>NC_034592.1:8788402-8799024 GCF_900095145.1 Mus pahari | reverse complement strand
TCTCTCTCTCTCTCTCTCTCTCTCTCTCTCTCACACACACACACACACACACACACACACACACATACCTGGTGTGCTTGACTCTGTCTGATGGGCCCAAAGTTCGGGGATACCATCATTAACCTTCTCCCCTTACGCTATGGAAGGATTGGGGCCAATTGCTATGTCCCTGACCCTCCGCCGCCCCTGCACACCGAGGAAAGGCTTTCATGAGTGCCTAAAGTAAGACAAGGGCACTTCTCACCCCTCCCCACATGAGATTGCCTCCACATCCCTTAGTCTGAAGTTCTCTTCCAAGGCTGAAGACTTAAAGTCTCACTGGCAGACAAGTGTGCTTCTCCAGAATGGCCATTTACAAAACCAAAGGATGACTCTGCTTGTGCCCCTTCCAGCCCTCTCCCTACCTGAATTCCGGGACCAGGTTAGGTTGAAGCCCATAGAAGGCAGCAGAGAGCGTGACCAGCCACCCAGGCTTGTAACTCCCATTCTCGCACTCTAGATAAGGTGGGGACCACTTGACGTGGCTCCTGTCCCCTCCAAGCCCATCCCTGCGCCGCCAGCTGTGGCCTAGGCCCCGTGGCCCCTGATTGGATCCGCGGCGGTGCAAGTGGGGCCTCCACTTTCGCCGGAGCCCGTGGAACCACTCGGTCTCTAGAGTGGCGTTGGCCAGGTGGTGAGCAGAGGAGGACAGGTCCTGCAGCAGGATGCGACTCTCCTCGCGGGTGGCCTGGAGGAAGACCTGCGGGGCGGGCGTGGACAGCGACTCGGTGCTGAAGGTGATGGCTGCCCGGGAGATGCTGGGCTCACCCTCCAGGAGACTTCGCACCAGAGCCTGGTACCACTGCAGGTCATCCTGCCCGGTCTGCTCCCGAGACTTATTGCTCTGCAACATCATGTTGAGGAAGTTGGTGGCGTGTGTCAGAGTGTCCAGCGCCCCGTGCAAGGAAGGATGGGAGCTGGCTAGGGACGGTGACTTTCCTGGCAGGCCAGCCAACTCGTAGCGGCCTGAGCAGTTGGCTCTCTTCAGCTGGTGGAAGTCCCCAGTGTAGAGGTAAGAGGCCACGTCCACGGGCACCTCCTCGGCTAGTTTTTGTGCCAAGATGGTGCCATCAGTGGAGCGGCTCCAGGGAATAAAGGGGTCTGGGGCAGAGGCTCGCGGCTGCTGCTGACCATGCTGCTTCCCCCTCGGAGACCTCTCTCGAGGGGAATCTGGCCGTCCCGGAGGGTCGAGACTGGCACCAACCTCTCCCAATCCCAGATGAGCGAGCAGGAGGCAGAAGAGTAAAGAGTAAGCCATGGCTCCCATCTGTCTAGCACAGAAGAGAGGAGATAACCGGAGGAGTCACTTTGTAAATTTTGGTCCTCAATTTATCATCAGTAAGACTTTTGAGGGGAGGCTTCCTTCTTCTCCAGGTGGCGCCCAGTCCAGATGGACTTTAAAATAAGAATGTTCTGAGATTGGCCCAGCTGGCTCAGCTGCCGTCACAGACCAAATCACCTGTGGCAATGCTGGCTGAGCCCGGCTCCACAATGGGTCGGCTCGGGATTACGCACCTCGCAGCCTTGAGCCAAACAGGTTACATCCCCAGCAGCTATAGTTAGCCCGCTTACGTCTTTCTGCTCAGCCGCTTCCACCGCCGCTCTCATTGAGGTGTGTGCAAGAGCTGATGCTGCTGATGCTGATGCTGCTGATGCTGCCAACGCGGCCGCCAAAGACGCTGCTCCATCATCTCACCCTTGGCAGGTCGTTCCCGCCTCCCGGTTCTGGCCCCTCCTCGACCGCTTCGCCCCGAGATGGAAGCGCGCACACAGATCCAAGCCGCGAGCGAGCTCAGCGGCGAGTCCCAAGGAACCAAGGTTTTATTTGAAGACGTTCGTGTCTCTGCAGTCCAGACAAACAGGCAGCTGATTAACTGGAGCCTTTAGGTTTGGCCACAAACCACAGCGCTGCTTTTCTCTGCTCTCGGATGAAAGCAGTTTAAAGAGACAGCTTGGCCGCAACCAAACCCTTGTAGGGCGGCTTTAAGTCGTCTTGTGCCCTGTTTGGTCGGCGCCTCTGTCAATCAGCTGACTGCCATTTGTTGGCTGGGGCGGGAGCTGTCCAGTGCTGAACCCAAGGCGCACTGAGGAGGCGGAGGAGGAGGCGGCGGCGCTGTTTTCACCCACTCGTGTTCCCTGATGACTCGGGAACCTTCAGGGGTGGCGAGGAGTGGGCGGGAATTAGGGGATAAGTGGCGCTTTTGGTGGTTGAAAGCGAAGGAAACTTGGACTACCAAGGAGGAGGAGGCTGTTGGCATCTTGCTTGCTTAGTAAAATCAGCCCTTTCTTTTGCCTGGAAAAGGGGGAGAAGAGAGTAGTTTTCATTTCTGACTGAAACTGGGGAGGAGGAAATGTAGGATGGAAATGTGTCCTTCTTAGCATCTGCTCATTTTTTAGGCAAATTATCAAATTCTCTTCCTTGATTTTGGTTAAGGGAATGATTAAACCTGGCTTGCCAAGGATAGTCTTAGCTGTTAGAGAGTAATGGAGACGTCTGCTGGCTGAGCTTCAAGGAAAAATAAATGTCATATTTAAGGGTTCTCTTCTTCGGGGCCAGAATGGAAGGGGAGCTCTGACAAAAAGGATGTGTGGAGAGGGGACATGACCAAGAATTGCGTGTTGTAGACTGTGAGAGAATGAGGATGAGAAACAGTGAATCTGTGGTGTGTGGGATACAAAGTCACTGTCAGTGAGTTGCTGGAATTGATGAAAAACAGCTCAGACTTCAAGGGAGGACTCCAGAGATGTGTCAGCTCCTGAAAGAATTGGGAGAGACCCTAAGCCGCCTAGTTGTATCACTCAAAGCTTCCTGTGGCACTCCCCTGTTGCATCTGCAATTTCTAAATGTGCCTCCACTTTGGGATTCCTCAAGAAGACACATGTAGAAAATCCCAGGTTTATTTTAGTTCCCAACTAACAAAAAATGTCACTCATGCCAGTCCAAGATAGACCTACTGTACTATGTCAGTTTGTTCTAGCAAGACAGGGCCTTAGGCTATTGTGTGTTTCTAGCATTATAAACTGATACGTAAAGAAAAATGTTTGCTTAGCTCTTAGTTTTGCACGGTGGGTGTACAAGATCAGGTACTCCCTGATTTGGGTGACTGGTAATGGCCTTCTGAAGACAGTATGATGCTCAAAAATATATTGGAGAGAGAGAGAGAGAGAGAGAGAGAGAGAGAGAGAGAGAGAGAGAGAGAGATGATAGATAGATAGATAGATAGATAGATAGATAAGGGCTAAACAGGGTTTTTAATGACTTACTAACTCTCAGCATGAAGCATTAATCCACCAGTGAGAACAGAGTCCCCACAAACCAACTGCCTTCNGGCCTTCTGAAGACAGTATGATGCTCAAAAATATATATAAGAGAGAGAGAGAGAGAGAGAGAGAGAGAGAGAGAGAGAGAGAGAGAGAGAGAATCAATTGGCATGGTGGCAAACATTAAGCTAAGGGCTAAACAGGGTTTTTAATGACTTACTAACTCTCAGCATGAAGCATTAATCCACCAGTGAGAACAGAGTCCCCACAAACCAACTGCCTTCTACTAGGTCCCACCCCTTAAACATTTACCATATTAACACCTCCACATTGAGAACAAAGCTTCTAATGAAGGAACCTTTGGAGCACTATCCACATCAAGTAATAGCAATATCTAAGTGCTGGGATGTAAGAGACAAAACACCACCATCGTGGTGGTACATTGGATATCTAGAACACTGCTGGCACAGAGTAGGCTCTCATTATACACTTGGTAATTAATGAATGAATGAGAGGATGACGAATTTAATTATCTTTTTCTCATGAGAAGAGTTATGCTCAGTGAGCCAGGGATGAAGGCTTTTGGAATAGGACTTAGCAACCAGTTATCTCAACTGTTGTACATGGCTTCCAAAAAAAATTTTACAACTATGCAAACAATAGTTATTTTATTTGTGTTTACTTATAAGTAAATTCTGTATTCATATCTGTCCTAGTTAGGAGTACTATTGCTGTGATAAAACACCATGACCAAAAGCAAGTTTTAGAGAAAATAGATTATTTGGCTTACACTTCTACATCATAATCCATTATCAAACAAAGACAGGAAGGAACTAACACAGGGCAGGAACCTGATGCAGGAGCTGATGCAGAGGTCACAGAGGGATGCTGCTCACTGGCTTCCTCCTCTCAGCTTGCTGATGCAGAGGTCATGGAGGGATGATGCTAAAACAGGGCAGGAACCCGATGCAGGAGCTGATGCAGAGGCCATGGAGGGATGCTGCTTACTGGCTTCCTCCTCTCGGCTTGCTTAGCCTGCTTTCTTATGGACCCCATGACCATCAATCAGACCTGGGATGGCACCACCACAATGGTTTGGGCCTTCTCATATCATCACTGATTAAGGAAATACTGGCTTGCCTCTAGCCTAATACTACAGAGGGGCTTTCTCACTTGAGGTTCCCTCCTCTCTGATGATTGTAGCCTCTGGGAAGTTAACATCAAACCAGCCAGAAGAATATCTGACTTTTTGCTTACATTTTGCTTTGAAACACACACTCTTATGCTAAGGAGAAGTAATTTCAGTTTATTAGTCTGTTATATCACATGTGGCAATAATTACACATAGAGTTTCTCTTGAATTTATCAAAATATTCTCTGTTTTTGCACTTATTTAACTATCTAAAAACTTAAGTGTAATTTCCTCAGTGACTATTTTAGAAAACCTCTAAAACTTATTTAAAATTCTTTAAATTTCTTCTGTATCTAATTTAAAAGGAAGGTATTTGTCATTAGTTGCCCCTTCATACAATTAATTTTGTGCCCCAGGATAATCAAAAGACCTGAGCATTGGCTCTAGCATTGTTTTAAAGAAATATATGTGGAGCTGAAGAAATGGTTCTGCAGCTAAGAGCACTGGGTACTTTTTCAAAAGACCCAGTATCAGACATCACAGTAGTTCTAGCCTTGGCTAAGGGGGAGTGGGTGAGCCATCAAGAGAGAGTTGGCCCTCATCTGCTGTGATGTTACCTGGGCATGGGGGAAGATGCCTTCTTTCCCCTCACCCCTCATTTCCTGAGGGAGTCAGGAAAGCAGGTGACCTGGCCCTGCCCATCAACGGCTGTAGCACTCGGAAGAAGGGACCTTTCACCTCACCTGCCCAGCACAGTAGGCTAGTCCTGGAAAAGGGATAAAGGTGAGACCACCTCAAGGGAGAGAGCATGAGAGAGCTGGCCCAGTCACTCATCTGGCATGAGGTGGCACGAATGTAGGGTTGATGCCCTCCCCCATATCTCTTTGCCACCTGCAGTAGCCAGGAGAGCAGAAGAGCTAGCCCTCCCCCTTTATTGGCTGCAGCACTCAGGAGAGTAAGCCCTGCCCCTTGCCTGGGAAACAAAGTGGAGCTGCCCTTGATGGTGAAGACACAGGTAGACCAGCCCTGAGGGAGTGAGAGTGGGAGGGCTGACCTAGCCCCTAATAGACTGCAGCACTTGGGAAAGTGGGCCCCACACCTTGACTGGGCAACACAGTGGATCTGGCTCTGGAGGCAAGGCTGTGGGTGAGCCAGCCCCAAGGGCATGAAAGCAGGAAAGCTGACCCTGCCACCTGCCTGTGGTGGAATTAGGTGACCTAGGCAGAGCAGTGCTGGAGAGCTCCCCTAGTGGTGCAGATGAAGAAGAGCTGGTACACAGATCAGATCAGCTACCAACCAGCCCCAAATCTAGGCCTCTGAGTTGGCCCACCCCAAAATTTATATCATTTATGAATAATTGGAACACATGAAATGAACAGTCCTGCTGGTCCAAAACTGCAGGATCTCCATGACACAGGGTAACAATTGGATAACAAGGAGAAGTTCTCATGAGGATCTGACATTGATAGTGAAGCTTATATTTTTCAAAACTTTACTTTAAAAGGTGTACTTAAATGCTTTAACGTCCCTTCTTGCCCATCAACCACCAGAGGTAGTGGAAAGGAAAGATTAATATGGCAAAGGAGAATGTGGACCTGTTTAGAAATAGTTCTTTGTAGTGAATCCAATCTGTGTTGTCGGTATATCAGCAGTTTGGTTCACTCAAATCAGCAATGGTAGTTTAATCTAGAAGAAACCATGAGGCTCTGCCAACCACCCAAGTCCAGAGAAGCAGCAAGAATCTGCCACAACACTACCAGAAGTTCTTGGATGGCGTTTCTCTCTATGAAGTCACAACAAACAATGACCAGCAAAGAGTGGCAAGGTAAACCAATACCACAAAGCAACATCAGTGAAGACCAGCATCAGCAAAGCCCAGTGGTGACCAGCATAGAATGACAAGGCGAACCAATGCCACAGAGTTGTCCACTGTGTGTTGGGTTCTATTTATATCCTTTCTGCACATCACATGTTCTCTCGAGCATCCACTCTAACCAAACATCACATGCCCTTTTCCCAGACTGCTTCCTGAAAAACACATGTCTGTTCTCAGCAAAAATCCTCCTACATGTCTGCTTTAGCAATAAAAATTCTCATAAGACAGCTTCCAGAAAACCATCACTTGACACAACTGAGTCTCAAAAAAAAAAAAAAAAAACCAGAAATTTCCACTTCTTGTCACAGAAGCCAAAGGTCTCAAACCTGAAATGACTCATTACAAGGAACGTTTGCAAGTGAAGATGTGTGGACAAAGGGATATACTGTGGGACACACTGTGACACCCTACAGCTTCCACAATGAGCTTTTGTCTGTGCTTTATTTCTGTTATTGTTGTGGTTGCGTATGTGTGTGTGTGCGTGTGTGTTTTATTTTGATGGATAGGTTGCAAGGGCAAAGGGCAGATATGAGGGGACAGGGAGATTATCAGGACTAGGGTGCATGATGTGAAACTCATGAGGAATCAAGAAAAATAAAAAATAAAAAAAAAGACCCAGGTTCATTTCCCAGCACCTACATGGAGGCTCATAACAATCTGTAACATTTAGGGTACCTGAGATCCTCTTCTGGCCATTGCCAGTACCAGGAATGCACAAGATGCACATACATACATGGAGACAAAACACTTATTCTCATAAAATAAATTACTCTAAAAGAAATTTCTAAATATAATAATATTTAATATAATAATAATACAGGTTGGCTTGGTACAGAGGTGCATGTCTATAAATAATCTTAGCATCTGAGACAATAAGCAGGAGTATCACATGCTTCAGACCAGTATGGGCTATAGAGAAAATCTTTATCTCAAAAACACAGTGGCTGGGGATATAGTTAAGTCTTTGCCCCACATGCCCAAGGCTCAAGATTTGATTATAGCACAGAAAAAAAAGCTTAAGAGAAAATGCAAAATTATTGTCAACAGTATATTTGATTTTGTTTGATATATTGACATCATTTTTATCATTTTAATAAGTACATATATAAAATTACTAACAATCTTTAAAACAATCTCACTAAGTTGTTCAGTATTATGTGTATTTTGTATTCGTAAAACCTGGTCTCTCACACTAGCCTCAATAAGTCTCCTGTAACTAGAAACTACCATGAAGCACAGATTTAGAAAACAGTATTGTAGTTCAGAACATTGTAGAAAAACCTAGGTCCCATCAAGGTAAGACTACCCAGATCCACGTGCTCTGAAACTAGTCCAGTTAACAGACCGATAGTCAGGGCGACTGAACAGAAGAACAATCCTACTTTTCAGGGTCCATCAGTGGAGGAAATAATTCCCCCAAAGCTCTTATTAGATACCATAATTTTAAAAACACTCAAAGTAGAAAACAAAACCACTAACAACTCACACAATTTACAAAATTACTTTAGTTCAGTAAACATTTAGTGAACCTCTACTAACTATTAAGTTTGGTACTAAATTAAAACAGGGGCAACATCTGCCCTCCTGGCTGTCATGCTCAAGTGGGTGCACAGAGGCGGATACACAAGAGAGTCCCATACCATGAAGAAATACACACTGTGAAGTGATAAAGGGCTGGAAGGATGGAGACAGGTAGCTTCTTGTATAAAGAGATAAACAGAAATAAAGAGCAAGAGGAGATGACACATAAAGAGAAAAGAGAGTAACTAGACAGTAGTAAATGAAGCATAAGAGGAGAAAAAAATCTTACCTTGATAAAAAGTAGGGAATGTTCCTCTTTCTCCACATCCTCGCCAGCATCTGCTGTCATCTGAATTTTTTATCTTAGCCATTCTGACTGGTGTGAGATGGAATCTCAGGGTTGTTTTGATTTGCATTTCCCTGATGATTAAGGATGTTGAACATTTTTTTCAGGTGCTTCTCAGCCATTTGGTATTCCTCAGTTGAGAATTCTTTGTTTAGCTCTGTACCCCATTTTCTAATAGGATTATTTGATATTCTGGAGTCCATCTTCGTAAGTTCTTTATATATATATATTGGATATTAGTCCCCTATCTGACTCCTCCATTGTTGGTTGGACTGTAAGCTGGTACAACCACTCTGGAAATCAGTCTAGCAGTTCCTCAGAAAATTGGACATAGTACTACCAGAAGATTCAGCAATACCTCTCCTGGGCATATACCCAGAAGATGTTCCAACTGGTAATAAGGACACATGCACCACTATGTTCATAGCAACCTTATTTATAATAGCCAGAAGCTGGAAAGAACCCAGATATCCCTCAATAGAGGAATGGATACAGAAAATGTGGTACATTTACACAATGGAGTACTACTCAGCTATTAAAAACAATAAATTTATGAAATTCTTAGGCAAATGGATGGATCTGGAAGGTATCATCCTAAGTGAGGTAACCCAATCACAGAAGAACGCACATGATATGCACTCACTGATAAGTGGATATTAACCCAGAAACTTCAAATACCCAAGATACAATTTGCAAAATACATGAAACTCAAGAAGAAGGAAGACCAACGCTTAGATACTTCGTTCCTTCTTAGAATGGGGAACAAAATACCCAAGGAAGGAATTACAGAGACAAAGTTCTGAGCTGAGACAGAAGAAAGGACCATCCAGAGACTGCCCCACCTGGGGATCCATCCCATATACAACCACCAAACCCAGACACTATTGCATATGCCAGAAAGATTTTGCTGAAGGGACCCTGATATAGCTATCTATTGTGAGGCTATGCCAGTGCCTGGCAAATCCAGAAGGGGATGCTCACAGTCATCTATTGAATGGAACACAGGGCCCCTAAAGAAGGAGCTAGAGAAAGTACCCAAGGAACTGAAGGATCTGTTGTTCCGATAGGTGGAACAACAATATGAACTAACCAGCAGCCGCAGAGCTTGTGCCTCTAGCTGCATATGTAGCAGAAGATGGCCTAGTCAGCCATCACTGGGAAGAGAGGCCACTTGGTCTTGTGAAGATCATATGCCCCAGTACAGGAGAATGCCAGGACCAGGAAGTGGGAGTGGGTAGGTTGGGGAAGAGGGCGGCGGGGGTGGGGGTGGGTATAGGGGACTTTGGGAATAGCATTCGAAATGTAAATGAAGAAAATATCTAATAAAAAATAAATTTAAAAAAACTTTTAAAAGTATGGAATGACTGCATGAAGGTTACAAACACCGTCTCCTTACTAAGGATAAGAAATAGAAGACAATCTCAGCAATGGGTTGAAGGTCATGGATAGAATAAAAGCCTGAGCAATAGAGACAAAGGGAAACTCGCTTTATAAGATATTTAAGACAATAAATGAATGTTTCCCAGTTATATGCACATAATTTGTAGATGTAACTATCTCTGCAATCGCCTCAAAATTAAAAATTAAGTTGTTTAAACACACATTAAAAAGAGAGGTGTCCACCCGGGAGGGTTCTCACTGCCTGAGCTGGTAAGAGAGCCATCTTTGCTCCAGGCAGCCCTCAGAAGTGACACAGCTTCTGGGACAGACTCCGTTTCTGGCTCCAGACATCTGGTGCCTTTCCTGCCAGAGGAGAGGTGTCCGCCCTGGAGGGTTCTCACTGCCTGAGCTAGTAAGAGAGACATCTTTGCTCCTGTGAGTTGCCAGGGAGAGGGCAGCCTGCAGAAATGACACAACTTCTAGGAAAGATCCCGTTTGTGGCTCCAGATATACTGGCACCTTCCCCGCCAGAGGAGAGGTGTCTGCCCGGAAGGGCTCTCACTGCATGAGCTGGTAAGGGAGCCATCTTTGCTCTGGTTCACCTGGGCCTGTCTGCACTGGTGAGAGTGTGGACCACAGAAGCTACACAGCTTTGGGACAGATAGAAGCAACCTAGTTTCTGGGACAGACCCTGTTTCAGCTCCAGACATTTGGGCACCTTCCTCGCCAGAGGAAAGGTGGCCACCTGTGAGGGCCCTGTCAGCCAGAGCAGGTGAGAGAGTCATATTGTGTCCAGGGTCCCTCGATGTCTAGTCTGTGCAGGTGAGTATGTAAACTGCAGAGGCAACGCATCTTCTTGGACAGGCCCTGTTTTGGGCCTACATCTTCAGCCAGGAGGCAGATCTGAACACCAGGAGTCTGTGCACCTTGCCTGATAAAGGAGAGCTTGCCTACAGAGAGTAATCTGACCACTGAGACTCAGGAGAGAGCTGGACTCCCAGGACTGCTGACAGAGACTAATGGAATCACAGGAGGAATAAGCTCCAACCAGAGACAACTATAACAAC
>NC_034592.1:8771244-8788125 GCF_900095145.1 Mus pahari | reverse complement strand
GAGAGAGAGAGAGAGAGAGAGAGAGAGAGAGAGAGAGAGAGGAACAAAAATAATTAAAAAATAAAAGAAAGGTGTAAACTTAGTGTATTTTTGATAAAAGAATTGAATGGGGGTTAAAACAAACTAATGTCAGCTTTTACAGGAGCAAGAGAGATTGGTGTGTGCCTTAGTTAGGGTTTTACTGCTGTGACCAGACACCATGACTAAGGCAACTCTTATAAGGACAACATTTAATTGGGTCTGGCTTACAGGTTCAGAGGTTCAGTTCATTATCGTCAAGGTGGGAGCATGGCAGCATCCAGGCAGGCATGGTACAGGAGGAACTGAGAGTTCTACATCTTCATCTGAAGGCTGCTACTGAAAGTCTGACTTCTAGGCAGTTAGGACAATGGTCTTAAAGCCCACACCCTCAGTGACTCACCAACTCCAACAAGGCCACACCTTCTAATAGTACCTCTCCCTGGGCCGAGCATGTAAAAACCATCACAGTAGGTTTTTAAATGCTTGAACCCTATCTTAAGCCATTATTAAAAGCAAGGATTAGGAAGTCAGATATGATGATGAAGATGTTAGATTGACAGTTGGGAGACCCAGTTCTGATTGGTCTTTTCTTTATCTAATCATGTGACCTTCACAATTTACTCAAACTCTCTGGGAGCTTTACCTTTTCTGTACGGTAGGAGTGAAGTAGCAGATACATTTCTACAGCTGAACAGTTGCAAAGTGACAAACCGCATGGCTAGATATATTTTCCAGGAATTCCATGGTTCTTAACGACCCTGTATTTACAAGGTAGATGTTACTTTTAATTAAATAATGCTGAATCTTAGTAAATAAAGTAGCATGACCCTAATAAATTTTTCAGATAAAGCACATAAAGCTACAGAGACACAGCAGTCTCTCAATATAACACAAACTGTGAAGCAGGCTGCCTCTGCCTGGGCTTTGAGAGCCTCGGCCTCCCTCAGAGTATATCCTATGCTTGGTCTCATTTGCTCATTTGCAAAATGAGGATTTCAGCCTTTGTGATCTAAGACTAGAGGTTTTGTAATTTCCCCATGAAAAAGCGTCACTAGAGAACTCTGACCTGGCCAGACTTGAGAACCTGCATTTTAATAATGTGTTTCTAATGCAAATGCTCTATTGAGTTCATGCTGAGGAACACTGCCTTGAGCCATGCAAAATCATCCTAAGATACTGGAAGAAAGATCCGGGGAAACACAAAGCCTTGGGCCAAACTGAGAGGAAAATGAAACCAACCCAAAATACCATTATTGTCTTATTATAGTCATGTGGTGCTCACAGTAGCCAAGTACAGTCCTAAGGATTTTACATAATTTAGCCCATTTAATCTTTCTTACAAGAACATGAATTCCGGGGTTGTTGTAATGTAACAGCATTACAAGCAGGAAACAATAACAACAACAGCAAAATGAATTGCCCAAAGTAATACAGCTATCTGGCTCCGAATGTCAGGCTTTTTATCATGAGACCAGTGGTTCTCAATTGACAATAAGTGCAGGGCTCCCCTGAAATGCTTTTAAAAACACACTCCCCAGATGGCTGGTTTGGTGGCCTGGAGTGGAGCCTGAGAGCCAGTACTTCAAGTACTTCTAAGTTATTCTGGTACTGCTGGTCCAAGGCCCACATTTTGGGAGTCACTGTTATGCACCACACTCATCACCACTATAAACTCTACGTCTGTGTTCTTTCTCTCCACTCCAACAAACATGCTTTATAAACAACTTAAAGGAGGAAGTTCTATTTTGGCTTATGATTTCAGAAAGGTCAGTCTGTCACAATAGGGGAGGCATGGTGATCAGTTCTTGTTGCAGCAGCCAGGAAACAGAGACGGGCATATAGAAGAGAGTCGGGGCAAGAAGCCCCTGCCATGATATAGCCACTTCCTATAATCAGGCCTCATCCCCAGCCTTTTACCTCCCCTCAAAAATCACATACTATGAAGCACTTATCCAATAGGCCACGCTCCTAATGATCTGCTGTCCCCTGGAAACACCCTCAGAGAAGCCACTAGTGCGCCTAACAGACCCCTTAGGCACCTCTTACTGTGGCCAAGTTAATAGAGGAGAGTCACTGTTACAGTGCTCTGTACATTTTCACACAGAAAGAGCTAGGAGTCTATGTTAACTGGATATAAAGATGCTGGAAATCTTAGCAGGGGTGGGGTATCTCGTTTGTCTATTTTCAATTTAGGAAGCTTACTGTGGATGCTTATGATTTTCACGGTTTGTTCTCACTGCCTCCAGCTTGCCCTTCCATCTCTGCCTCCGGTCAGCTTCCTCCTACTACCTCTTCCCATGTTGTCTCCTCTGCTTTTCACTGTGAAGGGCAAGACTCGGGATTCTCTCACATTCCCATAAAGTGTGGTTTTAAAACAAGGAATAAAGAAAAAAAAAAAACCAGTACTAAGTAGAGCGAAATGCAGAGTCACTCCAGCCCACAGGAACCAGTTTCTCTTACACTTTACACCTGCCTCTAACAGGTCTGTAACCGTCATGGCCCGAAAGACCTTCCCACACAGAAGAAGGAGTCACCAGGGTAGGAATTTGGGTACGAAAATCTTGACCACACTAAGGCAAAGTATTTATTACCAGCATGACCCATGTTACTGACTTGACACTCAAAAGTATAGGAAAAGATTAGATAGATAGATAGATAGATAGATAGATAGATAGATAGATAGATAGATAGATAGATATCCAAGCCAATGACTGACTCCTTTTCTCATCAGGAAATAAAAAGACTCCAAAAACATTAAACATTTACAAAACAAGAAATAAAATTGTAAAAGGTGGGAGGAGCTTGTGGATGGTGGGAGGAGCTTGTGGATGGTGGGAGGAGCTTGTGAGTAGTGAGAGATGGAAGAAGTGGATTATTTTTTCTTTGCTAATTTTTTTCTGCTTCAGCTGCTTAGGGAGGCAGCTCTTCCGAATGTATCTGCAATCAGAGCTCAGTGTGGCCTCCATCAGCATATCACCTTGAACATGAGCGTGATCAGGTGGGGCTTGGTTTTCCATCTTAAACTCAGGAAAGTTGATGTGTTAGTACAAAGTACACTATATAGATAACGTTTTTTAAAAAGATTCCTCTTGATTCATTGCTTGAGAGGTTTCAGTTGTAGTCCTCCGACTCCTTGTCCCTGGGCCTGTAGTATCATCACTGTACTGGAAGCACGTGGGAGACATTATTGACCTCAAGTAGAGGAGATACCAAAAGGAAGGAGACAAGTTGCATCTTTCATGATCCCAGGTGCCTAATATTTTCCAACTAGATCCCAATTTTTAACCATGTTCCAACAATACCTCCACATTTTATGATTTCATCAAGGGATTAATCCATTTATTGAAACAGAACAGCTTGGATCTAATCAGTTCCCCAAAATCCATCATATGGCTACAAAGGCCCTTCTCTGTATGTGAGCCTGTGAGGGAATATTTCGTATTTAATAATCATGGTTAAGAATGGTCTACATGAGACAAAAAGGCCACCAACAGATTGGGAAAGGATTTTTATCAATCCTAAATCTGATAGAGGACTAATATCCAATATATACAAAGACCTCAGGAAGCTGGACTCCAGAAATTCAAATAACCCCATTAAAAAATGGGGTACAGAGNTAAACAAAGAATTCTCAACTGAGGAATACCGAATGGCTAAGAAACACCTGAAAAAATGTTCAACATCCTTAGTCATCAGCGAAATGCAAATCAAAACAACCCTGAGATTCCATCTCACNCCAGTCAGAATGGCTAAGATTAAAAATTCAGGTGACAGCAGATGCTGGCGAGGTTGTGGAGAAAGAGGAACACTCCTCCATTGCTAGTGGGATTGCAAGCTTGTACAACNACTCTGGAAATCAGTCTGGCAGTTGTTCAGAAAATTGGACATAATACTACCGGAGGACCCAGCAATAGCTCTTCTGGGCATATACCCAAAAGATCTTCCAACTGGTAATAAGGACACATGCTCCACTATGTTCATAGCAGCCTTATTTATAATAGCCAGAATCTGGAAAGAACCCAGATGTCCCTCAATAGAGGAATGGATACAGAAACTGTGGTACATTTACACAAAGGAGTACTACTCTTCTATTAAAAACAATGAATTTATGAAATTCTTGGGCAAATGGATGTATCTGGAGAATATCATCCTTAGTGAGGTAACCCAATCACAAAAGAAGTCACTAGATATGCACTCACTGATAAGCACATATTAGCCCAGAAACTTAGAATACCCAAGATACATTTTGCAAAACACAAGAAAACCAAGAAGGATGACCATTGTGTGGATACTTCATTCCTCCTTAGAATAAGGAACAAAATACTCATGAAAGGATATAGGTACAGAGACAAAATTTAGAGCTAAGATGAAAGGATGGACTATCCAGAGACTACCCCATCCGGGAATCCATCCCATCATCAGCCACCAAACCTAAATACTAATGCTCATGCCAGCAAGATTCTGTTGAAGGGACCCTGATATTGCGGCCTCTTGTGAGGCTATGCCAGTGCCTGGCAAACACGGAAGTGGATGCTCACAGCCAGCTATTGGATGGAACACAGGGTCCCCAATGGAGGAGCTAGAGAAAGTACCCAAGGAGCTGAAGGGGGCTGCAACCCTGTAGGTGGAACAACAATATGAACTAACCAGTACCCCCTGAGCTTGTGTCTCTAGCTGCATATGTAGCAGAAGATGGCCTAATCTGCCATCACTGGGAAGAGAGGCCCCTTGGTCTTGCAAACTTTATATGACCCAGCACAAGGGAAGGCCTGGGCCAAGTAGTGGGAGTGGGTGGGTAGGGGAGCAGGGGTGGGGGGGTATAGGGAACTTTTGGGATAGCATTTGAAATGTAAATAAAGAAAATAATAATAATAATAATAATAATAATAATAATAATAATAATAATAATAATAATAAAAGGGAAAATGGTCCACATGATCTATGTGTGTCATATTCATACAATGACAAATACAATCTCTCAGCCATGAAGAGCAGACATTTAAGAGGCAGCAAGAATAAGTCTGGAGGACTTTCTATTGGGAACATGGAAAGACAAGTACCTTTAGGTCTCACATTCAATGCTGTCTGCAAAATGTATCTTTGGGATGTCATTAGGATCAGATGGGGCCATTGGGTAGAAGCCTTCTTATGATTGATGTCTGTACAGGAAAACAAGGAGAGACTAAGGTTAACACCCTCACTCTGTGCCTTCATGTAATATACTGAAGCACCTTAGGACTGTAGATTTCTGCCAGAAAGCTGGACCGATCTTGAATTCCCAGTCTTCACAACTACTCATTGGATAAACCTTTATTTTTGATAGTTTTTTTCCCATCATCATTGTTCAATTTTAACAGCAGAAAACATTCTAAAACACCAAAATAGTATTTCTTAATCCCAGTCTCCCTTAGCTAAAAATACTTTTTATAAGAATTTTTCCACTCTACCACTTCTCCATTTAGTCTCCAGATCTAAACAGGTCATTCTAACAAAGCTTACTTGTTTGTATTGTTGGTAGCTAATTCTATCTACTGAGAAAACATCTGTAAGCCTATGCTTCCTCTCTCTTAAAACATTTCAACATTATCAATGCTCAAACACTTTTCCTTATGTGATATGTGAGTGAAGGACTCTGTACATGAAAAGATACTCTGCCTCATTAGCTACCAGGGAGAGGAAAATAAAAACCACAGTGAGATTTCACTTCACACTTGCAGGAAGAGCTACAACCAACAAGACAGATGCTAACAAGTGTCAGTAAAGGGTGGAGGAGAACTGGGGGCTTCAGACTCAGAAGAGTGGAGAATCAGGGACTTCATACTCAGAAGGGAACATCAGAAGGTACAACCTACTTACCTAGAAAACAGCCACAGCTCAGAATGTTAAACAAAAACTACCAGAAGACCCAGATGTGGAAGAGAAATGCCCAAGTAAGCCCAGAAAGATAAACTTCATGGAAAAAGACATTGACTATCCAAGCCATACAAAGGATGAGGCTTACTCTGTCTAGGAACAGCAAAGTGGCCATGTGAATATAGATCAGGTAATGAGGGATAGAAAAAGCTTGCAAAGATTTAGAGCTGTATTGACTTGTGGGAAGGCATTGGAGGATTTAGACAAGATTGATAAGAATTCTGAGCTGCTACTAAAGTAAAGGAGTAGCAGGGGCAATTAGGGCTCGGCAAGGCATGATGGGCATTTTTCTGGAGGCAACATGATGGTTTGCAGAAGACAGTATGATTGAGAATTGCAAATCAGGATTGTAATTTTCTGGCAATGAATGTTGCCCTTCAATGCCCAATGTATATTAGAAACAAATAGGTTGCCTTAGTACAGGGAAAATATTAATATTGGAAACAATTTCTGCAATTCTATCTAGAAATAGAGTCCTAATTGAAAGGTTTTTACATATATTTAAAAATAACTATTACTACATATCTATATAAAATATTCCTATATCACTTGAAAAATGAACAGAACATACTAACAAACTTTAAGCAGAAGTATGTGTGACCAGTAAGCAATAAGCAAGTAATCTTTGTTACTAAGTAGAAATACAAGTTAAAAACACAGTGAGGTACAAGTTAAATCTGTGTGATAGATAAGAATCTGAAAGCTGAATTTTGCCATGTTGCCAGCACTAGCTGTGCGAAGGATGGAAAAGATGCCTATGCCAAATGTCTCCTTAGTATTGCCAGTAGAACACAGCATTAGTGTGGTTATTTTGGAAACTAGTTTAGCATTATCTTACAGCATCAAGCATCCACCTTCTCTATTGCTGGTCACTTCTATTTTTGACGTGTAGACAAAAGAAACTCATACATTCCTTTAATGAGTGCAAGAGTATCAACTACACCAGCTCTAGTAATAAAATCTAGAAGCAACATAACCACTTATCAAGAAGGAACACTTAAACTGCAGCACATGCAGAACAGAAGATTTGGAAATATGCACTTGGGACCCAGGGAGATGCTGGGTAGGATGAGGTCTGATGCTGGCACAGAGATGACCAGGAGCTGGATGACAATACCAGGCATGTCCTAAGTTTTAGTGCCAGGCAGTGGACTTACAAGTATTCATCTAAAGCAAATAAATAAATAACACAGATCATGAACTGAAAAGGGAAGAAATTTCTGGCAACTTTTGCTTGTGTTTCCCCCAAATGCTTCGACCCCTGACAAACGCTTTGCATGCACTGTATGACTCTTCACCTCTCGAGAGGAGCTCAGTCTTGCAGTCCAGCAATACACCTGTGGAAGGTTGTGTGCTCTGCCAAGGCTCTAGGGAGGTGTTGAGATCATGAAAGGTTTTGCTTCTGTGCTCTCTTTAAACTAGATCTTTTCATTAATGATAGCTGTCAATCATCATCAATGTGCCTAAGACTTTGCTGAGTCCCCAACACTGGTCCACTTCAGGCCAAAGCTTAGATTTGCTTTCTTGGGCTGAACTCCTTCCCTTTCTTGCCTGTGTCTAAACTTGGGTAGTCTATCTCCAGAGCACTATTTCTGGGCCTCCACGTGTCTCCTCCAGGACCGTCTGGCTGACCCACTTTCCCAGTGGAGCAACATTGTCCTCTATCTGATGCTCAGGCAGTGAACAGAAGGCCGAGGAAATGAGAAGCTGTGTCCCCACTGAGGACAGCTAAGCTCCTGGCATGGGGCACACAGCAAGATCACAGAGGCCCTGCAGAATTCTCCAGAAAGCCAGTTCTGATCAATGACAGAGCAGCATGGTCCCTGAAGAAACATTCCTAGGGTAATTTTTAAAAGCACAAATAAACAGTAATATGGAAATGGGAGACCACAGATTTAATCTAATGTACACAGCAATATGTGCTACAATGGTTACAATATCTGAAAACTGGGTAAAAATTGGTAAAATAGTAAGAATTTACATATTTGACAATAGCACTTTATTGATTCTCTCGAGGGAGAAAAACTAGGAAAGAAGTTTTTGCATGAATCCTCTCCCTTTAGTACACAGGTACTGGTCTGTCTTCCGCTAACAAAGACTTAAGACGTGAAATCAGAAAGGGTCACTTCCCACTGTCACTACTTTATCTGTTCCCAGAAGAAGATAGATGCTCCCAGATATGCGGATTTCAGTGCTCCCTTGGAAGTGAAAGTTGCCTGGTATCAGACCTCTTTCTGATATCAAGAGAAACCCTCCCAGCAGGGCTTGTCTTTAAAATATCCAGGAATTGTGGGGCTGGAGGTGTGCCTCAGTGTGCAGGCCAGGCCCCAGGTTTGATCCTCAGTGCTTCAAACTAAGAAGAAAGAAACTGTGCACACCAGCAGTTGTCCTGAGAAAGAAGGAAACATAGTCAGTACTCAGGCTAGGAAGCCAGCCATGAGAATAGCATCATTCCATGTCATTGCGTGATACGAATCTTCTTCTACCCTGATGATTAAATACAGAGTAAAAATTTAAAAGTGTGAAGCAGACAATCCCTTAAATATAGGGAGATAGAATTCAGACAGTAGTTCTGTGATTGCCAATAAGTTTGACTCTAAAATTAAGCTGGACGCCATAGAAATAGTAATTCTTGGGAGAGAAAAAAAAAACAAACAAAGACTTGAACAATAGAAATATTGATAGACATGCTAAGTGAAAGGGGATCTCATAGGGTCCCAGCTCTAGACAGGCTACAGGCAATTAATGGCTTCTGGGAGAGAAAACATGAGAAACCCCTCCGAGGAAAAAGTCCCCTGACAGGTTATTCATACAAAGTGGTTATAAACAACAAATATGTTTGTATTTCCATATTTGTGAGTATATATGTATGTGTATGTGATAATGAAAGAGGCTATTGTGTGCTGCAAATATATGTTAATTTAAAAATGTACATTTTTTAGAGCCAGGAAATGCTTAATGACATTGCCTGATGATTTCTGAATTACTAAAAGTCACTGTGGAGTTCCCCACAGATTATGATAAAGTTTTTCTGTCCAGTCTGGTGGACTTTTGTTACAGTGTCTTGGGAAGAAGGCGGACTTTCTATTCTTCAAATCTACTCCCTCCTTGTGTGAAGGTGGGTTTGGAGCCATGGTCAGGCAGATCACTTGGCCACAGCAGTATAAAGGAAGAGTTTTGGTATTAGAAAAGGACTAAGATCTGGGTGGAAAGTGAATAAATTAGTGAATTAATGGAGAAAAAGTGAAGAAAGCATATCTTAAAATAGAAATAAAAAATGATGAATAAAAATGGACATGCCAGCCTGTGTATAGTGCACACACCTGTATAGTACACCTACTAAGTACTATACCTACTGAGTGCCTCATTTAGAATTTTTATACGTTCTCTATAAACTCTTCATATGAACAATTGAAATAAAACTGTGGGTCATGGTGTCCTTTCCTCCTCAGAAAAAGACCTCCAATGCTCTTAGTAAGCAACTCTCCTAAAACGCAAAAGAACAAGGAACTAGAATAAGGGAGCCCTGGGAACGTTGTCCAATCTCAACATCCAAGACCTTCCTCCTGTCAGCCTTCGGCTATCTGTCTAGCTTGATTTGGTGGGGCAGTTTCTTACTATAAGAGTGATCAGGCATTAAATGCCAATCTCAGAAAAAAATATCTAGGAAAATAATTGAGTGATTGCACACTGTGTGCCACTGCCAACCTGTAGTCCAGCTAGACTTAGCAGGCTCTGGACAGCTGCATACAAGGGGGACTGGAAGCTCTTAAGTAATAGACTCTGAATGTGACTTTCGGCCTGTTTTTACACACACTGTTCAGGTGGGCTGAATTTACAGTTGATAGTTGTGGCCACAGGTCTCATCATCCAGACTGACTGGTTCTTTTCATTGCTGTCACAGTCTTGAGGTGATGTGTCAGAGTGCAGTATGTGACTAGTTAGGGTAAGCCGGCCAAGATCACATCCTGTGTGTCTAAGCTTCACATCATTCACCCCAAGCACTGGAGAGCAGAGTTCTCTCAGGTCAGCGGAGGTCCACAGGAGGAAGTTCTCAGATGATGCAGCTGGTCATCATCCTGCATCCTCAGTTTGCCTCCTGCCATCAAAGCAAAACTTTTCTTAAGATTGGACTACTCAGGAAGGAAAGATGTGCTTCTAGTCACTCAAAATGTTTGATTCTAAATTTCTCTTTCTTATATTATTATTATTATTATTATTATTATTATTATTATTATTATTATTATTATTATTAAATCTTTTTTCACAGTGCAGTCACCATTCCCTGCCCAGTCTGCCCTCTGACTACTCCCCATCCCACTCCTCCTCCCCTCCACTCCCACCCCTGTCTCCAAGAAGACAACCCCACCCCACACCCCCCATTTCCACCAGACCTCCCCACTCCCCGAGGCCTCAAGTCTCTCAAGTGTTGGGGGCAACTCCTCTCACTGAGAGGCCCAACAAGCAACTGAAAGAGTCGGATGTAGATACTTACACCCAATCAATGGCCAGAAGCTGGAGACCCCTGTAGTTGAATTGGGAAAAGTCAGAAGAAGCTGAGGAGGAGGGTGACCCTATAGGAAGACCAGCAGTCTCAACTAACCTGGACCTCTGAGACCTCTCAGACACTGAGCCACCAACCAAGCAGCATACAGCAGCTGATATGAGGTCCTGGACACATATACAGCAGAGCACTGCCTGGTCTGGCTTCAGTAAGAAAAAAATGCACTTAATTTGTTGTCTTAGTCAGAGCCTTACTACATAGCCCAAGCTAGCCTCAAGTGTGAGACTCCCAAGTGCTGGATTATAAGTCTGGCCACCACATCTACTTTGGGTTTTAGTTTTGAATTATCATGAATAAGAACCTCAACAAAGAATGTGGCTTTTAAATATCCTAGAAGTCAAATCAAATTTACTTTAGTATTTCATCTCAATCAAATAAAGGATTAAAGCCTCAACCATTCTGGAAGGCACCTAACTGATGTCAGTTGCTGAAGCCTCACAGAGCGATGAGGCTTGGAGAGACAATCTTTAGGATCTGTCTATACTGTTCACCACTGAGCAAACACTGGCCCCAGTGCAGACTCAGACCCAGGTCTCTGGTGAGTACCAGGTCATGCCCACTCCACAGGAATCAAAGCTAAACTCTGATGTGCCTGCAATTGAAGATTTTGAAGTTCAATTAAAAAAAAAAGCTAACTTATAGATGCAATATTGAGCACATAATAATACTAATTTTTAAAAAGTATTGCATGTGTAGATGATTCCAAGTCAAATCTAACTGTGACATTTAACTGACAACTCTGCAAAGATCTTACCTGCCTATGTATTTCTCTCTGAGACCTGCTGCCTCCTAAGATACCACAAGTAAGCAAGAGCCAATTGCCTGTCACTTATCAGACCACAAGACCTCTTTTCTAGGGGAATCACCAGACTCCCTGGGAGTAGATTTATGGAAAGGAGCCAGGAGGTTTCTACAGAGGGTTCCCACCTGCCCTGTACCTTACTGAAACTGTGAATTACAACTTGGAGCGAAGGAAGTTGGGTCTCCTGACTTTTATCTTTTCCATGTATTTATCTCACACTCTTTCTTACTTCCCTTCTCTATTTTCAATTTCAGGAGAAAACAGTTGGAATGATGTTTCAGCAGAACAGGGCCCTCTGAGACTGCAGAGAGGTTTTTTAAAATGCAATAAGACTGTTGGGATCCCAGGGGTCAAGCGAACCTTCCAGCAGTGACACAAGAGGCAACAGCTAATCTCCTGTTGTACCTGAACCCCCTTTCCTAGATTTATATTTCAAAACTGTAGAGTGTTGATTCTATCATAACTTTAAAGAGAAGTTACCAAGAAAATGTGGTTTTGTCTGACAGCTACCTGTGCTTGTTTGTAAATGTTTTGGTTTTCTTTACATGTGGGTAAGTGACTGGAATATTAAAAAAAAAAAAAAAAACCTCCAAGTTCACATTCAAAGTGAAGTGCACAAGAGCAGTCATGAAAAGTGATGTTCATTGTAGTACTGTTTATGAGAAAGGGACTGGACCAACTTAGTTGTCCTTAAGTCAAATACTGAATACATAAATTGAGCTATAATTACCTAACATAGCAATTCATTTTGGTAATTTATCATCAATGTATCATTGTACCTAAAGCAGGAAAAAAATTGAAATATATTATCAATTCAGAAAAATCATAATGTTGTCAATATTTAGTGACAACATATTTGTGCTTGGACATAATCCAAAGAAATCTGTAAGCCACTTACTTAAATTAATGTTCAAGTTCATTGGCAGACACGAGTAAGAGCAAGACATGAAATTAGGTGTATATTTATATTAATATAAATAAATTTAAATTTTAGAGCAGCTTTCAGAAGCATGAAAGTCTTGGAAAAATTCCACAAAAATATAAAATATTACTTATGAAGATTCAAAGAAAGCAAAGTAGGAGAAATATCAACAACACTCCTGAAATAATTTGTTGCTATTGCAAAAAACTTGTCAACTTTTCCCTAATTAAACCTGCAGATTCAATTTAAGCACAACAATAGAAGTGCATGGGACAAAGAATAGCCATGGTGCTCTTAAAACACAAAGTGTCCTTAAACTCCCAGACAGCAATAGAATGATAAAGCTATACTCATTAAGACAGCATGGTGTGGGGCCCAAAGACTGACAAAAGAAGAAAAGAAAGGAAAAGAAAAGAAGAGAAGAGAAAAGAAAAGAAGAAAAAAGAAAAAAGTATTAAAGTCAAGATATAATCATTTGATCTATGACTTATGTAGCCCTGCGGTACTTAGAGAATCTCAACTGGAGAACACACCTTTCTTCAGGACTGCTTTACTGGGAACACTGGATGACAACAGCTCTGAGCTACATTCTTCTTGGAAATTTCCCTTAGACGAAGAAGACCACTTACTTCACTCCCAGAATGCCCACTATTCGAGGGCAGCCCGGATCTGTTAAGTGGTCTTTAGACTGACCTCTGAAGGACTGTCTGGCTCTATCTCTCTCCTTGGATTGTTTTGGGCTCTTACCAATGCACCTTATTACCTGCCTACATTCAGGTCTGAGTCTCCAGTTCTCTCTCAATTACTGCTGGAGCGTTTTCCTACACAGAATCTCAATGTCTTCTATCATGAAAACTAAACTTGGAATGCTTCAAAAAATTTGGTCTTGACGCCAGCTCATACAATCAGCTCCGGGTCATTTGTCTAAATAAGAACAGTGAAATCACAGCCGGGCGTGGTGGCACACGCCTTTAATCCCAGCACTCGGGAGGCAGAGGCAGGCGGATTTCTGAGTTCGAGGCCAGCCTGGTCTACAAAGTGAGTTCCAGGACAGCCAGGGCTAAACAGAGAAACCCTGTCTCGAAAAAAAAAAAAAAAAAAAAAAAAAAAGAACAGTGAAATCAAATCTTCTGGAATCTTCAAGAATATAAAGAAGAAAACAACTTCTTAAACACAAGAACACTAACTATGAGAGAAAATATGGATAAATTCAACATTAAAATTAAGGACTTTGTTTATCAAAAAATACCACTGATTGTGATGAAACAAGTCATATAAAATGTCTGTAATCTACAAAGAACTTGCATCTGAGTACATAAAGGAAAAAATGATATATAGGAAAGTAGACAACCCAAGAAGGAAAAAGAGGTAAAGGACTTGAATGCATATCCTCTCAAAAAAAAAAGAGAGAGAGAGAGAGAGAGAAAAGAAAAGAAAAAACCTCACACTGTCTATATAAAAGGGAATTAGTACTCAATGCAAATTCAAGCCATATCAAAATGCCTATTTCTAGCTCAAGGCAATGGAAAGACTGACAAGATGAAGTATAATTACGGATATAGAACAATTTCAGTGTCACATGCTTGGAATTATTTAATACAGACTTATGGTGTACCTCCGTATAGTTCAGTTCCAGCTCCAAAACACCAGCAAAAAGCTTACTTGACAGAGTCAGATAAAGTTGGGCACCTGCTTTAGCACATTTTGAATGTGTGGAATACTACAAAATCCCCATATGGAATTTATGTAATTATATCAGGAGTTAGGAGATCTTTGGGGCAGTGATCAGTCATAAATGAAGAACCACAGAAAAACAAATATGGTATGTATTCACTTATATGTGGGTGATAGCTGTTAACCAAGATATAACTCATAGAACCAGAGAGGTTAGGTATTAAATGATAGACTAATGGAGACAGGCCTCCCTAGAAAAGAGTAATAGAATACAGAGCTGAGTGGATGATGCAGGGACAAGAATGAAAGAATCAAGTAGGGAGGGAGTGAATATGGGAAGGGACAGCTAAAATTAAGGACCATTTGATGAGAAGCTCAATGCAATAGAAGCTTCACACACACACTTATACACAAGTATACACACACATACAGGTGATCTAAGTGAGATTCCCAAATAATAGGGAGACAGCCCCAACTGAACATCTCTTGTCACCAAATGAATCTTTCAGTACCAAGAAAGGGTTACATCTAATTGAATTGTTGGTCAACAATCCCAGGGAACCTCAAACAACCAGACTGTTGCTTAGACTGAAGACTGCTTTCTATAAACTGATAATAAGGATCACTTGCTGAAGACACCACCTACACAAGTCACTGAACATGAAGTAGTTGAGCTGGTGCCTACATAGAGCGTTCACTCCTACATGCTAGTTATTCCTATGAGTAACCAACCAATTCAGCGTAAGACCCACTCCACAAGATGGAACCGATACCCATTACTGATTAGGTGACCAAAAACTTGAGACTAGATAGCCCAGGGACCTAGAATCAAACCAGGTACTAATGTTCTACTAAAGGAACATAGCAATAAAATGGCTACCTACTAAGACATTCTGTTATTCTCATAGCTGAGGGCCTTGCTCAGTCATCATCAGAGAAGCTTTCTCCTGCAGCAGATGGGAACAAATACAGAGATCCACATCCAGACAATATGCAGAGATTTAGAGAGACCTTGGAACATTCAGTGGTAAATGAATGTCTCTATCAGATTTCTCCCCTCTGGGTTCAGAAGAGGACACAGAAGGAGTGTAAAAACCAGAGCATGTGGAGGACACCAAGGTAACAATGCCCTCTAAATAAACAACATTGACCAACAAATGAGTTCCCACAAACTGCCAACGTTCACAGGGCCTGAACAATCTGCCGCAGACCTAAAACTGAAAGAAGGAGACACATGTCTCCATCCCTAACCAAAGTTATCTCCAGAAGATAACCACATGCAAATGAAAACTTAGTTTTCTCCAAGGAGTTTCATTAGGAAAACAAACTATTAATGGTGGGCTGCATGCCCAGCAGTAGATGGCCAATCAAAAATGAACTGAATAGCATCTTTGGAGGATTTTTGTATCATAATGTCATATACGGGCCTTTTTATCTATTTTTATTTTATTTTATTTTTATTTTTACCCAACAATCTATTTGCACTTAAACTCTTCCAGTTTAAGTGTTTTTATAAGATCCCTAAGTGTGCAAACTAGTGGGGCTTGGATCTATGTTTCTTCTGCATTTTCTTGGTCTTTTAACATTCTGTTTATTTTTTGGTTTTGTTTATTTGTTGTTGTTGTTGAGGGGGGAGTTGTCCTATTCTGATGTATTAGTTTTTGTTTTATCCTATTATATTATATTTTATATTTTATCCCTTAGAAACCTATTTGTTTTCTACTGAGAAACAGTAAGGAGGTGGATCCGGATGGGAAGGTCATAGGGAGGAACTGGGAGGAGTAGAAGGAGATGAAACTGTAGTCAGGGCAAACTTAGCAGATGGTCTCCAGAGGACTCTGCACACCGCAGGCACCCTCGCACACCCAGGATCTTGGGATCACTGGTGAGTGGAAAGCAACATCTGTTCGAAAACAACTGGGAGTGGCCTGGGCGAGCAGGAATAGGGACTCAGGAAACCTGCACGACCAGTGGCTAGGGTTCTTTCCGGTCAGAGTCAGCCCTGGGCCATCTTTGGCACAAACTTGGTGAACGGTCCCACAGTCCCCAAATGACTCTCCATGCCCCAGGCGCCCTATCACACACAGGATCTTAGGGTCACTGAGGAGAGTCGACCTCCAGAGAGGGCTCTGGCCCTGGAACTCAGGTGAGAGCACCATCTTGTATCCCAGGTCTCTCAGACACCAGTCTGAGCAGGAGAGCAGGCAGGCCGCAGAAGCAACAGAGCTTCTTGGCAGGGTCCCTTCTGGCCTTCCTCTTCAGACAGGAGGCAGAGCTGAGCTCCAGACCTCTGTGCACCTTTCCTGCCAGAGGAGAGCTTGCCTGCAGAGAGTGCTCTGACCACTGGAACTCAGGAGAGAGTTGGACTCCTAGGATTGCTGACAGAGGTTAACAGTATAAAAGAAGGAAAAAGCTCCAGCCAGAGACAGCTTGAACATTAACACCAAAGATTACCAGATGACAAAAGGCAAATGTAAGAATCTTACTAACAGAAACCAAGACCACTCAGCATCATCAGAACCCAGTACGCCCACCACAGCCAGTCCTGGATACCCCAACATACCCAAAAAGCAAGACTCTGATTTAAAATCTTATCTCATAATGCTGGTAGAAGATTTTAAGAAGGGCATTAATAACTCACGTAAAGAAATAAAGGAGAACGCTGATAAACAGGTTGAAGGCCTTAAAGATTTACAGGAAAACACTGCTAAATAGGTAGAAGTCCTTAAAGAGGAAACACAAAAATCCCTTTAAAAATTACAGGAAAACACAATGAAATGGGTGATGGATGGAAGTAGAAACAATAAAAAATTAAAAAGTAATTAAAAAAAAAAGAGACAACTCTGGAGATAGAAACCCTAGGAAAGAAATCAGGAACCATAGATGCGAGTATCAGCAACAGAATACAAGAGATGGAAGAGAGAATATCAAGTGCAGAAAATCCCATAGAAAACAGGGGTACAACAATCAAAGAAAATGCAAAAT
>NC_034592.1:8757281-8769110 GCF_900095145.1 Mus pahari | reverse complement strand
TTCCTAGACAGATACCAGGTACCAAAGTTAAATCAGGATCAGATTAACGATCTTAACAGTCCCATTTCCCCTAAAGAAATAGAAGCAATCATTAATACTCTCCCAACCAAAAAAAGAGCCCAGGACCATATGGGTTTAGTGCAGAGTTCTATCAGACCTTCAAAGAAGACCTAATTCCAATTCTCCTCAAACAATTCCATAAAATAGAAACAGAAGGTACTCTCTACCCAGTTCATTCTATGAAGCCACAATTACTCTGAAACCTAAACCACATAAAGACCCAACAAAGAAACAGAACTTCAGAACTATTTCCTTTATGAATATCGATGAGAAAATACTCAAGAAATTTTTCGAAAACCGAATCCAAGAACACATCAAAATGATCACCCATCATGATCAAGTAGGCTTCATCCCAAGGATGCAGGAATGTTTTAATATATGGAAATCCATCAACATAATCCACTATATAAACAAACTCAAAGACAAAAACCACATGAATATGATCGCCTCCTTAGATGCCGAGAAAGCATTTGACAAAATCCAACACGATTCATGATAAAAGTGTTGGTAAGATCAGGAACTCAAGGCCCATACCTAAACATAATAAAAGCAGTATACAACAAACCAGTAGCCAATGTCAAACTAAATGGAGAGAAACTTGAAGCAATCACACTAAAATCAGGGACTAAACAAGGCTGCCCACTTCTCCCTACCTATTTAATATAGTACTTGAAGTCCTAGCCAATGCAATTAGACAACAAACAGAGATCAAAGGGATACAAATTGGCAAGGACAAAGTCAAAATATCACTATTTGCAAATGATATGATAGTATATATAAGTGACTCTAAAAATTCCACCAGAGAACTCCTAAACCTGATAAAAAACTTCAGTGCAGTAGCTGGATATAAAATTAACTCAAACAAATCAGCGACCTTCCTCTACACAAAGCACAAATGGGATGAGAAAGAAATTAGGGAAACAACACCCTTCACAATAGTCACAAAAAATATAAAATACCTTGGAGTGACTCTAACTAAGGAAGTGAAAGATCTGTAGGATAAGAACTTCAAGTCTCTGAAGAAAGAAAGCAAAGAAGATCTCAGAAGATGGAAAGATCTCCCATGCTCATGGATTGGCAAGATTAATATAGTTAAAATAGCTATCTTGCCGAAAACAATCTATAGATTCAATGCAATCCCCATCAAAATCCCAAATCAATTCTTCACTGAGTAAGAAAGGGCAATTTGCAAATTCATCTGAAATAACAAAAAACTTAGGATAGCTAAAACTATGCTCAACAATAAAAACCTCTGGTGGAATCACCATCCCTGACCTCAAGCTGTAATGCAGAGCAATTATGATAAAAACTGCAAGGTACTGGTACAGCGACAGACAGATCAGTGGAATAGAATTGAAGACACAGAAATGAACCCACACACNTATTGTTACTTGATCTTTGACAAAGGAGCTAAAACCATCCAGTGGAAAAAAGACAGCATTTTCAACAAATGGTACCCACTCAACTGGCTGTTATCATGTAGAAGAATGAGAATTGATCCATTCTTATCTCCTTGTACAAAGCTCAAGTCTAAGTGGATTAAGTAACTCCACATAAAATCAGAGACACTGAAACTTATAGAGGAGAAAGTTGGGAAAAGCCTCAAAGATATGGGCACAGGGGGAAAATTCCTGAACAGAAGAGCAATGGCTTGTGCTGTAAGATCAAGAATCAACAAATGGGAACTCATAAAATTGCAAAGCTTCTGTAAGGCAAAAGACACTGTCAACAAGACAAAAAGACCATCAACAGATTGGGAAAGGATCTTTACCAATCCTAAATCCTATAGGGGACTAATATCCAATATATAGAAAGAACTCCAAAAGCTTGACTCCAGAAAATCAAATAACCCCATTAAAAATGGGGTACAGACCTAGACAAAGAATTCTCAACTGAGGAATACCGAATGGCTGAGAAGTACCTGAAAAAATGTTCAACGTCCTCAAAATCAGGGAAATTCAAATCAAAAAAACCCTGAGATTCCATCTCACACCAGTCAGAATGGGTAAGATCAAAAATTCAGGGGACAGTAGATCCTGGCAAGGATGTAGTGAATGAGGAACACTCCTCCATTACTGGTGGGATTGTAAGCTGGTATAACCACTCTGGAAATCAGTCTGGCAGTTCCTCAGAAAATTGGATATAATACTACCAGAAGATCCAGCAATACCTCTCCTGGGCATATACCCAGGAGATGTTCCAACTTGTAATAAGGACACATTCACCTCTATGTTCCTAGCAGCCTTATTTATAATAGCCTGAAGCTGGAAAGAACCCAGATGTCCCTCAATAGAGGAATGGATACAGAAAATGTGGTACATTTATACAATGAAGTACTACTCAGCTATTAAAAGCAATAAATTTATGAAATTCTTAGGCAAATGGATGGATTTGGTGGATATCATCCTGTGTGATGTAACCAAATCACAAAAGAATACACATGATATGCACTCACTGATAAGTGGATATTAGCCAGAAACTTAAAATACCCAAGATATAATTTGTAAAACACATGAAACTCAAGAAGAAGGAATACCAAAGTGTGGATACTTCATTCCTCCTTAGAATGGGGAACAAAATACCAATGGAGGAAGTTACAGAGACAAAGTTTGGAGCTGAGATGGAAGGAAGGACCATACAGAGACTGACCCACCCGGGGATCCATCCCATAAACAGCCACCAAACCCGGACACTATTGCATATTCCAGCAAGATTTTGATGACAGAACCCTGATATAGCTATATCTTGTGAGGCTATGCCAGTGCCTGGCAAATACAGAAGTGGATGCTCACAGTCATCTATAGGATGGAACACAGGGCCCCCAATGACGAGGAGCTAGAGAAAGTACCCAAGGAGCTGAAGGGGTCTGCAACCCTATAGGAGGAACAACAATATGAACTAACCAGCACCCCCAGAGCTCATATCTCTAACTGCATATGTAGGAGAAGATGGCCTAGTCAGCCATCATTAGGAGAGGCCCTTGGTCTTGCTAAGATTATATGTCCCAGTAAAGGGGAATTCCAGGGCCAGGAAGCAGGAGTGGGTGGGTTGGGGAGCAGTACAGGGGGAGGGTATAGGGGACTTTCAGGATAGCATTTGAAATGTAAATGAAGAAAAGAATAATTAAAAAAAAAGAAAAAGAAACTGTAGTCAGGATATATGATGTGAGAAAAAAATCTATTTTCAATTTTAAAAAAAGGAGGTTCCAAAAGGGTAGCTTAGCTCTTCCACCACATGATGTCAGAAGGAGACAATGGCATGACCTAGGAAACAGTCCCTCCCAGACACCAGATACAGAGCTAACATGGCTTTCCACCCTTAATATATAAAGAAGAACTGCAGTGGAATCATGCTGAGCCACAGTACCTAGAAACTGAGATAGCCTTGACTGGGACAGCTCTGGGGGAATAAAGCTTGAGCTGTGAAATCTCAAGAATAAAGATTGAACTAAGGGGTAGGAGGGTTCTGAGTGATGAGAACTCACCCGTGTGCACGAGGCTCTGAGCTCAATCCCCTGCTCCACATGTAGAATAAAAGCACTACAGCTTGATTAATATTCTGAGTCAATACACTTTGTGTTTTCTTTAACTACACTGGCATGTAAGTTGTGGTTCCTGTAATGTGCATGTTCTAACGAGTATTTTCTACACTGGCTTGCCTCCATTTAATTATCCTCTGGCTTTCTTGTATTTTCCTTTCTTGCATTCAATTATTTTCTTTCATTCATTTAGTATAATATACCTCTTACATTATATGGTGGCACACAGTTGGGTTGTTGAAACAGGAAAAAGAGTTCAAGGCCATCCTGGGATATACTAAGAACATATCAGAAGGAAAGACAGGAAGGAAAGACAGGAAGGAAAGGAAGGAAGGAAGGAAGGAAGGAAGGAAGGAAGGAAGGAAGGAAGGAAGGAAGGAAGGAAGGAAAGGAGGGAGGGAGGGAAGGAGGGAGGAAGGGAGGGGCAGGGGAGGTCAGTCGTTCCAGATGATATGCAACAGTAAATGACATAGTCAACAGTTTAATTAGAGCAAACATGGATGCAATAATACATTTTTCCATTTATTTATTTATTCCATTTGCATCCCAATCACTGCCCCACCTCCCAGTGCCTTCTTCACACAGTCCCCCCAGCCTTCCCTCATCCTCTTCTCAGGGACTCTTATGGAAGAACACATTATTTAGAGAAAGCATCCAAGCAAAACTGCAACCATCTGATCCTTGAAGCCATGATGCTTATGCCTTTCTTCCCTATGTTGTTCCCTCCCTTGTGTCTCCTCCATGGTGACCACTTCTAGGAAAGAAGTACGTTTTTCTTGGAAGCCTATTTTATCCAGAATTTTACTCAGTCTAAGTCGATATATAAGATGTACAAATATGGATAGGAGCATAGTTAGCCTAAAGTTGAGAAGTTTACTAGAAGAGCAACAGCTTTTTATCATGCACTGCCTGAAAGAGAAGCCTTAAAGTTGCTTTAATATAACAGTCTTTCCGACCTTTAGGGGACTCTGAGCTGGCACATCTGGAGTGGACCATGGCTGTCATCTTGACACTCTGTTCAGAAGTCTTGAGCTAGCATACGCATTGTTCTTAAAGTCCTATCTTTGGGAACAGGTTGGTGAGTTCTTCTGAAGATAACCTCCTGCCTATCTAAAGTCTCCTGGTTTATGTTTTTAAGAGGAACAAACTCTCTGACATTTTCTCTGATCCTGAATCAGCCTGGTGATCTGTAGTCCCAGGTTCTATTCCTGCCAACCTCAAAAAGTCCTCCCTGGCACTGTGATTCATGACCTGAGCAGCATCTATCTGAGAGTCATCCAGAAGGCTTAGAGAAATGAATTGCTTCTGGGGGTTCTGAGCCAGAGGCCTGGGTAAGTGCTATCGAGTTCACTGGGAGACCCTTGCACTGCTTTGGTACCTAAGTTCCTGTGCCTGACTCTTCTGTCTCTAAGTCTTTTATTAAACAATACCTCTTCTTCTGAAGGGTAAGATGCAGAATTGAATGAGAGCTTTCTTACAGGGTGCTGGAGAGTCACAAAGAATAGAGAGAATTCACACCCGAATCACAACCATTTCTTGTGGTGATCAGTGTGGTATAAAGCACAGAGTAGTTAGAAACTTACTATTTAGTAAAAAAAAAAAACAAAACAAAACAAAAAACAAAAAAAACCTTACATGTAATAAAGACACAATGAATGATCAACAGCAAGTGTCATGGGAGCCAAGAATATAACACTATTGGTGGATCCCTAAATTATTCCTGAACCCAATTCAGAGATCATGGCCTAAATATGCTCTTAGTAGCACAAATGCAGATCCAATGGTCTGAATGTGTCCCAGTAGGCTAATATCTTTGAACTCATGGTACTCAGATGGTGATGCCAGTTTAGGATTCTGTGGATCCCCTGAGATGTGGGTCTGAGCTGTAGGCAGTACGACTTAGGGGTCAGGCCTTGAAGGTTATAGCTACTGTGGTTCTAGCCTGCTCTATGCTTTTGAGTCAGCTCTCATGATATGGCTATCTGCCCCCATATCCTACAAAGATGAAATTCTGTGTCTTTCCCACCACAGTGGACTGAAATCCCTGAAACCATAAACTGAAAGAAATACTTACTCCTTAAGTTCCTCTGGCATGTATTTTGTCAAACTGGCAAGCAAAGTAGCCAACATGCCAGCCATGTGTGTCTTTCCATTTTGCATCCCAAGTGTTTCTCTCATCTTTCTGAACCCTAATTCTGCTATGGGTCACAAGGGAGAGTTCATCTTCCCTGAGTGCTGTGAGCACTTCCCTGCATGGAAGAGGCTGTTTGGCCTGCTTGCCTGGCAGGTCTGAAGTGCTTTGAAAGCTGATGTTCCTGGCACAATGCACAGTCACTCAGACACTCCATAATGGTGTCATGGTGCCATGAGATGCCAACACAAAGTGGCAGAGGAATAAGAGCAAAGATAGGACGAAGATTTGCGAACTGACACCAGTTAAAAGCTAGGATTAGGAAGAGAAGCAGGGAGGTAGATGAAGCAGCATGGTTTGTGATGCTCTCCTCAAGAAGCCACCAGGCCACTGGGCAAAACAGAATCCACACTTGAAACATTCTGACACAAAATCCCAGTGAGGGTTGAGGGCAGAGTATGGCAAGCAAAAATAAGTAGGGATTGGCCTTGATCTGACCAATGTGAGCATCCATTTTCCCATTTAAAAAGTGTGCATTGGCAAATGCTATTGCTTGCATGAGGGTTTGGGTGAGGAAAAACAAAAAAGTCAGATAATTAATGTGCTTAGTTCAGTTTCTGGATTATAGTAACAGCCCAGTACTCTGTTGATTTTATTTTAATTTCCATCTTTACAGTGTTGTCATTGCTGAGTGCCAGAGCTGAGTGAGACTGTACAGACTTGATGGCTAATGGGAAATTGACCACAGTATACCAGAGACTACATGATGTTCAGAGACAAGACAACTGAACAAAGCAAGTTCCACAGCCAAGCATTGGACAAGTCAGGGCATACATTTGTTCGGAGGGTGCAGTTTGAGTTGAAAGTGTACACAGTGCCAGGCTGGGTCATTAGGCATAGAAAATACGGGCTTGGCTCAAGAATTAATCTAGAAGTACTGAAGATCTATGTCAGAAGATAACTGTTGCAGTTTGAATGACAAATGTTACATAGGCTCATGTATTTGAGCACTTGACTTCAGTTGGCTATTGTTATGGTTTGTATGTGTTCCACCCAGGGAGTGGCACTATTAGAAGGTGTGGCCCTGTTGGAGTAGGTGTGGTCTTATTGGAATAGATGTGTCACTGTGGGTATGGGCTTTAAGACCCTCATCCTACCTATCTGGAAGCCAGTATTCTGCTAACAGCCTTCAGATGAAGATATAGAACTCTTAGCTCCTCCTGTACCATGCCTGCCTGGATGCTGTCATGATCCCACCTTGACGATAATGGACTGAACTTCTGATCCTGTAAGCCAGCCCCGGTTAAATGTTGTCTTTCTAAGAGTTGCCTTGGTCATGATGTCTGTATACAACAGTAAAACCCTAAAACAGTGATTCCGGTGTTTAGAGAGATTACAAACTCTTAGGTGATAGAAGGTAGTGACCCTGGAAGACAGGGCGGTCTAGCCTCACCCCATTCTTTATTTTCTCTTTCTCTGCTTCCTGAGTATGGACGAAAACTTAACTAGTCAGATTCCTCCTCCACCCACATGACTTGCTGTCCCTATAATCACAGACTCTTTTCCCTCTGGAATTTTGAGCCAAAATCAACTCTTTCTTCCTTAAATTGCCTTAGGTAATTGCTTAGGTACCTTAGCAGAGCAGTGGATGAGTAGTTAATACAATAGAATAAATGATAGCAATCTGAAAGTGAGATGAATTTACAAACTGAGAGGAAGAGGAGGAAAAAATGTGCCAGATAGCTCAGGGTCCCAGATGTGAGATTCCAGATGCCAGAAGACAGGAAAGGAATACTGTGCAAGCTACTCTTTAGAAATAGCATATATTAGATCTGGGTAGGAAAGCATGGCGGGATGGAGCCATCCCTGTTCAAACCTGAGTCTTATGGCTGGGTTTCCTACAGACCATCAATGTTAGCTGTCTTTGATTGCCATAACAAGATACCACAGGCTACATCAAGTATCAGAAATGTATTTTCTCACAGTTTTGGAGACCATAATTCCAAGGTCACCGTGTCATTTTGAGTGACTTCTGACCAGGTCTTTGTCTCTAGCAAGCAAGGCAGATGCCCACTCAGTTTGTTCCCAAATCACCTTTATTCTGTGCGTGGAGAGAAACGGGAAATGAGAAGTACCCCTTCCTCTTCATCAGAGCAAATGGTTCTAGTACACTAGGGCTCCATCTGCATGGGCTCCTTTAAGTTATACTTTAAACTTTTTATGGATTAAGGTACCTATCTCCAAATGTGATCACACTGAAAATTGGGGCTTCAACGTAGGACTGTGAGGAGGACAGAACTCAGTCTATAGAGATGACATAATATACTAGTATAAGATGGGGGTGGTGTGAAGCCGCACTTAAGACATTCTGTTTCAGGTGGGAGACTGAGTTAGTTTACAGTTAGAGCACTCTGCAATGACCGAAATATTCTGTATCAGAAATTATCCACTAATCAAATTTGGCAACTGAGCATGAAACATGGCCAGTAAAGGTTAGGACTACAGTCTCATGGAGAAGCACTTTTGAGTAAGACACTAGATTTGAGCCCCAGCTCAAATACACATACACACACACACAGAGGGGGGGGGAATGGATTTTAAATTATACATGTTTTCTTAATGAATATAAATTTAACTTTAGAATGTATTGGACAAAGCAAGTTATAAGAGAAGAAGACCCTTCAGCAGACTCGGCCAGTCACTAGATACCAGAAGCTGCCCAGGCCTGGAAATCTGAATTGTAGATATTCTACCCAACATACCTTTTGTTGCCAAAAGAAAATATATGTCCAAATCTCAGATTGACCCCACTAGTTCATTACAAATTTTCAGTAAGAGTCTGAGTGTTTGAGTGGCTGTGGATGTATAGTTAGGAATGTTTACAGCTAGCTGAAGAGATGCTATCAGAGGTTAGAGAAACTGATTTTCAATGACCAGGATAAATTGTTTGGAGTCATTAGATAGACAGATATGATAGGTACAGCCATGAACATTGATATGGTCTAGAAAGAGAGCTAGGGACTCTGCAGCGGGGAAGTGCTTCTACCCAGACACATGGAAAAGACAAAACAAACAGGAAATGGAATTAGATTTACATCTGCCAGACACTTGCAAACCATGAGGCAGTTCCAGTTAAAACACAGAACCTCGACAGGCTTAACTGTGTCAGAGAGAAAAGCAGGGAGATGAAAGGAGCAGGAACCCTTGGCCCTTCACGCCATACCCCACTATACTTTGCTTAATCTCCCTGTGCCTCAGATTCCTCCTTTGTACAAAAGGAGTTCTGGCAAGGCAGACTTCAGGAAGCGGAGGCAATGCAGTTGGATGATATCAGCTACAAAGCATGATAAACACACTTCAAACTGCTTAAGAAACAAACTCACCTCGCTTCCGTCTCCAACCTTCTGCCTGTGTTTACGGTCTAGACAAACCACATTATTCTTTGTCCTAAAGCTTTTGAGAACCATGAGTCATGTTGATTTTTCCTTTTTCCTCCCAACGTCCAGTAAGTAATTCACCAAGAGTTACTCATTGCAGCCTCACAGTGTCTTTCTCATCCAGGAACTTCTTGTGTTAGCCAGTGTCCACCAGTAAAACAAATACTTGATGTAATCAACCTTATAAGAAATGGCATTTACTTGGCTCTCCATTTGACAGAAGACTAGTTGGCCCCAGTCTGGTGGGACTGTGGTAGTGCATTACAATAGTAGTATGTAGTGGAGCAGAGCAGGCCTGAGGTCTCATAATCTCCTTCAAGTATATTCCCTATATTACAAATACCTCTAGGTAGACTATACTTCCTAAAGGTCCCACACACCAAGTCACAAGAGCAGCAGAGCTTGAACACATCCACATGCAGGACATGGTACAGTGGCCACCATCACTCAGTCCCCAGACCTGTGCTAGGATCTCAGTTAGCTGGGATTTCTAATAAAATTGTGTCCAATACCAATGTATCTGCTATGCCTAGTCATTTTCTGGGCAATAGAGCAGTCTCTGTCATTCACAGAAACTCATCATGGATGCCTGAAGTCATCATTAGTCCTCAACCTTATATACACTATGATTTGTCCTATATATTCAACCCAGTGACAAAGTTTATTATATATTAGGCACAGTTGGTGATAACACCATTAATACAATAGAACAATTTTAACAGTGTGATCTAATCCAGTGTCATTGTTTCTTGTTTTTGCTTTTGTTTTAGGCACAGGCTAGCTATGCAGCTCAGGCTAACATGAAGCCAGTGGTAATCCTCCTACCTCACCACTCCCCACCCCCAAACTCAGGTCAGGGGATCACAGATGTGAGCCACCACTGTCAGCCTTGATTAGAGACACTGTACTCAACTTCTTCCTGTGATGGTTAAGGGTGACACAGTACCTCACTGATGAGATGAAGAGCATGAAAACACAGGCATGTGTCATAGTATTAGATCAGTGTCAGCCTTCCCTGCTAAAGCCCAGAAAGCAGTCTGAGTGGAACAATAAGGTCTTCAACCTCCCCACTCCACCCCACTTAGGAGACAACTCACCCACACTGTGTGAGTCCCTTAGCCATCAAAGCTGTCAGAGTGACTGCCAAGGTAATTTGAACATTTGTGCTCAAAGGAGTCTCAGAGTGGCAGGCATTTTGATCCAAGAATTATTGCTGTTGGGGTTTTTCATGTAATATTTTTGACCAAAGTTGAACATGGGTAACTGACCTATGGAAAGGTATTTAAACTCCAGTTAAGGGGAGGTGGGGAACTGTGACATGTGTAAGCTGGAGGCCGTTTGGTATCACTTCTCTGGAAATTACTTTCTGTAGAGAAGATTAAGTCAATGCTCCTAACCTGGCTCCAGTCACACTTGACTCCAGTGTTTTGTTTTTTTGTTTTGTTTTGTTTTGTTTTTATTTTGACCTAAGGATGAATAAATACAATTTTTCACCTGAAAATTTATCATGCAACTGTATATGAATGAACTTCATAGACTGTTGCTTATGTTGCTGGTTACTTTTATGTCAGATTGACATAGATAAAGTCATTTTGGAAGAAGGAACCTCATGTGAGAAAATGTTACCACTAGGTTGGCCCTTCAGCAAGCTTTTGGTGTACTTTCTTGATTTATATGGGAGGGCTCAGCTCTGTGTAGACAGTGTCATTCCTGTATTGGTGGTCCTGTGCACTATAAGAAAGCAGGCTGAGCAAGTCATGAGTCACAAGGCAGTAAGCAGCATCCCTCCATGGCTTCTGCATCAGCTCCTGCCTCCAGGTTCCTGCCCTTTGTTCCAGCCCAGACTTTCCTCATTGATGGACTATGCTGGATACTTTTATAACAACTTGATACAAGGTGGAGGGCAGTCATCTGGGAAGGATAAATCTTAATAGAGAATGCCTCCCTAGGGTTGGTCTGTAGGTAAGTCTATAGGGCATTTTCTTGATTGATGATTGATATGACAGGGTCCAGCCTATTGTGGGCAGTTCTAGAATGTATAAGAAAGCAAATTGAGCAAGGCAGCAAGAGCAAACCAGTATTCCTCCATGACCACTGCTTCAGTTCCTGCCTCCAGGTTCCTGCTCTGAGTTAGTACCCTGGTCTCCTTTAATGATGGACTGTGTCCTGAGGAGTATGAGCTATATTAAACCTTCTCCTCCCCAACTGGCTTGTGCTCATGGTGTTTTATCACAGCAATAGAAGCCCTAAGACATAGACACAACAATTTTTTTTCATTTAACTCCGAAGTGAAAATGCAAAATGCAATATTCATTCTTATAAAGGAGTCTTTGGTTGGCATCTCCCTCAAGTGTCCCTAACAATTCTCATTTATGCTGTTGATATTGCAAAATTTTGTGTGTGTGTGTGTGTGTGTGTGTGTGTGTGTGTGTAGTATGGGTATGTCTAGCCATGCATATACAAAAGCCAGACAGAGATTGGCATCAGATGATTTTCATCTATCACTCTCCACTTATTTTTGAGACAAAGTCTCTCTTACTGAACTTGGGGCTTGGCCTTGCCATTTCAGCTACACTCCCTAGGCAGAGAGCTGTTCACTGTCTCTATATCCCTCTCTCCATACAGATATGCACCACTGTCACTCCATACAGATATACACCACT
>NC_034592.1:8729451-8757271 GCF_900095145.1 Mus pahari | reverse complement strand
TTTATGCCTATACTGTGGATTGAAAGTCAGGTCCTCATCTTTGAGTGGCAAGCATATAACCACTGAACCATATCCTTAATGCAATTCTGGAAATGTTTTAAGGAAATGTTTTGATCCTCAAAAGTCATATGGTTAACTACCCATCCCCCTTCGGTTTAAATCTGTACAGGGAGAGGACAAGGCAGTAGAATGGCACCCCTCCATGTTCCCCACCATGTCCTTAGGGAGCTGACTTCCAGGCTCTGTTCACTGGTTAGCTTCTCCCATTCCAAAGCTGCTCAGTCCTTGCTGAAACATCTTCCAGGCATTGCTTCATATTTCCCTAACCACTCTATTAATTGCTTCATGGCCCTGTTCTCTGGACCTAGTTGATTAAGCAAACTAATAGCTAAAAAGTGGCTGGATTTACTACCTTCCTGTAGAGCATTTATGAATTTTAAAAGGACCTTAGGAGCCCTGACCAATGGAATGAGTAATGGAGGCATTTCAGGAGAACTGTGTAGGTGTCAGCAGTGTCATTAAAGTGACGCATCAAGAGCCAGGGATGGCATGAGGGGCCTGAGATGACATCAGCTCCAACCAAAGAGAGCAGAATGAGGGTGAAAGGAATAGGGGAGGTGGAGGGTGGGAGGGGGTACTTAAGTGATAGATGACCTTGGAGGCTAAGCACAATATGAAAATTAAGCAAAGAACGAATCTGGGGAATTACAGCTGAGGAGTCTCTGGGCATGTATTTGAGGTTGCCGGTCTTTCAGCATCGTACGCAGTGCTAGGCAGGAAAACAGAAAGCAACCTTTCAAAATGGAACCCTGGGAAGCTGACATTTATCACTCCTTAAAGGGCTCCCAGATAAGCAGACAAGTCAGATCTTGTTCTCATCGACCACTGACAAGAAGGCCAGGTATCTCAGAGGCTCGGTGAAAAAGAGCCGTGGGTCTGTATCAAGGAAGGAATTAACAGGGAAGCAGAGCTGTTACTGAGAGCAAAATTAAACAAGAGTAAGAGTAAATATTACATCTGTGGTTTATATTAGTAAAGACAAAATCAAAAGATTATATACCCATAATCTTAGCATTCAGGAAGCAAAGCAGAAAGATTCATACTTTAGTTTAGCCTGATCTATATAGTGAATCTGTCCCCAAAAGGAGGGCAAGGTGGAAGATAAAATAGATGATCACATTTTACACGTGATGTTAGAAATGTGAAAGGTAGAAATGTAAATGTGTGTAGCAAAAGCTCACAAAATTATATGTAAAGGAGGTAATAAAACATGTGCAAAATAATTTTCTACAAAGATACTTATTTTACTAAAATTTATAATAGTCAGAATATAAATTTATTAAATATAAAATATTAATTTTATTGACCAAATTATATTACACAATAAAATATAATAAAAATAAGAATATATATGTAGAGCATTCATGTTATATTAAATATTTTAAAATATTTTCATAGGACTGGTCTACTTAGTGGCAGAGTGTTTGTACCATGTCCTGGATTCCATCCTCAACATCACCAAAAAAAAAAAAAAAAAGTGTCTTAGTTACTTTCCTATTACTGAGACAGAATACCATGAACAAGGCAACTTACAAAAGAAAGGATTTTATTAGGCTTACAGCTTCAGAAAGTTAGAGTCTACAAGGGATGAGCACAGAATGGCAGCAAGAACAGCTGACAAATCGCACCTTGATTCACAACTGGGAATGGCTAAGTCCTCTGAAAACTCAAATCCAGCCCCTAGTGACACACCTCTCCAACAAGGCTCTACTTCCTAATCCTTCCCAAATAGTTCCACTCACTGGGAACCAAATATTCAAACATGGGCCTATGTGGACTATTCTCAATCAAATTACCACAGGGGGAAAAACTATTTTATAGGACACATTATTATTATTTATTATGGCATACTATTTTAATTCTTATACATAGAAAACAGAAACTTTTACATGAATTGTATTTGTGTATATATGGTAGATGTTTGGGTTTCTTTTTTTTTTTTTTAAGATATAAGTCTCTGTGTGTAGCATACACTATTCTTGCACCATACATTGCTAAGCCTACATGGACTCTGCCTCTCTGAAACCATAAGCCCAAGTGTTGTTGCCTCGGTCTCCTGATTGGTAGGTTTATAACTATATAGCTCTATGCATGGCTACATTTGACTTTGGCTTTAAACTGAGCTCACTCACCTTAACAAAAATCATTAGTGTAGGTTTAACGAGATCCCTCATGACCCAAGATGTGACGCATGCTTTTTCCTTCTACCCTCCAAGCCTACCCCCAGTAGCACTGGTGTAGCACTGATTTCTCTTTAGAAGACATCTAGAAAACACATCCTCTAGACTGTCTCCTCTACTGCATCTTCTCTTCCAACAGTTTTCCTTTCCTTAGGAACACCACACTTTGCTAGAATTCACGTACATGTTTATTAACACATCTATTTTGTCACTGCCTAATATGCCCATTTGAAGATAAACTATATCAGAGCCAAAATATTACATTTCTTTTATTTATTTTCATATTCTCATATTAGCCATGTACTTTGCCTTCAACAAATATTTGTTAAATAAATGAATGGCCATTTGAATATTCATATTTAAATGAATATATAGGTCATTCTAACAAGAGATCCTAGAAATTTTCTCATTCAAATAATGGTTGCAATTGATGAAAAACACTATGGATTTTCTAGATTAAGGTATCTTGGAGGTAACCAGCCTTTATGACCCAGCAGCATATAGCATATATTTCATCTCCTGTAAATACAGATATTGAGATCATAGTTGGTTCTAGAGGCAGTGGCTTAGTCAAACATTTCCTGTATTACTATTGGTAAGCTAATGAGCAGCTCTATTCACCTATTAGATAGGTAAGTATTTCAAGAAAAATTTAGTTAAGACAATCAAATCAAAGCCCACACATGGCCACATTATATGAGATCAATGATTGATCTTCCTGTTTTGGTATATAAAAGCCCAGTAGGATGGGGGTGGCATGGTCATAAATCAGACAAGTATTGCCCTTCAAAAATCTGTGGTTAAGTAGTTAAATATGATAGTTTATTTCCTATGTCAAGGTGATCAGCTACAGATGAAATACTATTTTTGGATGTGTCTTTGAAAATGTTTCCAGATGAAAATACCATTTGAATCCAGTACACTCAGTAGATCATCTTCCCCCATGTGGATGGCCACCATCTAGTCTGCTGAGAGCCTGAACAAAATCAAAGTGGAGAAAGGGGTCAGTTTTCTTTCCTACTGCTCCACAAGTTGACCTAATACATCAAATTTCTTTTTCTGTTGACCTCACACTGGATACCCACTGTCAATCCTCCCTAGTTTCAAGGCTTTGGACTTAGTCTTAGTTATACAGATGGTCTTCCTGAATCTGCAGCTTACAAGTGGCAGTGCAATGGGCCTTTTCAGCCTCTGCGAGTATCAAAAATAAATAAATAAAATGATTTACAATAAATAAGTAAATCTCCTATTGGGTCTAGTTCTGTGGAAATCCCTGCTAAGATCATAGGACACAGAATGAAACAGCAGTTACCTCTAATAGAGTGCTACAGGATGCAGAAAATGCAGAGGAGTCCACAAGGGCACCCAGCATAAATTTTTTGGTGGGCATCAGATCAAAGACAATCTCCAACATTGTTCCAACAGCCAGATAGATCTAATTTGCATTTTAATGATATCATATAGGTGCTCTTTTTTTCCAACTTTTTATTAGGTATTTACTTCATTTACATTTCAAGTGTTATCCCGAAAATCCCCTCTACGCCCCCCCCCAGCCCCACTCCCCTACCCACACACTCCCACTTCTTGGCCCTGGTGTTCCCCTGTATTGGGGCATATAAATTTCCTATAGGTGCTCTTAGCCAAATTGGAGAAAGTCTCCACCAATCAGGTTACTCAGAGACGTCAGCACAACAGGAGGTAGCCATAGATCTGGGTATATTTAAGAACAGTCATACAAAATTAAGATATCCCCATGTGTTTTCGCCTGAATGCCAGATGGCCAATGGACAGAAACATAACTCTCAAAACACATTTCCAGCTATCCAATCATTGTTTACTCTTACAGAAATACACAGTTTCAGTTCAAAATATCTTGAGGAAGAAACATTGTCAGTAATCTTGTTATTCTACTGTTTAGCCTGATAGAAATGAGATCCCCCTTTTCATCTTGCTTAGCAGTGGCAATTATTTGCCAAGATAAGGTCACAGCAGAGGAGATGGTTAGTGCCCAACTCCACATTTATTATGACTAATTTTATGAACAACTTAGAGAAGTGTCATTTCCTTTTCTCTTTCAGCACAGTGATCATTGGCAGCCACCCAAGGGCATTGTCATGCAGTGATGCTTATGGGCAGAAAGTCCCAGCAACACTATTCAGAACACCCTCCAGGATCCTGTCACCCTCACCTCCTCTGAGTCACATCCCTCCTTCATTCTAGAAAAGCCTGCTTTATCAAGCTCTCCAAAAGCTTACCATGCTTCGGTTTCTAGAGAGAAATAACTGATGAATAGAAGGGATAGGGGAAAGGAGAAGGGAGAAGGGGGGGGGAGGAAGGAGAGTGAACTAAAGGGAAGGGAAGGGAAGAGAAGAGAGGAGAGGAGAAGAGATGGAATAGGAGGAGGAGGAGAGAAAGAGGAAAAGAAAAGAGAAGGCCATGCATAGTGACTCATGTTGCCTGCAGTCATTCCTTCACTGAAATTGTTCTGAGAACTTGCTAGTGTTGTGTACTGTTTAGAGACAAGGAATTTGACAGGATCCAGGCAGGCACATTTTATTACATTTTATTGTTTATTTGCTTTTAGAAACCATTCTACTTGTTAAATGAAGACAAATTTTTCACAGTTCCAGAGGAACAAGACAGAAACAGAAAAGTCCGATAAAGAATCAGATGGCAGAGGTGGAATAAAGGGGGCTGATTTCAGATTTTAGAAATAGAACCACAAAGCCCATAGAGGGACTGGCTGAAAAGCTGATAGTAGGAGAGAGCTGGTAAGGGAGAGAAAGGTTCACGTATAAATACAGCTCAAAAAGAAGAAAAGAATTATACAAAATCTACTGACCACCAGAGGTTTGTAGTTCCAAATTTAAAGTCTATTCAACAAATAGACTTTACTTTCTAGGCTAGAAACCCTGCCAGTAGGTAGAGATTTAACAGGAGGAAAAAATCTGGCCCCAGGAGTTTACAAGCTATCTGAGGTAACCCAGATCCACTCTCATACTTAAGCACCACCAGGATGCAAATGTTTCACAGGCTTCCTATCATGTCAAACATTTACTGTGTTGCCTTTACCCTCCCTGTTCACAGATACTATAAACCCACACAGAGAAGCCTCGTGTACACAAAGGCTAACACATGTGTCCTGCAACACACACCACAAGGATCACAGAAAAACCATTTGGGGCTGTGCTTTGAGCTGAGATTCTTGACTTTCTCTCTTACAAGTTTTATTTTCTACTTGGAAATTTCTCTAGATTGTAAATAGGACTTCACGGGAAAGGAACTCATACACAGGAGGCAACCACCATGAGAAGCATATTCAAACCCTACATACATACCAAGGAACTGTGAAAACAATGCATACCATGGAACTGTGAAAACAATGCATACCATGGAACTGTGAAAACAATGCATACCAAGGAACTGTGAACACAATGCATACCAAGGAACTGTGAAAACAATGCATACTATGGAACTGTGAAAACAATGCATACCATGGAACTGTGAAAACAATGCATACCATGGAACTGTTCATGGAACTGTGAACAGTTCCCCTAGAGCAGCAGCAGTGTTCACAATCACCTCCTTTCTGTCTTTCTTCTAGGTCCTAAGTAATTTTCCTCTTGCCATAATAAACACTCAGCCCAAAGCAATGCAAAAAAGGAAGGGTTTGTTTGGCTCACAGTTCAAGACTCCAGTCCACCCTGATGGGCACAGCACGGCAGCAGAACTTGAGGAAGCTTTTCACATTGAATACAGAAGATGGAGGTAGAGTGTGAGTGTGTGTGTGTGTGTGTGTGTGTGTGTGTGTGTGTGTGTGTGTGTGTGAGAGAGAGAGAGAGAGAGAGAGAGAGAGAGAGAGAGAGAGAGAGAGAGATGAATTCATCAGTTTAGCTCCTTTTTCTCCGTTTTTACAGTCTAGGATCCTAGCCCAAGGATCCAAGCCACAGTAGAATGGGGCTTTCCACCTCAATTAAGCTAATCAAGAAAAGTCGTCACAGGCATGTCCTTATTTAAATAATATTGTACAAGTGTGCCTAGAGACTTGTCTTGTAGGTGATTATAATCACATCAAGTCAACAATCAACAGTAACCTTTCTACTTAGTTGTCTTAGCTTCAGCCTCAGGCTAGGTGGGGATTCCTGTATAGCTGAATGGTAGACTTATGGTATAAAGGGCTCTGGGCTTCATCTCTAGCACAACCAGGAAAAAGAAAATGGAAAAAGCTATCCTTGTGCTAGGTTCCTTTAAGAGAAGACCTGGGAAAATGGTTCAGAAGGTAACCCAGCTCTGCAGGTATGACACCTGAGTTCAGATCCCCAGCACATATGAAAAGTTAAGTTCATGGAGTCATATCTGTTGACCCAGTGATGAGGCATAGAAGTCATGGGTCCCTGTCTCATTGTCTACCTATCCTAACCAGAATGATGAGTCCCAAGTTCAGCAGGAGACCCTGTCTCAAAGACTGAGACAGAGAGCAACAGAGAAAAACATCCAGTGTCGACCTCTGTCGTGCACGTGCATACAAACACATGAACGGACACACACACACACACACACACACAGCGGGGCAGGGCAGGGAGGGTGCTGTCTAGTAAGACAAAAGGAGTAAATGTGTACCTTCCATCTTTTCATTACCCCATCTGAGAGGAGAGGATCCTTTTCCTCAGTCGTGAAGGCTTTCCCTCTTATTGACCCTCCTAGAACTAATCACCCTGAGGAAAGCAATGTTAAGAACTGATGTCACGGGTTTAAAAACAAAGTAACCTTCAAGACAGTCACCATGGTGACATGGAGGAGATTAGCCGATCAGTTTAGGTCACAGAGACACATACACTCCCTTTTAGGTGAGGGTTGAGGATGTCAGGGACCAACATTGCCTGTAATACTGTGTTAGGAAGCCCAAGTGGGGAGCTTTTCTGATATATGGACAGTAGTAATGTGCATCTCTGAGTCTGAAATGGATAGATTCAGACTCTTTCATTAAAGGAAGCAATAATATGGTAACTGATGTCTGGCAAAAACGAATTTGTATCTGTAAAGCATTTTAGAAATATGATCTAGTAGGCAATAATGGTGGAAGCATTGAGGTGGTGGACACTCTGTGACTTCCTGAGTTCAGAAAGACATCACTGTTGTTACACTGCTGGCAGCCACCTTGTAAGGTTGTTATTATGAGACACCCGAGCTCTAGAAGCCTGGAGGGCTCTTTAGCTCCTCATTCACCTCTGAGACATTACCTATTTTGTAATGTAGTTTATATAAAAGAGAAAAAACTAGAGGAATATCATCAGCCACGGAACCAAGAGACTGCCTTGACCTCACAACTCCAATGGCTCAGTAGGGAAGGGGACAGGCTTCCTTCCCATGTCTCACTTCTGAGAAGGGGGCAAGTCCCTTGGCACCTGCTAAATTGAGATGTGCCACTCCTCGTGGTCTGGGCTTCATCTTCCTGTCTTCCAGCCTGCCCATCCTGAAGTGTCTCCATCTGTCCCAGACTCTCTAACCTCTTGGGGTCTCAGTTCCTTCTCTGGAAAGTCAGCTAGTGTTGTCCCTCTCATTCCACAGTAAGGCTCCAGGTCTCCATGATCTAAGGTAAATTTCCCTGGTTCGATAATCTCAGACCTAATTCAAATTTCAAAAGATGTTGTAATTTAGGTGTCCCAGGGTGCGGGGGGGAAGGGGGCAGAATTTGAGGTAGAGACCTGTGTGAGGGAGAATTTGAGGTAGAGACCTGTATGAGGGAGTTTGGGAGTAAGCAGAGTACTACTAAAACCAATGGTCATGGGAGGAGGGCACAAAAGAGAAAGGTGGCAATGAGCTGAAGTGTCATTCAAATGGCAGCATCAGCCATCATCACAGGATCTCTGGAGCCAGGATGGTCCTACAGAATGCAAACTGAAGTGTGCCCACCCTCTGCCTTCAAATTAGGGAAGGTTGCTCCCATCAGAGCAGCTTTAGCAAGGCAGTTCTGGCTGCTAGCAGTGTCTGGAAAGGACTCCACAGCGAACCTCCAATACCAAGTGTCCATACTCCCAGAAATTGGAACCTAGATGTTTCCATCTTAAAGAGGGTTGGGGGACAACTCCTACATCCACTAACTAGCAGGACCAAGGCAATGACACCATAGCTCTGCTTTCCAACCTGTTCATCTGATGGCCTTGTATTCTCTACACTAAATTCCTAAAGGGAAAGTTGTACTGTAGTTCTCCTGCCTGGCTTAAGGTTTGACTGAGCACAGTCCAACTCTGCAAACAGCCCCAGTGGGAAAGCTCTGCTTCTTGGCATTGCAGGGTAGGTTCCCTCTGGACTTTGTGAGTTAATACCCTACCCATTCCATGTCTCCTGTCAGTAGTTTGAACCTAGAGTGTTGTGCAAGATAAACACACCTAGCCCTGAGTCCAATGTCCTGCCTTTTAAAAGCATGTTAACTTAATCTTCAAAACATGTCATTTGATGCGTTGACAGTCACTGCTGAAAACAGCTCTCCCTTACACTTTCTGATGATTGGAGCTGTGATAAATTAATATTTCCTTCATTATATGTGAGGAAGCTAAAGCCCAGCAGCCTCTTACTAGAGGAGTTCTATGTCTGAAGAATTCTATCCTTCATATTGACAACAGTGAGAAAAGAAGATTTCCTTACAGAATGAGGTAGCCTCGCTAATTCAAACCTTTTTTTTTTCTTTTATCTTTGGTGGTATTTTTCTGACTTAACTATTTTAGAGGATGTATTTTTTATTTTCTGTCCTTTGGTTTTGAGCAAAAGGCACATCTTAAAAATATCTAATCAATAAGGAAAATGCAATTCCATTATGCATCACTTCCTTTCATAGGACCTATTTTAAGCTTAGACTTCCTGGAACTAAGCTATCCAGTGGTTTATCAGAAATAACTAGACACTTTGAATAAATTATATTTATAAATCCACAACTCTCTCTTTGGGCACAAATTTATACAAAGCTCTCCTAAGAATTTTCTTAACGCTATTCAACTTGGACTGACAAGGAAATAAATGGAATAGAATTATTCCACTCAGGTTTACTGGGGTTGCTCCAGAGAAGTATATAAACACAGTACCCCATGGGGCTTTGTTGTTAGCAGCAAGTGGAGTTCAGAATGTAACTCCGTATGTTAGAATGACATTTTCTTGGTTGACAAACTTCTGCCCATAATTAATCAGTTGTAAAAAAAAAAATTACTGAGTGTTCCATTTTAGATATATTCCTGCCCTCAAGAAATTTACCATCTCCCTGGGGAGAACAGAGTAGCACATGAAATAATTAAAGTACAATTAAATCTGAAATGCCATAAGTTTCGCAGGAGTTCAGGGAGGGGAGTCAGTCACCGCAGGCTGATGGAGTCAGAAAAGTGTGCACCAGGGATTAGAAGGGAGTCCTTTGAAAGCCTCAGCTGAACTGCAAAAATATTTTCTGGGTGGGGCACTGTTTTAAGTGTTCATTACTTTTTAATGTCTTACCTATAAATTATTGATTAGGCTACTGAACGCTGAGTCGTACTTGAAAGAACTCGCCTGTGGTGGGTCAGGTGAACTTGGAGAAAGAGAAGACATGGAGAAGGTCTCAAAGCTGGTGGTATCCCGAGGGGCAGGGCAGACATGGATGAGAGTCCCCAGGACATCAGGAAGAGGATACTGATTCTTGATGAGAATAGATGGAAAAACAAAGAGAAGGAAAGGAAGGGCAGTAAGACACGCAACCCTCAAACCATCTGTCCTGACTCCAAACCCAGGGCAAAATTGCTGGCCCGCTGTGGAGTAAACGTTGAGGAAGATTTGCGGGAACTCCTAGTCAGGACAAACTGCTGCTGAGGGGTCATAGCCATGGCTGCAGAGATTTTTGTGATCCTGCCCATATTTTTGTAAATTTTCTGCCATTAAAAGTATGAAAAGGCCAGCACATGCCTTTAGTCCCAGCACTCAAGAGGCAGAGGTAGACAGATCTCAGTGAGTTCAAGGCAAACCTAGTCTACACGGTGAGTTCCAGAACAGTCAGGGCTTTATAATAAAGAGACGCTGTCTCAAAAATAAATAAACAAACAAATAAATAAATAAATGTATGAAAGACAGGCATGGTGATACAAGTGTGTAATCCTAGCTACTGAGGGGGTTGAGCCAGAAGAGGTGCAAGGTAAGGCCAGACTGGACAACGTTGGGAGATCTTGTCTTAAAATGAAAGTAAAAAGAAGGGTCAATATTGTCTTAGTTGCTTCTTGTTGCTGGGATAAAATAACCCAACAAAAACAGCTTAAAGAAAGAAGAAACTGTTTATTCTGGCTCACAGTTGGAGCTCACAGACACCTATGGCAAGGAAGTCATAGCAGCAGGAGCTTGAAGTAGCTGGTCACTTGGCATCTAGTCAAGAAGCAGACAGCAATAGAACTGCTTGCATTCAGCCTACTTTCTCCATTTTCTCCAGCATCCCAACTAAGGAATGGTGCCACCCACAGTAGGTGAGTCATGAGCATGCTCAGTTATGCCTTCCAAATGACTCTGGATCTCATCGGGTTGACAGTTGAGATGAATTGTCACAGGGATGCAGCTAAGTGACAGAGTGTTTGCTTAGCATTTAGGGGATCTTAGGCTCATGGGGGGGGGGTACAGAAAACATGAGTTGGTAGACGAAAACCAAAGCTGCTAAAACACTCAAGCCTTGAGAGGAAAACTCTACAAGAACGCACAATAGAATATCAATCACAGTAATGACCATTAACTGCACATGTACTTTCTGTCTGGGAATGTCAAATACATTTATATTCAGTACTTTATTTAATCCTCAAAACTGTACTTGGAAAGTGGTTGTTTCCCATGACACAGATGGGACAAAGAATACTCTTAGATCAAGAAACTGCCATAAAGGAGAAATTAGAATGAGCTGCATATTCATCTAGTGAATGACTAACCAATTGAGTCATTCAATTAAGAACACCCTGTGGGAATGAAAGTTGCCAAAATAACAAGAGTCCCCAAACACCTGAGTCCTAACAAAGTACTTTTACATACACAGTCTCTTAATCTCAGCACAATTTGGTAATGAAGATATTTTCTTTCCTCCTATAGATAAGAAAATGGATAAGAGGAGGGGTTCATGACTCAGTCAGGCTCTTTCAGCTGGTAAGAATAGACTGGAACAAGACTCCAAGTCAGTTGTGCAAACACAGAAACCAGGAGGAGGCCAGTCAAAAGGATGAAGGGAAAGGATGCCCTGACATGGACTAACTGAGTCCCTGCATCCTTACTACATTACACACAGAAGTCACCTTTTCCTAAAGGGGGATTGTTTTTAACTCTAGTAAACAATAGGGAAGGTGACCACAAGCCAAGACTCAACCTAGTCTATATCAAAACTTGAATAGAGAGGAAAGGCTTTGAGATGTTATCCAGGCAACAGAGAAATGTGACAGCTACAGAAAAAGACAAAGTGAGCATAGAAGAGTAAGAACAGACCTGAAAGACAACATTGGATTTGGTGAGAGAGACCTGCCTGGTCCCTCCCACTGGGAATTTACCTTGGCAATAAGATCCCTGGGCACTGAAGCCTCTCTAGTCAACCTCCCTGCCCAGCCTCCAGCTGCCACCCCGCTATGCCAACTCCTCCCATGGAAGAATACTGTGGAAGCCATTATGATAATGCAGTTCCTTGCTGACTTGCCGTTGGGAGCACCAGGCAGATCCCTTGAGCCAGGCTTTCTTTGAATGGAGGAACTAGAGGAGTTGCTGCCATAGCAACACAGTTCCCCTGCCCATTTCTACCATCCATGAGCTGGGGGAGATCCCTGGAGGAAGTGGTTCCCCACCTCCTTTACCAAGGCAGGAAAGATCGCCAAGGACACACAGATGGAGAGGAGCCTTAGGGAATGTTCCCTCTAGCCTGAGGTGGCTGCTGATGTTGTCATGGCAACCAGATTCTATGCCCACCAAACCATGAAGGAGGGAGAGCTGAAGGGCTGTCTGGGAGCCAGCATGTGCCAGAGCATCTCCAAGCTCCCACTTCAGCAGGCAGGTCCTCCTCATGTTGGGTATGCGAAAGGACTAGCAATGTTCTGCGAGAGGACAGTACTAATTAAGACAGGAAGTGAAGAGGAATACTTAACCTAGGTGTGGTGGTACACACTGGGAATTCTAGCACTTGGGAGACTGAGGCAAGAGGATTGCAAGTTCAAGGAGCCCATGGCCTATGTAGAGAACTGCTCTCAGAGACAAAGAATGACTACAGAAGATGTAGGACAGCTGGGGTTTTTTGTTTGTTTGTTTTGTTTTTTGTTTTTGGTTTTGTTTTTTAGGTTTTGTGAGACAGGGTTTCTTTGTATAGCCCTGGCTGTCCTAGAACTCACTCTGTAGACCAGGCTGGCCTTGAACTCATAAATTCACCTGCCTCTGCCTCCCAAGTGCTGGGATTAAAGGCGTGCACCACCACCACCCGGCAAGATGGCTCTTTGCCAATGCGAAGCATTCAGATTGCATGTGTCCAAAATGTCCTTATTTTTCTCTCTATTCTTTTTTTTTTTTTTTTTGGTTTTTCGAGACAGGGTTTCTCTGTGTAGCCCTGGCTGTCCTGAAACTCACTCTGTAGATCAGGCTGGCCTCAAACTCAGAAATTCACCTGCCTCTGCCTCCCAAGTGCTGTGATTAAAGGCGTGCCACCACGCCCGGCTTTTCTCTCTATTCTTAAATTGTCTTGAATAAATCCTTTTTATTATTTTTTTATTTTTAGGCATTTTCATTAGATATTTTCTTATTTACATTTCAAATGCTATCCCCAAAGCCCCCTATACCCTCCCCCTACCCTGCTCCCTCCTCCCACTCCCGCTTCCTGGCCCTGGCATTCCCCTGTACTGGGGCATATGATCTTTGCAATACCAAGGGCCTCTCCTCCCATTGATGGCAACTAGGCCATCCTCTGCTACATATGCAACTACAGACACAACTCCAGGGGGTACTAGTTAATTCATATTGTTGTTCCTCCTATAGGGTTGCAGACCCTTTTGCTCCTTGGGTATTTTCTCTAGCTCCTTTATTAGGGGCCCTGTGTTCCATCCAATAGATGACTGTGAGCATCCACTTCTGTATTTGCCAGGCATTGGCATAGCCTCACAAGAGAGAGCTGTCAGGGTCCTGTCAGCAAAATCTTGCTGGCATATGCAATAGTGTCTGGGTTTGGTGGTTGTATATGGGATGGATCCCCAGGTGGGGCAGTCTCTGGGTGGTCCTTCCTTCCATCTCAGCTCCAAACTTTGTCTCTGTAACTCCTTACCATCAATGTGTCAAATACTCAGATCATTTTTGTCTACCAACAGAAGACAACCTGAGAACATCTACCTACAGAAGGAAGCATCCCGTTTTCCAAATAGGTTTAAATTGGAGTCTCTAAGTTATTTATGTGTGCATGATTTATATTGTTAAAATAGTGTTCTAACCTATAAAACCCAATTCAAAATGCATAAAAATAGACTATTCTGGAAACCAAAATTAGGAGAGCTACAGTGTTCTTGACCACAAGAAATCCAGCCTTTGGAAATGTCGGTGCCCTAAATCTACATGCCTGCCCATTACCCACTTCCATTAGACACATCTGGGAGTAAAGGAGTGAGAGATGAGTAAAACACACTGATATAAATTCTCTTTTTTATTCTATCACCCTTTAATTGGATCATTATCATTCCCATCTGGGTCCAGGAAAACACTGCTTGATCTGTGATGAAGGTAGGTAATGTATTAAACCAATCCACAGGTCACAGAATTGAATTTATATTATTAAAAAAGGATTGGATTCATTTTCACAGTCTCCGTCCTGTCTATGACTGACACAGAGATGAGACACAGTGCTGGTGACCCCAAGAGGCTGCTGAGGACATCGCCCGACCTAGGGCATCATAATTACAGCCGCGTTGTGTACCAGACTCTGTGTTCTCTTCCTTGTGATGCTCAGAGAAACCAGTATTCTCTCTGCACTGGGGCTAAGAAGCATATGTGAGTTTTGCTAAGGTCAGTTAGAGTAGGTATCAACTCTGGACTCAAGCCCAGTGCTAGTGCAAAGCCAATGATCTCTGCGGATACATACAAACTTCCCAGAAACTGCCTATGTCACAACTGCTCTGTATCGGGTGGAGTAGGGCAATATAAATAAAATGGGTGGAAGTGCTATTAATTTCCTTCACACATTTTTTTTTTTTACTTAGTCTCAAATCCTCCAACAATGGCACTGTTGGCTGTGCCAGCTCAGTCCCTCCCCGCCTCCTCTTCTGCAGCTCTTGTGCTGCTGTTCCTGTGGGCTGATTTTCATTTCATCTCAGTGCACACAGAACACCTGGTACTAAATGGACAAATCTAGTTTTGTTTCCAGTGAGATGATAGGAAGGAATATGAAGGGGGGAAACAAATTCAAACCACTTATCAGCCTTATGAATTCACGGGCGATGTGAATCTAATACAGACCAACAGCTAATCATGTGGACTCTAATTATCTGTGCAGAAACACTCTACCACTTATAAAATGCGAAAATTAAAACCAGGCACTGTCTCTTACATCCATCCTGTTTATCCGTCTGAATAGGTATGTTAACATGCAAGCAAATACATGCATGCACAAGTAGTAAGAATGAAGTTTTGTTGGGACTAGATCTCATATCACTGAGACATGCTCACAATCAAATGGCCTTCTACCACTTGGCCATTAACTTAGCCACTAATAAATTTATTCTGAAAAATGAAACAGGATGTAACACTTAGAAGCCAGTGACCATTGTTATTTAGTAGCAGAAACTACTAAAGTGATCAAATGAACAGTGGACCGGTTCACTTAAAATTGATGTACTCCCTCTATAACTACATATGGCTTATTGCACAGCTATTGAAAACTATGGTTTGCAGGAACTACCTGAAGGCATTAGGAAGTAACCACACTCTAATACTAAGTGGAAGTACACAGAATTCAAATATGAACATAGAATATGACTCTGATTTTTATAAGAGACTTTATCTAAGTGCGTGTGTGTGTGTGTGTGTGTGTGTGAGAGAGAGAGAGAGAGAGAGAGAGAGAGAGAGAGAGAGAGAGAGGATGCTTAATTTTTGAATGTCAGTTTTCTTACACTGAGAACTCATAGGTGACTTTAAAAGAGCTGTGCCTAGGTGTTTTCAGCTCAGGAGAGCGCTGAGCGAGTGAGTGGGTTAAAGCCTGGGGCTTCATATCAAGTGGCATTATTGGTAGGTACGGAAGGAACATAGGTCACCGGGGATGTCCTTGCTGAAGCTCTATCTTCTCTGATCTCCTTCCTCTCTGCAGTGAAGAAAAGAAACTTTCCCCACTACCTATCCCCCCACTATGAAACTTGCCTGAATGTTCCGGGCCAAGCACTGTCTGTAATCACAGCAACAGGGAACTAAAATAAATAGCTCCTCCTCTGACATTGTTCCCTCAAGCCCTTTGTTCATTGCATCAATAAGCTGGCTAATACACACATATGTATTTGCCAAATACACTTTTCTCCAGAAAATACAATATGAGAGAAAAGACACAAAACTTTGATAGTATGTTTATTTTGTGGGTTTTAAGTTTTTAAATATATTTTTTTCCTCAAATTTTAGCACTGGTGTTAGCACTTCTACAGCCTGAAAAAAAATTATAATTTTGAAAAATTCAAAGCAAAATAATAAGCGAGCCTGCTTAAAATTCGTTATGAGACCTTTCTGCCTCACTTCATTCTCAGTATGTGAGGCTGACTGAGGCCTGGAATGAACAACACCAACTGGGAGTGCCACTATGGGACCCGGGATGGGCATGACCTTCCCACGTGGGTGATGAACAGGCTTCTGCCTTTAGAATCTGGAAAAAGGGGCCCAGTATGATGGTTCACACATTTCGTCTGTGTACTCTAGAGGAAGAGGCAGGCGAACCTCTTTGTGTTCAAGGCTAGCCTGATCTACATAGCTTACTCTGAAAAGAGAGAAGCCCCTTGATTTTGATAACACTTAATATGAGCTATCGTGAATTAAGTAAGCCAACTCCCCACAAAGGAAGAACAAGGCTATATGGACCACAGCCTGAGGTGCCTATTTCCAGCATACTCTTGAGTATAGGCAGACCAGAACCAGATTATTAGGAGCTGGGTCTTGAGTGAAACCTTACCAATAAGGAGCTAGTCATGTGGGAGTCAGAGGAAGAAAAAAAATCTAGATATCTACCGCACAACTGGGAGAAAATGGGCTTCCATGTATCAGCTGCAGTCCCCACCTGTATGGGAGTCTTTCCATGCTGTGATATTGATTTCTGTCCTTGACCATCTCAGATACAGGGAAGCATTATCCATCGCCTTCAGAAGAGATGCAGCTAATGAGCTGTGTCTCCTCTTCTTTCATTTGTCTCTGTTAGTAATGTCAATGCAAACCTTCCTGAAATAGAAGCCAGCAAATATTTCTTAAAACACTTTTTGATGAGTAGCCCTCTCCACTCCCTTCCCTGTCATTCTCCAAGTCTCTCAGAAAAGAAAAGAATTTATCAAAATCCTCTTCCAACGGGTTTTATCTGGATTAATTGTCTTCTTCATCTTTCTCCTCCATTTCCTCCTCCTCTCCTTTCCTAATTGAAAGTATTTTCTAAACTAAAAATAGCTGTTTTGTCAATATTACCTGAAGCTGAGGTAATACATATATGTGTGTGTGTGTGTGTGTGTGTGTGTGTGTGTGTGTGTGCTCAGTGTACTTTGATTATGCCCAGACACAAAGAAACCTCCCTTCAGATAAGCGTATCACTGTCACGTGTTCAAGGAAGTAATCCTTTTTATTAAACACTTCCATGCACTGAATCACTCCTCAGTATTCATGTGCTCACATTCAATCTCGCTAACAGAGTTGGAAAAGCAGCACAGGCAAGGCCTGAAAGATGCAGAGCCGAGGCACAGGGCAGGAGACAAGCTTTCCCAGCCTGCCCTAGGAAAGCCCATAGAAGCAGCAGCAGCAGCAGATTTCCTTGTTCTGAGGTCCCAGAGCAGAGGTACACTGGGGATGGTTATGTAAGTGTGGGAAAGAAAGCCTGTCAGGGCCTGTTTCCCTCATAGTAGGAAAGCAGCTTCACTGAGTAGCAAACTCCTTGCAGTACACAGTGGTCTAAACTGTTTCTGGATACTGACTGAGCTTTTTAAAAGGAACTGAATGGCTAGCATCGCTATGGGGTAGACTCTACAGATCCCTAATCACTCCTGGTGACTTGAACACAGGTTTGTGCAGCAAGGGAACACACCATGTCCAGGCTTGTGCATTTGGTAAGAAATGTATCACACAGTCTAGAGAATCTTCAGAAGACAACAGATACAAGACTTGGAAAAAAAGACAAGACTCATTTAAAATATACAAGAGACTTTACACATAAGATCCAGACCACCTCTGTTGCAGTAAATCTCCATCCCAAATATGCCCCGGCAATGAAAACACAACACAACTCATATGAATCCATGCTGTGCACCTAGGTTGGGCAGATCTACCGCTACACTACCATGTTCTCCATCTATGAGACCCCTTAGAACTTGCAGTTTCTCCAGGCCATGTGCTTCTGCTCCACTTTTCTTCTTCTTCCTCCTCCTCTGTGTCCTCTCCCTCTTCCATTTTCTCTTTCTTCTTGCTCCTCACCTTCCACTCCACCTTCCCTTTATCTGCCCAATCATCAGCTCTCCTTTATTTTACAAATTAAGGTGGAAAGCTGGTTTACAGGAAATCACCTGAGTGCTGACTCATTCCTGGTTTGAAGCCACTCACAGGAGAACAGAATTAACATCAAATATAATTAGCCTCAAGGCTACCCACAACACAGAAATCCACTTATCACAGAAACTATCCTAAACACATAGTTTCTACAAAAGAGATCTGGAAAACCCACTAAGTTTGGTGTTTTGAGTGATAATAAATACACAGAATAAAGACTCGGATTCTTGGGCATAATCAGCTATGGTCACAGGAAGGAGTTTTCAATGTGTTGAACACATTAGTAGGAGGAGATGGACCATTTCATGAATATCTCTAACAAACATAGACAGAATCCACCCACAGTGGGTCAACCTGCCTCACACAAAAAGCTATTCTGGCTCTGAGTCAGCCCAAGTGTTGGGGTCCTTGCTTGTGTGTCCAGATTGTTCCAGATACAACCGGACTTCCTTTCTCTAGAGTCTTCTTCTCCTAGAGTCTATCCTACTCTAGGAAGCTAGGACTCCAGGATCTCAGCTTCTTCAGGAAAGATCACTGCATCCTGCAGATTCCTGTCACCCAGCATTTGCTCGGCAGTTCTCAATCCGTAACTCTTATTTGGATAGGAATTGTGTTTATCAGAGTTGAGAATTGGTGGTTGTCCAGAAACTAATTCCAACTGATAACCATTAGCAAGTGGAAAATTAGTTTTCTCTAAAGAAGTCTGACTGGGTAAACAAAGCACTCGTAAGTCCAGGCCCCATGCACAGCTGCACAGCACAAGGTGGACTCAGATTTATTTTTAGAGGTTTTGTCACATGTCACCTTCTTTTTTTTTTTTTTTTTGGCCTTACCAACAAGTCTGTTTATATACTATGGTTTCCAATTTTGTGTTTTTAGGGTATTTCTGTGCATGCCGACCTGTGTATCTCTGTCTATATGTGTTTCTTGTTCTTTTTCTTTGGCTCTTGTTTTGCCAATCATTTGTTTGCTTTGTCTTATTGGAGTTTGTTTTTGTTTTGTTGTAGTTGTTTTAAGATTCCTGTTTGGTTTTATTTTGTTTTGTCTTCTGAGAAAGAGCAAGAAAGGATGTAGATTCGGGTGGTTGGAGAGGTGAGGAAGATCTGAGAAGAGTCAAGGAAGAGAAAACCATAATCAGACTTTATTGTATGAAAAAAATATCTATTTTCAACTGAAATAATGATTGTTGACCAGGCATGGTGGCACACACCTATAATCCCAGAGCTCGGGAGGCAGAGGCAGGCAGATCTCTGAGTTTGAGAAAGGATATCCTATTTTACAGAGAAAGTTCCAGGACAGTCAGGGATACACATAAAAACCCTGTCTCAAAAAAAGCCAACAGTAAATAACTGGTGGTAAGAGATTGAAGTGAAGGATTTTTACTGTCCAGGAAGGACACTGGACATGGAAGGGGGATAGGCACTGGGCGTCTGGCTCCATAGTTAAGAGCAATTGCTGTGCAGTCTTAAAAACCAAGGACTAAAGTTCATATCCCAGCATCCACATAATAATCCAGATACCCTGCACACACCCGTGACTCCAGCTCAGAAGGGGACAGAAAAGGATGGTCTCTGGGACCAGCCAGCTTCCAGACTAACTGAGGAAAACACATCCAGGGGTCAGGAAGAAGCCCTGCCTCAAAGGAATCTGCAGTGTAGAAGAGAACACTCACTCAGCCTTTCTTCCTCTCTGGTCTTTGCACAAGTACATAGCCAATCACTCATGTATACATACATTCAAATGCAAATTAACTCATTGTGCTTTTACAGAAAAGCATATTAAGCTTAGAGAAAGCATGTGGTGAAGAAAATCATCTAAAATGATAAATTAAATGGATTGATGCAGAATAATGGGATTCAGTTTACTCTTGAAATTGAAGGCCAGCAATTAGAAGTAAAGGGTTGTTTCTCTAGCCCTTCCTGTTCACATGAATCTAAAATGTGTAACTTTAAAACACACATGCCTATCATGATTGGCATAACCAGACCCCAAAAGCCAAATCTGAATGAAGGAATGAGGAGTCTTGGAGGAAGGCCACCCAGTGGTGGACAGATCATGGGCATCTGCAAACCAACATTGGGCAGGTCACAGTCACCTACAGGCCAACAATGAGGAGGTCGTGTTTACCTGCAGGCCAGTGATAGACAGGTCACAGCCACCTGCAGGCCAGACAGGTAATAGCCAGCTGCTGGCCAGTGATGGACAGATGATGGTCATCTGCCAGTTCTAGTGCCAGTGGCTGCCTGACTGTTCTAGAACAGAAACTTTCCCATGTCCCACAGTGATAGAAGATTCACATAGATTCGAGGAGTCCAACACAATGAATATGAGCGCATACCTGAACCTAGACCTGTAGGAATACACAGTAAGCAAGATGTTGTCACTCTTCCTGAAATTCATAGCCATCCAACCAGAACCAGATCAGAATAAGACATGAGTGAATGCAGTCTTTTGGGTTATAAAAAGCCAGTACTGAGGACACCAAAACTCTAGTCAGAAAGGCAACAATCTATTCAAATGTAAACAGACACTCCCAAGAGCAGGCTGTCTGTTCAGCGTGCGAATGCACATCACATAAAATCGCCCACTTAACCTCTCAGAGCTTTAGCTACCGAGTCTGCTCTGCAGAGAAGTACTTACCTCCTTATGTGGCTGAGGGGATTAAATGAGCCAACACTTGCAGAGCATGTGAAAGCGCCTTGGCTACACAGCGTTCTGAGTGATTGTTAGCTACTTTGATTCTGACGACTCCTAATTAGGAAGTTGTATTATTACATAGCAATCAGTGTCTTAATCGGTATGAGCAAGAAGATACACAATTAGGCCAGCAGAGATGGAGGGGAGTGAGTGAGGAGTTGAAATTCAGCAACAGCTAGAAGCTGCCGCCTTTCATTCACTACAGGCTACTGCCAGGATGGCCGGTCAGACCAATGAAAAGAGGCAGAGTGCCTGAGTGTAGGACCGCTCAGTCAGTCTGGGACAAACGTGGGGCTGCTCCTGCCTTGCTCTAGTTCTGAGCTCAGCTTAGTGTGGAGCCTGTGTCCCGTGTCCCCACCCGCCCCAGTTCTCTCCTCTCTGGGCTGCTCCTCATGTTTACTTGCTGCCCTGCTGATAGGAGAGCATATGCACTAATAGATGATAAAAATCAAAAGTTACCAACTAGGGATCTACTCTCGTGCTCTGTAATTACGTTCCACGGAGGGCCAGGCCTGTGATACACACACACACACACACACACACACACACACACACACAGCCTCCTACAGGGCTGAGGGTCGAGAAAAACTCTGCCACAGGAAAAAGTTTCTGAACACACAATGTCAAATTAATTCAAAAATCAACAGCGTGATAATTTCAATGTGTCTCTGAAAGCGCTCACCCATGCTACATCCTGGCATTTGACTGCATGCAGTCCTGGTTCTGAGTACAGTTGTTCATTTTATGCATGGCAGCATTCGGTGCAGCGCCAGCAAATGCAGCTGAAACACCCGGGCTCTGGCTCCAGGCCCTGCTTGTCATAAACTGGTGATTTTATTGTACATAGAAGGTTTTACATGGTTTCATTAGAGGAGAGAAAGCAAAGACTTAGTATTTCCTCCCATAGTTCCCCTGCATGGAAGTATCAAACAGGTAACTCTGCACTAGAAAGCTTGATTTTTTAAAACTGTTGCTTGAATTGCTGATTTCAGTTTCTTCCTACCTTTCTTCCTTCCTTCCTTCCTTCCTTCCTTCCTTCCTTCCTTCCTTCCTTCCTCTGTCTTAGGGTTAGGGCAGAATTTCCAACAACTTCTAAAATGACCCAAAACGCCTGCTGCTACTGTGTACTGCAGACTTATTCACAGTGGTGTTCTCAGCTGGTGATTAAAAGCCTTAACTCGTGCTAAGCTGTCTGTTCAGCAGTACCTAATAGTTGCTAACTTAAGTCTTCATGCCAAAATAAACAAGCACAGACATCCCATTAATATGTAAATTTGTTTTAATCTTTAATCAATGTCAGAATTATATGTACAGCAAATAACTGTTTTAAAATGCATTTCCTTATGATGATGCTTTTAATCAGTTAATGTTTTGCTTCTAATATACATTTTGTATAACTATATACCTGAGGTCACGTAAGACTTTTTTTTAGGTGATAAGGAGTTAACTGGGAAAAGTTTAGGATGCCTCAGTATAGTATAGTATAGTATAGTATAGTATAGTATAGTATAGTATAGTATACTGAAACATGAGGACCACAGTTCAGGGTCGGCTGGGTCACAAAGAAAGTTCAAACTAAGCAGCCTTGTCTCAAAACATAGAAAGTTTTGAAAAATTAAATAAAGAAGAAAAAAGAGTGGGAGGTATCTAGAAGGCAGCATGCTTATCTAGCCTGCCTGAGCCCCTGGGTTCAATCCCAAGAACAGCCAATAAACACACACACACACACACACACACACACACACACAGACAACTGCAACCACATGGGATCCCAAGAGAATTGACCATCCTCCACATACCTGTTCCGCACTCAAGGCTGATAGGAAGGAAGTGTGAGGTGAGCCTCTGGGAATGGGGAAACTGAGTTAGTTCTTAGAGCTCTTAAGCTGAGGCTCTGGGAAAGATCCAGTGCATAGAGCTCTGTGATGCTCAGGTCCAGAGAGCACTGAGGCCTGGGAACTGGAGTCCAGGCGCCCCCTAGTGGTCCAGTTTCCTGCAGTGCTGGCCACCACCTGCCTTCGAGGTCCAGAAGCATGAGACTCAGTGAAATGACCTGTGGACATGTGGGACACCTGCTGTCCTTGCAGCCCACCTGGCCTCCTGAGGAGCTCGTTAGGCAGAGGCAGAAGTGCATGCCAGGCTTGCTTTCATAGTTAATGCCACGTCATGGCAAAGCTGACCCTTGCTCAGTTTTTGTCTGGGTAACAGGAGCTACTACCTCTCCGTGAGGCAGCTTTTGGGGAACAAACTGGAATATTTGTGGAATTGGCATGAGGTCCTCTTTCTCTGTGTTCTGTCCCACATGTGGGATGAGGGGACTAGAAGCAACCCCAAAGCTAACTCGAACCTGTTAACACTCATCTAGCTCAATTCTATAGATTGGCCCCATGGATCTTGGTTCAGACCCGCATCCATGCTGAGTCAGAACTAGGAAACACTATCATTTGAAGGGCATGGACAGATGACACATTGTCAAGACTCACATCTCAGTTCATCACTTCTAAACTGTAATGTTAAAGGGGGAAAACAAAAACACCTAACCTCTCTCTCTGATATTAATCCATAAAAGGGATGACAGCAATTACTGCCTTCTGAGGTCCCATGGAGGGTTAAATGAATTAAGTATGTAAAGTCCTTGGAATAGACACTTCCATGAGTGCCATGCCATTTGTGTTAGTTAATGTGAGCCCTGCTATGTTATGTATCAGGAATATCAGTTATCGTTATTATGTACTGTATTGTCCATTACTATGTGCATTGCCTTATCACCTCTATAAGCCTGTTATTAAATTCATTCTGCAGATGCAAAGACTAAGAAAGAATGATGGCAAGCAACTCACAGAAGTAACCTTGTAAATGGCCCCGGTCTGTGCAACCACCCCATGTTAAATCTGCATTCTGTAAAGGAATGTGTGCCGAAGAGTTAGCCACCCTTTCACGGCACTGTGAAAAGGGGACTGACTGGGCAGTAGAATTGGTGATCCAACAGGAAGGGCTTGAGCCGTCCATAACACATAGACAGCAGAAAGAGCATGGGACTGAAGCCTAAGAGAACATGGACACGTGTGAGGTGGCCAGGCATGTCTTAGTGCCATAGTTTTCAGGTTTGGATCTGAATGGCCTTCACAGTTGAATCAAGGATGCTAAAACAATAGCCCCTAAGAATTAAAATTTCCCTGGGGAAATTTTAATGCTAAAAGAGGAAAAGGCTGAAACCTGCCCTGCAGGAGAAGCCATCACTGTCCTGATGGCTCTTCTGGGCTCTTGTTCTATCCGGTCCATAAGACAGTTGTATCATGACAGAGGGTGTGTTTTGTTTACCAGTTTCTGATTCAAAATTTCTTTAAAAATACAGGGGAACTAAGATGGTGGGATAGTGGAACCAAATGCACTGGGGCCTTGGTCCCCAGCTTGGTGACTGGATTCTGACAGCTTGGACCTGCCTGCAGATGAATCTTTTGTTGGATTCATAACATGAAGGTTAAAGAGAGGCCCTGGAATGTCAACTAGATCAAGCCAAATTGAAAGAAATCACTGGGGTGTGCATTAGGGCTGTCTTTTGCTCTGGCCTCTTGTGCTACTCTTCCTTTATCTGCTTCTTGTGAGCTTCTTGGCCACGCCACTCCCACCATGATAGACTGGAGGCTTGCAGGCCATTAGCAAGATTTGTTTCCTCTATTACCTTCTTTCTGTCAACTTTTTGTTTACCAGGTGAATGTTGATTGCTTCAAGTGAGGAGCAAACAAGGAAGTGGAAGGGACAGTAAATCTGAACAGGACCTTGTACCCACACCAAGTTGCCACGTCATGCTGCCATGCCAGGTGCCCTACTGAGCTATTGGACCCTGGCAACAAAGAACCATCACAGGAGGGTGGAAGCCGCACAAGAAAACGTGCCTCCTTTCACAGGAGAAACTGATATATGCTGATGTGGAAATAGTTGGGAATTCCCCTGGTGCCCAGGGTGTAGTCCAGGGAATGGGCTGAGCATCCACAAGGCCATGAGGTCAGTCCTCAGCTCTGGGATAAGGAAACAAAATACTCAGGAGAAAGCATGCTCGATTGCCTTGAGCTTTGGAAGCCGGGTGACAGGAAGCTCTGCTCCACCACAATTCTTTACATGGCTTCATGTGGGTTGCAAAGTGATTAGGGATGAAAAGAGAAACCAAATAGAGACCCAAATCCAGTTCTCAGCTCCCCTGTTCCCTTCCATGTACAGCTATGACATGCAATTCTCTCTCTGATCCTCCCTTGGTTCTGGAGACTCCCTGCTCTCTGAAATATTTTGCGAAACACTGTTGTTACTGCCACAGTTTGGATATGGGGTAGGTGGATCTGCTAAGTTGCATATGCTGAAGTCTTGGTCCCCAGCATGCAGCTATGTAGGAGTGGAACTTTTCAGAGATGGGACCTGATAGAAAGCAAGCTTGGGATGTTGGGGCCCTGATCCCAGGATTAATAAGTTCCTAGGAAAGTGAATCACAGGATCAGCAAGCCTGCTTCCTGAATTACTCTTGCTTTCTTGCCTGGCTGTGTGACTGCTTCCTTTCACACTTCTCACAGTAAAGCCTTCTGCCACTGTACTATGAGGTGCCAGAAGGCTCTTACCAGGGGACAAGCTAGTGATACAGCCTGATCTAAGGCATTTAAGCCCTCAGCTGCTGCTCCATCACCACGCCTGCCTGCCTGCCTGCCTGCCTGCCTCCATGATTCCTGGCATGACTGTAACTGTGAGCTGAAAAATGGGGGTTTTTATAAGTTGCTGTAGTCGTAGCATTTCATCACAGCAACAGAAAAGTAACTAACATAGCTTGTAAGCTGAATATGCAAGGGAGGCAACAGTATAAACACCACTTACATCTTTCCACAAAGTGAAGATACATAATAAGATATGTATAAATTTTAAAAGAACCATACTACAGCATGAAATGCCAGAGAAAGGTCAAACCTTTCCTTGACCTGATTCCCATACTCTGAATACATATGATCAATATCAATCAGTAATTTACTAAAAATCATGGCAGAAAATAACCTAGTATAAAGAGATGGAACATACACTCATTATGGCACTCTATGCCATCTTGAGCAACAGTGTCTTAACCTGTCAGAACAGAAGTGAAATGGGAAAATATGTGGGAAGGCCAAGGGCTTTAAATTTAGTTGCTCAGTTTCATTTACCAGCAGTGGAGACAAGTTGTGTGACCTCCCTAAGTTATGCCTTCTTGTTTTGTAAAATAAAGACAGTATGACTCATTTGCAAGACTGTTCTGCAAAAGAGATGGGTATATAGTACTTGATTACACAGTAGGTGCTCAACTAAAGCTAGCTGTAATACTAACCACCACAAGATAACAGAAAGTTTTGAAGAATCACAGCGTGCTGTGTGTGGCCCAGGCATGGAGCGAGCTAAGTGCTCTTGACTCTGCTCCTTATAAACAAACCATAAAATGAAAAGGCTGAGCCAGGCGGTCTCTGCAGGAACTTTAATCTGACACTGCACTGTATTCAAATACCTGCATCAAGGTCTAAGGAGATGGCTCAGTCAATAAAGTACTTGCCATGCAAACATAGGAGGTTGAGCTTAATCCCTGTGTACTCATGAAAAGCCACTTGTGGTTTATATCTGTGATCCCAGAGTGGACAGAGACAGGTAGATCCCTGAGGCTTACTCATCAGCCTGCCTGGCTCATTCTGTGAGTCCTTGGCCCCGGTGAGAGACCCTGTCTCAAAATCTAAGGTTTCTGAGAAGGGACAGCACCTCAAGTCATCCTGGCCTTCTGTACATAGGTGCACACAGATGCATGCACACCCAAAGGGGGCGGGAGACTATATAAACCAATCAGCAACAGGCTTGGAACGGTCTGCTCTAATCAGAAACATGCACGCTGCTGCCTGAGACTGCATGCTGTCCTTCCTGACCACGGCCACAATTATCTCTTCATCCTGTCTCTGGATCTGCAGATCTGTCTGAACAGCATTTGTACAGAATCAGGCCTCCCTAACGAGTGACCTGGGGGTTGGGGGGGCATAAGAAGTGCATTAACTAGAGATCACAGGAGCAGATCTTCTATGTCGTTTCAGTCAACTAAGTGGAGACCATGACTCCTCTCTACCTCAGTTTCCTCTCTGTGCCAGGAGTGACAATATTGCCTTTCAACATAGCAACCTTGGGAAACTAAATAATGCCACCTTTATAAAATGAACCTTGAGAATTTGGAAGTAGCTGAAGGAGATAAAGAACAAAGGTGAGCCTATGGAGATATTCATTTTGAAGAGGGTGTGGGATTCATTTGGTTACAAGGTAAGGTCCTTCATCAGGAAAAACAAGACAAGAAATCAAGGCAGGACTTGGTGGCAGGAACTGATGCAAAGGCCATGGAGGAATGCTGCTTACTGGCTTATTCTTCACAACTTGCTCAGTCTGGTTTCGTTTCTTTGATTGATTGATTGATTGATTGATTGATTGATTAGACTGGGCTCTTTATCTTTCTTCCTTCCTTTCTTCCTTTCTTCCTTCCTTCCTTCCTTTCTGTCTTTCTTTTCTTCCTTTCTTTCTTTTTGGGGTTATAATCTAATTTTAACATTTATTCCTTCTCTTTCCTCCCTCCAAACTTTCTCACATGCCCCTCCCTGCTGTCCTTCATATTTCATGGTCTCATGTGCATGTATATTTGTACATGCGTGCAATTCCTAAATATAATCTATTGATTTCACATAATTATGCTTGTATGTGTTTTGCGGGGGCTGGCCATTTGGTTACTTGACACCCAGTGGGTGTGCTCTCCCTTGGGAAAGTCGACTTCCTCAGCTCCCACCTTTCCTCCATTGCCCACAGTCCTTTGTGTAGAGTTGAGATCCTCAATTTCTAAGAAAAATCATTATTGACAGCTCAAGGTAGCTTCAAAGAGATGGTGATGGAAGCAGGTGAGATGGCTTGATGGATACAGCACTTGCTTAAAACCAGAGTTCAGGACTCCAGAGCTCATGCCAAAGCCAGGGAGCCTGCATCCCCCGGGGCAAACCGGATACCTAAATTAGTGGGATTGGCCAACTAGTGAGAGATCCTGCCTCAGTAAACAAAGTAGAGAGAATTTAAGGAAGACACCCAACATCAGCTTTAGTCCTACGCTTTCACACACACACACACACACACACACACACACACACACACAC
>NC_034592.1:8718036-8729431 GCF_900095145.1 Mus pahari | reverse complement strand
CACACACACACACACACACACACACACACACCAGCAGTTAGTACAACTGAAAACACAACAGTGATAGTACAGACCACAAAACAAAAATTATACATAAGCATCTTGAACAGCTTCAGATGCCATCTCGCCAGGCTCTCTTTATATTCAGGTCCACAGCATCTATAGGAATGTATTGTCCATGAATTTGCATGCATTAGCATTATCAAGAATAGAAAATGATACTATTATTATGTAAGCAGCTTCAGTTTAAACAGGCTGTCAGTCAACTGTCTCCAGGCTTGGCAATATCTAGTTTGTTGGCACATGGGACATTCCAACCTGCTTTTTCCTGTCATGTTTTTGACAAACATCATAAGCCAGGTGCCTTTTTCAAGCTGTCCCTTAGCCTGAATCATCAAGTTCATCACAAAGCAGTGACATTATTTCAGTAGCAGAGGTAAATGAGCACATAAATTCATTTTCAATCCAACTTTCTGTTTTCTTTTTTCTTATAGTCAATAGGAGCAGAAGACTCAGTAATGTGTTATGGAAGAGTGATTTAAAAAGCTATGTCTTAATGAGAACACATGTTGCCACAGCTCTTTACAGCCAATCATTAGGAAGACACTGATCATTTCTGCATCTGCAGTACACCTCATTCAAATGTTTTAGAACTCTCATGGTTTGGCTACAACTTTGAAATGCTCTGTTTATCAAAATGAAATTTAAGAAATGCATTTATAATCAGAGCCAAGTAAGTACCCTCAGAGAAGTCACAGGCTGAGTCCTGCCACCCAGGGCAACCTTCATTGCCCAGCATCTTCCTTAAGTGCCTGAAGCAGGGAGATAAAGACTGTGTCAAATATTAATGCTTTGCTTTGTTTCAAAAGAACTGGGAATAGACATAAATTAAGAATGATTTGATTTTTTCCCTAAGCCAGGTTCTTACAAGGTAGCCTTAGCTGACCTCAAAGCCAGGCCTTCCTGCCGCCTCCTCACAGGAGGTTATAGGTACATGTCACCTTGGTGTCACCTTGCTTAGCATTCTTGGAGTTTTAGGGTTTTTTTTTTTAAAGATGTTTTTGTTTTTATTTTATTTTTATTTTTACTTTGCAGGTGTTTTGCCTGCATGTATGCCGGTGTACCCTGTACAGAAAATGTCTGAAGAGGCCAGAAGAGGCATTGGGTCCCCTAATACTGTAGTTACACACTGTTGTAACCCATATGGATGAAGGGAATCTAGCCCATGCCCTCTAGAAGAGTAATCAGTGCTCTTAACCACTAAACCATCCTACCAGCCCTAATAATGTTTGGGGGCAGGTGTTTGTTTAGTTTGGTTTTTTTTCCTTAAAAAGAAGAATTTGCCACTCTCCTAATAATAGTGTCATTTATCAAAGCTTTCCAAGAAATTAGAGGAATAGGAACCCAGGGCAATATCAGTAAGGGAAACTCAAAGACTGGATCATCATCCAGTGAGATTTAACAATTCAGATGAAGAAAATTAATATTAATTTTAATATTAATATTAATTAATATTAATTAATTAACTGAATTAATATTAACTTGCATAGACTATTAGTTAGGAAGAAAACAAAAGGTATAAGTGAAAATGCTATGGCTTCAGTGTGAAAAAAATAAAGAGGAATTTGGGGATTGTAATGTACTAAGTCACTTGCCTCTTCCAGAGAGAAGGAGGGAAGAGAGACAAAGACAGAGATGAGGAATGGGAGAAGAGAAAGAGAAAGAGAGGGAGAGACAGAAAGACAGAGACAGAGAAAGGCAGTGAGAAGAGAGAGATCCATGCTTACCAATGTTAATCAGAGCATAGTGCTTAGACGACTGGCTAACAGGTGGCTTTTAGGGATAAGAAACTGAGGAGACCAACTCTCTGAGATGTGGTAGGAGAGAGGAAGTGGATACTCAACCTAAGCCTGTGGTCAGTTCCTCTACCATTAGAAAGTCAAGATGACTTTCTATAGACAGAAAATCTGGGTGAGGAATGAAATGGTTAGTGGCTGCCACCCTTGAACAAACAGATAACTTATCCCCCATGAGACCAGCTCACTCAGCAGTGCCAACTGGCTGTGATTCCAAACTTTGCCAAGGGCACAGAGCAAAAACTATGACATGGGAAGATCAGCAAAGGCAGAGATGTTCCTGCCAAAGCAAAAGCCAAGTGTCATTTCTTAGGAAATCATCACACAGGAGATGTTATGCAAAGCAGGCACAAGATGGACAGTTTGGCAGATACACTGATTTGGCAGGTCCGGCCAACTCATCTGCTGAGAACTGTGTTAATTAACAGGAAATGTGTGTGAAGAAAATTAATACCATATAATAAATGTAACATTTGGCTGTGAAAGCAGCAGGGTTGGGCCTTCTCTAGAGCAGCAGAGAGACAGCGTGTTCCTAATGAAATCCCATCCTTTGCATCCCAGCCTTCTTTATGCTCTGCCGTCTCTGAATCACAAATGACCCAGGTGGGATGCCTCATTCACTACCATCATTCACTGAGACATTCATTGAACGTCCAACACATTAGGGCCCAGTTCTAGTGATGCACATTCTTTAATAGCAACATAGACTATCTCGGCTCTTGATGAACATAACTAGGGGCTTGTGGTACTGAAAAAACCAATGGCCACCAGAGCCACACCAAGTCAGTGGTGTCCAAGATCACTTTTTGTTGTCCAAGAACAAAAAACCATGGAAAATAAATAAGCAGAGAGGATACAGCCTTATTCTGAGAAAGGGGGTCCTGAAGTGGGAGGGGCTGATGTGTTGCCCTGTCCAGTAGGCTGTTAAGGATTTAATGGAGAGAAATGGATGGAGGATGACATATTCTTTATTAATATAGGTCATTTTTTAATTTATCATGGAGCCAACTAATAAGGAGTCCAGAGGTCCTGTGCATGTTCCCTCCCCCCAACAGGAATTTCACTCACACCTTCAGGGGAGTGCTCAGATCTGCTACAGGGCTAGCTCATGATCCACTGTGGATCCTACCCTTACTGCCTAGATAGAGATTGAGACTCCGGTCTCATTAGTCCCTGGGCCCTGGGGATGCAGAAATGACTCTGGGACCCAGATCTTGTCCTTCATAGTTTATCTGTGAGTCATTATAGAAGGAGATGTATTTTGGTAATGAAAGAGACAAAGCCCACTCCTGAGAGCAAGCATTTGGTCCACTCTCCCTTCGCAGAGAATGACCTATTTCCCCATATCCCAGGATGGAGGGTCACTCAAGCTTCAACTGTTGATACCAAATGTTACCAGCCAGACTGAGAAACTCATCGTGTTGAGCATTAGAACCACAGTCCAGGAAAGACTAACCCACATGGCAGAAAGGAAAGGAAGGTAGGAACAGCCTCATGACAAGCAGACCCAGAATGGCTAACAGTGGAGAAAGGACAAAAGAAAACTGGCTCCAGAGGGACACGATGACATGAGCTTACTTCAGTTCCTGCACAGATGAGAAGTCATCTAGGCTCTGACTTCTGGGCTGACGTGTTCAGCTTCAGTGGGACCAGGCTACATGTACTACAGCAGTGGTCCCAAATGAGCCTTTTACAGGGGTCACATATCAGATATCCTGCGTATCAGATATTTACATTGTGATTCATAACATTAGCAAAATTACAGTTATGAAGTAGTAATAAAAGTAATGTTATGGTCGGGGGTCACCACAACATGTGGAACTGTATTAAAAGGTCACAGCATTAAGAAGGTTGAGAGACTTTGCTCTACAGCTTGTCAGGGTCCTTCCTGAACCAGGCTGGAGGATGAGGGATAAGAGAGCTTCTGCTGTGAGGCTGTGGACCACAGTGGGAGGACATTAACCTGGCAGCCCTGCACTCTAATTCCCTTCATTCACAAATCATCCCAGAAGAGCTTTGGGCAAACCCAGCGGGGAGAACACAGTAGACATATAACAACAAGCCTTGGTCTTTGTTCCAAGACACAGTCCTATGACCTTGGCCTCATCAGCCCCAGCTTAAAAAGACTCCAAGCTTCTGCTTCCTCCAAGAACAGCTCTAGAAGTGTTGGGGATGGATGCTTTTACATCAGCAGTTCTCAACCTGTGGGTCGAGACCCCCTTGGAGGATGAATAACCCTTTTCCCAGGTCACATAACAGATATCCTGACTTTTGATATGATTTATAACAGTAGCAAAATTGCAGTTGTGACATAGAAATGAAATTATGTTGCGGTTGGGGTCACCACAACATGAAGGGCATTATAAAGAGTTGCAGCATTAGGAAGGTTGACCATCACTGCTCTAGACCAATGGGTCACATTGGAATCAGACCCTCTGATCTGAAACCCAGGAACTGCTCTCCCACACTCAGCTGACTCAGCTTTCGAACCCTGATTTCCTGGGAGGACAGGTACATGGGCTTCCTTCTATAGTCTGAGTTATTTCCCATAGACCGTCCGCATGGCTAAGTCTGATTTTTACAGTTAGAAGCTTCTTGAGAGCATTGGTTATGTTGTTGTTTCTAAACATTCAATACAATATGTGGTTGTTTCAGTGGAAATGGATCTTTCATGAAAGATATTGCATATTTATCCTCCAGGCTCTCAGTTCCTTCGAAGGCACATAAGTAAAAGATCTCATACCAGATAGCCATCCATTTGCCCACAGGCTTCTCCTTATCCATCCTTGGTCAGGACTGAAGTTTAAGGCCAGGTCTTCAGCAGAAGAAAGGACCCTCCTCAGCTGGCACAGTGGTGCATGCCTTTAATCCTAGCACTTTGGAGGCAGGGGCAGGTGGATCGTTATGAGTTTGAGGTCAGCCTGATCTACATAGTGATTTCTGGGATAGCCAAGGCTAGTGAAACCCTGTCTCCAAAAAAGAAAGAAAGAGAGAGAGAAAGAAAGAAAGAAAGAAAGAAAGAAAGAAAGAAAGAAAGAAAGAAAGAAAGAAAGAGAGAGAGAGAGGGGAGAGGGAGAGAGGGGGAGAGAGAAGGGAGAGAGAGAGAGAGAGAGAGAGAGAGAGAGAGAGAGAGAGAGAGAGAGACTTCTTGCAAATTTAAAAATCAGTCTCAGGCCTGCACAATTACTCCATTGGCAAATGTACTGGCAATACAACCCTGAGTCTGACCCTTGGAACCCATAAAGGATTGGACTTCTGAAACTCATCCTATGGCCTGTTCATACATCTGCGCATGCGCACACCTACACACAAATAATATATTTAAAATATTTTTGAAAAATGTAAAAGCCAATCTTCACAAGAGGAAAACAAGGCAGGAAGGGTTAATTTTCTCGCATCATGCAGAGGGCCGGTTGCACAACCCACTTCACCATTCAAGAGATGCTCCTTCGAGCCTCTAGACCACGCTGAGACAGAAGAAATGTGTGTATGTCTGTCTGTTCCACTTCTGTTTTCCTGATGAAGCAACAGGCAGCCACCTTCAGCTCCATTCCCTGCCCCAGCTTTCAGATGCTAATGAACCGGACCTGTCCAGTCTTGGCCCGGCTCCACTGGGCCTGTTCACGCTGACCTGAGAGGACTGTGCGCAGCTTCTTTAGGCTTATCCAATTGAAATCCCCTTTCCGTGCATCTTTCCTCCATTTCCTCAAAGAACACAGCTCCCAGATGCAAAAAACATGGGTGCTCACTTCACCAGCCCGACCCTACTACAATGTGTGTTGGCTCCCTGACAGCCACCGCTTAGAAAAATCAACTCCAGGAAGCCTGTCCCAAAGCCAGTTGCTCTGACCAAGCACCTTCTCAGACAAGGCCCATTATGCAAAGCAGCACTAGATAGACAGATTGGCAGGAATTCAGGTAGCTCACGGCGTGGAAATTCTTGCCAATGTCTAGGCAGAGAGGAAGTAGTGTGTTAATTAACAGGATATCCGTCAAAGGCGCTCTTCATGGAGGGTTTCCTATCAAAGCCAGTCAGTAAACAGGGCTGGGAAGAGTCCTGTCAGACTGGTCCAGGCATTTCTTAAGGAAGAAATGACTCTGCCCTTCCTCTTGAGAGTCACGGGGAGCCTCATCCCTCCACTGCCTCTGTGAGCTGCTTACCTCTTTATTATCTCCCTCCCCAACGGAGATAAGGGCTTTCAGAGTGATTGTAGTAGAGCCCACTCCTGCAGGGATGCAGTGCTGACCGGCACAGAGCCAGTACAATTGGTTACAAATGCACACAGGCTAGCTATCAGCTGCCCCGATTTCTTCCTATCAGCTCCTCATTTACCAGTACCTCATGGAATTGTGGGTTCTCTGGGAACCTAGCCATCCTCTATCTGTGTGTCACTTACCACTCACGCCTGTTTCTCCCACAAGACTGTGAGGTAATTTAGGAAATGACCCTGCCATTTTCGTTCTCCCATATTATGGGATTCTGCCACAAGTAGAATGAAAGATCGGATGACTCCACTCCCAGGATAGGCTCTGAGATGCTAGTTCAGGCTGGAGTAAGAATTATCATGAGAGGCAGAGCAGAGCACAGAGATACTCCGCAAGCCTTTCTCCACCATAGGAAAGGGAACTGAGAATCATGAGCAGCCATGGTACTTTGCAAGGAAAGCTTAAGGAAAATCTTTTGCCATATCTGGGATGGAAGAGCTCTGAGGGCCAAAGTGTGGGTGTCAGTACAGAAACTGTTTTGAAGAATTTCAACACTGTAAGAAATCTGACCGGCAATCAGAGACAAGCACATGCTCTCTTAGAAGATCCTGGCCAAAATGAGCTTGCATTTACTTTGGTGGTATGAGACACAGTCACCACACTGAAACGTATTCAGGTAGGGTTGAGGTTTGAGTCACTGCTGCAGCGGACTCAATTTAATAATATTAAATTATTTCTGTTTTACCGCTTGTCCTTGATTGCACATTGGATGCTGTGTAAAACAAATTTGGAGAAACCCTAGGTGTAGAGTTGACCATTTGGACTCAGAGCTGGACAGTCAGTTATTCCCAGTCCAGGGTCTTTGAACTGGATGTGGGTGGGACCCATGCCTGCAACTCCTGGGGATCCTGTGTGCCTTGCATTTAAACAGAAAGTTTTAAGCAAACAGTAGCCTGGGGGTTGTCGATTCAGTCTTGAGTGTCCGTGTGACCTCTTGATGTGACTGCTTGGCATTTTTGATATTTTTCTTAATTAACATTTAGAATCTATACCAGAAAGGCAGACACATGAGATGAGGTACCATTTTGGGGGGGAAAGTCTAAACCAGTTCATGGAGTGTTTTACTGCGTTTTAATATATTTTAACTTGAGTTTGTTCTTTTTCATTGCTAGCTGTTTTGAAACTAAAGAATTAGTTCGTGAGCTAGAGAGGTGGCTCCATGGTTAAGCACAGTCACTACTCTCCCCAGAGACTTAGCTTCAAGTCCCATCACTCACATGGCAAGTCACAAGCACATGTTATATAAGTCCAGCTCCAGTCTGATGCGCTCTTCTGACCTCTGCAGGCACTGAGCAAATGAGCTGCGCAGACCTACATGTAGGCAAAATACTCGCGCACACATAAAGCGTACTAATATTTTTTTAAAAACAATTAATTTAGAAAATTTAGTAGTATGATTTTATTTTACTTTAATTGTATGTTTTTAGATCTCTTCATTTTGTAAATATTAACTTAACAATTAACCAGTCATTTCTCTAAGATATTATTACATTAGGCTGTAGCCGGTGCATTAAAGTCCTCCATACTAAGCAGATATGAAATCTATTGAGTAGCTAGCTATACTTTTTTTCCTTCATTAAAATCGTATCAACTTTAGGCTTATTCAAATTCCATAATAGCTAGGACTCCACAGAGAAACCCTGTCTCAAGAAACAAAAACAGAACAGAAAACAAAACAACAATTTAAAAAAGAAAAGCCTTGGGCTCCTAAATTCTTTGAAAACTTCCCTGTTTTGTTTTGCTGGTCATTATGCTTGTTCTTTTAATTGTGCCATTGTTACAGAAAATAATACTGCTGAATCCATCAAGCAGAGGCAAAGCTACAACCCACTCCAGGTTTCACACACCATGAACAACCCAGGCTACTAAGGCCAACAGACAAGAAGATCCTGCTATGGCGGTGTCTGCTTCCACTCAGCCCTGGCAGCTGCTCTCCATGCTGTTATGTTTCTTCATCCTATTTGAAATTCTTTCATGCCTCCTTCTGCTTCTTTTCCTCCTCCCACGATCTCTCCACCTCCTCTCCCCCCTTTCCCCTCCTCTTTTTCCTCTTCCCCTCCCCCTTAGTCCCCTCCTCTTACCTCCTTCCTCTTCTTCTTCTCTTTTCACCTTCAGCTTCCTCTCTCCTCCTCCCCTTTTCTGTCCCCTCCCTCTCCCTCCATCTTCCCTTCTCCTTCCTCCTCTCTCCCCTGCATCCTTCCTGCTCCCTCCCCTCCCTGTCCGGCTTCCCCTCTCCCTCTCCCAATTAAAATATGAGCTTCTAGAGAATACAGGCTGCATTTGTCCTGAATTACCCACAGAAAGTAGTGCTTAAGTAACATCTGCTGGGTTAATTAATTAGACACTACAGCTAATGCTGTTTTCCATTTCTATCTGAGTATGTCGACCCTCAGGGGTCCCCTGGAGCTAGAGTGGGGTTGAGATCCCCTGCACCTGGCAGAACTCCACAGCAGGGTGCTTTTTGTCCAGTTGCTATTTTTTGCTCAATAGTCCTGGGAAAGCTCTAATCAGCTTGCTCAGGGCAGTACACCTTTGCCTGGACAGCCTCAGCTGTTACCCTTAAAAAGATATTAAACAGAACAATACCTGAAAAAGCCCCAGAGGTGAAAGATGCTCTCAGTATACTGACATAATCCGATCAACCAAACAAATCTCAGGTCAACAAACTAAACTATATTTTCAGCTAAAGCAGCATGTTTTAATGGTCTTAGACATTTCTCCTTTTTATTTTAGGGCTCTTGAGTGAGGAAGACATGAAGAAATATACAGAAGTCCCCGCACATGGTCCAGGCACACAGAGGGACTTGAAGCAGTGAGACCACCTACAGATAGTATGGTATGTGCGTACTTTTGAGGTGAGGCCCTCCATGCGGTACATGATTTGGCAATCCTCGATGATCCCCGCACCCATGCTCCCATTCAATCAATGTCCAGTTCTCATAGATGATAACTTAACCATTTGTCAAATGTAAACTTCCCAGTCCATGTCCTACTATTCCAAAGTCTCTGCTTTCCCTGCCTTTAATACTGCACTCCCTTCTCTACACGGACCGGTTCAAGGAGCAGAGGTTCCACTCGGGACTGAAAGAACCCAGAGCAGGGTCACTGCTGTCACCTACTCTTAGCCAGAAGGCTGCTTCTCAGAGCATGCACATATTTCTCTTCTACCACTGCATGTGACCAAGCTTAGTGGAAAGGGGTGGTCTCCTCTCAACCCTGAGTAGAAGTTGATAGCTTTACATTCAGTATTGTATAACTGAAAGTGATGGAGCCCCCATCACTCCTAACCTTAGTGACCAGCTGGTTTCATACTCACAGAAAGAAGCTAAGGAGTCCTCAAGGTACCACCCTGCCTCCACCCAAGGCTCCTAGCCTAAAGCAGTGGTTTCACCATTAAAAATTTAAATTAAAAAAAAAAAAATCCTACCAGGGCCTGACTCAGAGATTCTTCCTGGAAGTAAAAAGGAGGTTGGAAAACAGCTCCTAACCCTTACCAAAAAGGACTTCATTTCTAGCAGAATGGAAAGATGCTCAGGGAGCTCTCCATCAGAGGCTGTGATGGGGCAGTTGACAGACAAGTGTGGGTCTGTTAAGGATTCTGTGACACTTTAAGAGAGGAGATAGCTGAGCCAGTGTCTCTGGGATCAGAACACTCTCCAACAGTGACCAAAGGGACTATCCCTTGAAGGAAAGAGAATGCAACTGCATTTACCTGTAGAACAGCTTTGACCTTCAGGGCATTGTTGAAGATAGTAGATAGAAGTCAAGGGCAACCATAAACTACAAACTAAGAGATGGTGTGTGTAGTCAGGTCAGGAGTGAACAGCGTTGACAACCATCTGCTCCTTCCAAGGTGCCTGTTCCTAAGCAGCAAGGCCAGGAGCTTAACAAAGGCATAGGAGGCACTAGAATAATCCAGGAAACCACTGAGCAAATAATCAGTACCAACCCCAAGCCCTGGGGAGGAGGTCCAGTGCACAGAGCTTGCTAAAGCACCGTGCTTCCCAGGGAAAAGAGTACAAGGCATACACATAGGTGAGTGTGGCAGGCCACAGCAGGTAACATAAACCACCTGTGAGGGCAGATGTTGGTAGAATTAACAGAAAAGGATGTAACTAACATTCTGCATATGCCAAAAGAAGTTAAAGCATCCATGGCCACGACAGGAAAGGCAGGTGCGGTGGTACCAATTGCAGTCTGAGCACTTGAGAGGCTGAGGTAGCAAGATTGCATGTTTGAGGCTAGACGGGGCTCCATCGTGAGCATCACGCCAGCACCAGGGCAATGTAGCAGGACCCTATCTCAAAAACACTAAACAAGGTCTTCTCCCTTGGCAGGGAGATGGCCCAACAGGTAAGGATGCTTGCTGCTAAGGCTATCGACCTTCACTTATTCCCTGGGATCTGCATGATGGAACAACAGACCCTGAGAGTTGTCCTTATGCCTCCACATGCACTTGGTGTCATAGGAATGCAGAGAGAAACAGACAGAGAGAGCGGGGGGGGGTAATTTTAAAAGAAGAGAAGAAAAATATAACATCAGCACATTAATTAGGCAGAAAAAAATTTATGAGCAATGATAATAATAATATGCGAATTTGGAACCAGTGAATAAAATATCACAGCCTTCCAGCAGCAGGTACCAGGGCAGATGTAACACATGGAGGTCTACATGCCATATCTTAAATATGTAAAAGTTAAGTCAATCTAACAAGCTATTCAAAAATTATAGTATGTCTTCCTACTTAGGAATCAATATTTTGAAGGAGGGAGTGTAAACAAATGGTAGCACCCTTGACAGAGTCTGGAGTACAGTGTACAGAGCCCTTGCCAGGTCTTAGGTTCAGTATCCAGCCCTGAAAAGTGCATAATAAGAAGCATAACTATTCTTGGGTATGATAACAACGTTCATAAATAAGATACAGTTGTGAATCAGCAACTCCAGCTCTCTTCCACCCATCAGCCTTCCTGCAGGAGATGTGTCTGTCTCAGCCACAGAGCGGAGGCCTGTGTATGCCTGGGAGACACGAGCAAGCATTTCACGGGATTCCCAGAGATATGATGTGATTGAAACAACACTCTTACATTTGTCCAAGCATCAGAATCCTCAGAGGCTGGTGGCACTCAGTGACTACCTTCCCTCAGAGGCTGCTGGCACTCAGTGACTACCTTCCTCAGAGGCTGCTGGAACTCAGTGACTACCTTCCCTCAGAGGTTGCTTGCACTCAGTGACTACCTTCCTCAGAGGCTGCTGGCACTCAGTGACTACCTTCC
>NC_034592.1:8705938-8717766 GCF_900095145.1 Mus pahari | reverse complement strand
AACTCAGTGACTACCTTCCCTCAGAGGCTGCTGGCACTCAGTGACTACCTTCCTCAGAGGCTGCTGGAACTCAGTGACTACCTTCCTCAGAGGCTGCTGGCACTCAGTGACTACCTTCCCTCAGAGGCTGCTGGCACTCAGTGACTACCTTCCCTCTGAGTTTTTGGGTCTGTACTTCTGGAGTGGAGTCCAAGAATTTGAATTTCTAACAGATTCCTAGGATAATATTTAAGAAGCTACATTCTGGGCACCACTGGTGTGGGCACGAGATGGTAAGGCATTGCTCTCTGGGAAAGGTCTTCTGCTAGCTGGAAGCACAGGCAATGCCTTCTAAGGCACAACAGAGCCCTCCTGCCCACTCTGCCAGAGCCCTCCTGCCCACTCTGCCTTACCAGTAGCAGAACACAAGCCTGGGAGATGCAGAGGCCAGTGTCCAGCCAGCACTGTCCTGCTTTAACCCTGTCCCCCAGTCATTCAGCAAGAAGAATCTCTCCACCAAGGGACCAGCAATGTTACTCCAAGCAAGGCCAAGTGCCAGAGGGCACGAGGATGCTCTGGTTCCTTCCATCGGCAGTCATGGGGCGAGACAGCAGCGGGGTCAGCCAAGCCTGCAGTGACAACAGGACTTGCTTTGTTCTCACTGAGAACATCTGAGAGCATCGTTTGTTAAAAGTGTCGGGGTGCTGCGGTACCCCAATCTAAGAGAAAGTTAGGTTACCTTCTTTTTCATCAAAACTTGTAAAAGGTAAACTGGGTTTTAAGGCAAAGACAAGCGTTTTTCCCTTCCCTACCCAGGCCTTACGGGATGTCAAGAGACTAAGACGGGAAGGGAATGATAATGCAAAATTAAAACTGTGGTCTGAAGGCTTCGGTGTTCAGTATCAGCATCTAAGGAGGCAAGGGGTAGTTCTGAACTTTGACTGACTCAACTTTTACTCATCAATTTGTCGTTACTGCAAAACCTACTGTAGTTTCCTTTTACAGGGGGTGTGCCAATACAGTAGTCCCTGCTGCCTTTCAAGAATAGCCTGCACACCCTTCCACTAGGACTGAAAACCGGCGAGTCCTTTTTTTTCCTCTCATTTATTTGTTTATTTATTCACTTTCAATACTGATCAGAACCTCATCTCCTCCAAAAGCCCCCTTACACAGCCCCTCGCCATCCTCCTTCTCCCGTTCTCCTCTGAGAAGGACAAAGCACCCCTTGGGTACCTGGCTTATCAGGGCACCAAAGGACTAGGCACATCCCCTCCCATTGGAGCCAGAAAGTTTTAAATAAAATGCAGATCACCTAGTGAAAAGCCAGTGAGTGCCAGCCAACCCTGAAGGTCTATCCCGCCTCCCTTTTCCCTTTCCTTTTCCTTAGTTGCTCAACACCAGCTAGAGTAGAAGCCAGCGCACTGAGTAAGTAGCCTTCTCAATGCCTCTCAAGCAAAGTCCTCCAGCTCCTAACTGCCCATCTCTCCAGAGCCTCAGGACCTAAGGACTGTGTCTTGGGAGGCAAGGGCATAATGCATAGTTTGACCTCTTGGAATAACCCCAACTCCCCAGCTTTGCTAACAGCATCCTTCGAATTCCTTTCCTCTAGCACTTTGTCTGCAAGCCCATAAAGAGCTCTCCTCCAAAAAAGGGGGGTGAGGGAATGGTTTCTGGGCTGAAGTACAAACGCCACTCATACAGGTCACAGCCTTCCTTGCCCACTATGGCATCAGTGGGCATGCAGAGCAGAGCCTGGATGCCCCGCCTCATTGTAACTCTGGTGAGGTGGATGCATTTGTCCCCCTCTCATTGCAGCTGCACATTAAGTCCTGAAAGGTGGCCTGTTCTTAGCCAAGACTGAGAAGCTGGGGTAGCCAGCTTCCATCCCAAAGAAGTGGGTGAGAGGGAGGTGGTTGGTACTGGACAAGTGAACCAAGAGTCACAAAAGGAAAGTCTTTCTCACTTTATGGTTGGCACTTGCTGTAAATTATGAGCCAAGCACAATGACCACAATGGCAGCAGCGAGAGGAAGCCGTCCTTCTAAGAAGCGGCCGCTTCATTTGCATGCCTAGGACTGGAATCCAAGTTACAGGTCAGTGGATTGGGTCCTCTAAGGAGACTAATGAAAAATCTGCGCCAATATTTTCAGTTGTTTGTCTTAGATAAGAAGGGGGGAGTTAGAAAGAAGGGAAATAGGCAGATAGGAGGGAAGAAAGGAAGTGGGAAGGAAGTATAGGGAGGAAGGGGAAAGGTGGATGGGAAGGAAGTGGGTGGGAGAGAGGCCAGGCTGGGGAGGAGATAGATGGTCCTCCATTTAGCCAAGCTCCTCACCTGGCTATAGACATGCAAGCACATGAAGAACTCAATAAAAGACAAAGGGTGCTGTGGCTAACTGAGGCAATTGACTAAACTATGAGAAAAGACTCTCACACAGACTTTGGACATAGCCTGGAGCAAGCAGCTGGTTTGCTAGTGAAGCCTAAAATCTCTTCAGGTTTTTATTGTTTTCCTAATGCTTTCAATTTTATGAAAAGCAAAAGCAATTTTTAGCATGTGTGTGATATATGTGCATGTATGAGTGTGTTTGTGTGTTCCTCCATAGTTTATGTGAGCATTGTCGACTCCATGACTATTTTATTTACACACACACACACACACACACACACACACACACACACACACGAGCTCTCGAGTGCACGTGCGCACAACCCCCACTGTGGGTTATTGAGTTCAGTTTTTAAAAGAAGTTGAGGTGCTTCCCTGAAGGAGAAAATCTTGCCTGATGCCTGGTGGCAGTAGCAGACACAGATGGCCTGCTTAAGACAGAAACTTCTGTGAAGTGAGGAAGACACTTTCAAAAACACAGCTCCTATTATGTCCAAAGGGCATTTAAGGACACCACTGATCTTGGCTTCTGGTCTGTGCAGGGCAGCCATCCTGCTGGTCCAGTGTGCAGATCAACCGCTAGAGGGAGACAGGGACCTGAACTTGCACAGTAGTCGGGCTTACCGACAGAGGGGAAGAAGTTTCACTTCATGTGTCTTTGGAGACCGTTCAATTCCTAGATTGATTCCTCTCTTCAATAATCATTGAAGGACCTCTGTGTGTTCACATTACACAGTTAGGGACACCGAATCTGTACACACAGTAGGGCCAGTCTTGCATTTGAAGTGGTATAGAGAGAAGTCAGGAAGCTTACAAAGCGAACATGCTGTCTGAAAACATGCCAGCTTTCCCTAGGCTCTCATCTTACCTGACTGACAATTTGAGGACAGACCCACAGCATCTGTTTCATCTGCTGCCTGGCTTTGGCCACGCTGAAGGTAGTTAAACAAGCTAATGAAGCAAAAGCTCCTTTGCCTTTCAAAATTGTATCTTCTATATGCAGCCAGTTCCCTCAGTTAGTGTAAAAGAGACATCTCTTGGGTTATCTTCTATCAAAATGCCCCATGGGNNCATGAAGAGGTGTTCACTTGGCATTAACTACTAGAGGGAGACCAGATACTCCCTACGAAGGAAACAGTGAGTAAGCTCTGACGACACTCCAGGATGTGTTATGAGGAATTCTTTATCATCACAGTCTAATCGTGATTCAGATGACTCACTGGGTCCGCTACTAAAGCTCTTTTCAACTAGTAAAATCATTTGCCACACAAGCCTGATGATCTAATGATCTAGTTCAGTGGCCAGGATTCACTGCTTGTGGACGTTGTACATCGTGGTGCGGAGCCTAGTGCGCACCACGATGTACAACGTCCACAAGCAGAGATCTTCATTAGTTCTTTTTTAAGTAAAGCTCTATGGGGCTGCAGATATGGCTAGGACATGTCTCCAGGAGCACTGACTGCTCTTCCAGAGGGACCAGGTTCAGTTCCCAGCATCGACAAGGTAATTCATTGAACCTGTCTTCTGGCATACTTGGAGACCAGGCACACACATGCTTTTAGACAAAGTACTCATATACATAAAATAAAATCATCTTTAAAAAAAAAAAAAGCAAAGGCTCAAAACCTGAGATATTCCTAAGAGCTGAACTTTCCTCCTCTTTCTTAATTTTTTTATGTTAAAATACATGCTCATTTTATAGTCAAAAACTGGAATAAACTACTTTTAGGGGAAAAAGAGGATGCTCCTTTTGTGTGAATGACTATAAGGGAGACTGTAACCAGTGAGAACAAAGGATGGTAACTAAGAAAGTGCTCTAACAGGAAGGGTGAGGAGTGTGTGGAGGGGGATGGGGAAGCTAATACATGCTCACCTCACCTACCTCCCTGCACCATGCCCAGCCAGGCACCACTCTCCATGATAGAAACTCAGGGGGACAGGAGCAGATGACAACCTTCCAGACTACATTGCCTGCCAAGCACAAACCCTTTGGATTCCAGGACGATTAGAGCCAGTCCTGAAACCTTTGCTAGGGGGCTTTGCAAGGCAGAGAGAAACAGTTCCCACCTTGCAAGGCAGAGAGAAACAGTTTCCACTTTGCAAGGCAGAGAGAAACAGTTCCCACTTTGCCAAGCAGAGAGAAACAGTTCCCACTTTGCCAGGCAGAGAGAAACAGTTTCCACTTTGCCAAGCAGAGAGAAAGCGTTCCCACTTTTCGAGGCAGAGAGATACAGTTACCATTTTGGCAAGTTTTAGTTTTATTCTACTCAGTTCAAGTCACAGTGATTTTTATTGACCCAAATAATTTTAATTAACTCATAAATCGTGTTCTTTTCTGCATAAAATTTATTTGGGCATTTGTCCAATACAGCGAATGGATGTGTTATGTATACAGGAAAACACTTGCATTTTAAAATATATGTGTGGCATCTGTAAAGTGGATGAGGCAAGCATTTGTGTTTGAAAGAAAATCTGAAAGAGACTGTCCCTCATTGAGCTAAGACAAGCAGTAGGTGATGTGCTGTCTGAGGACTTGGAGGATGTTTTTATTTAATTTAAGGAGAATGGTTGCAACTCCCTGCAGACATGCAAATGGGCATCTAGCATTTTGGTCAGGGCCCAAGAGTCTCCACAATTTGAGCTCTTCATCAGTCACTTGTTCACCTAGTGAAAGGCTCTATGAAAAGGAAGGAGAGTGGATTGCTGGGGTTTGAAATAATGTGGAGAATAGAGGCAGGTATCCACTGGCAGAGTTGTAAAGCTAAAGAAATTAAATGACCAAAGTATGAATAATGAAATTTAAAAACACCTGAACCTAGGAAAAAGCAGGAGTGGAAGCAAGATTTCTCTCTTCAGCTCATTAAGGTAACTCTTGAAACCCTTCTCCATGGGCCTTCCCTTGCTCTCCAACTTCAGCCAATGGAGGAATGGGCATGGGGACCATGAAACACACCACAGAGGCTGCAGGGAAAATCTCTAGACTTTGACTGGGTAAATGTTGCTCTTCAAGCCTCTTATCTTTCCATGACTCTTGTTGACCTGCCTCGATTGAACAGTGTGAATGATTAACTTGTGGAAAGGAAATTCCTAAGGCTTGTGATCATTTCTCACAAACAAATACTTTCCCTTCACAGCTGGTATTTTGGAGAAGCTTTTCTTGCAAACTGAAATATCACTCCATCTGGAGTAAGCATTACTTTTATTATTTCTTTAGCTCTTAGAGAATTACTGTTTTATTGCTCCAAGGTGAAACAGAATGGGGAAGTCATGGGACTTCACGCTATCATGAGTCTCCTATGCAGCCCGATTTAGAGACTAGCATGGAGCCCAGCCAAAGAGAAAACCACAGTGTGATTCTGCTTCTCCCTTGTGAAGGAAAAAGGATGACATTTCTGATAGTATGAGAGGGAGAAACACAGCCTGACACTGTAGGAGGAGAGCTATAGTGGCCATTGCATGCCACATGGGTCCTATAGGCAAGTTTTCTGAAAAGATACCTCAAGTTTTGTGAGTATACAACCAGAAGCAGGGATCCAAATAGAAAGCACTATTACTATGTTCAGCAAGTGAAGAGGCGTAACCTTTTAGAATACATTGCTGGACTATAACAAGTTTTAATATAATTTATAACAAGTTTTCTTCTAATCAAAGGGAATAAAACAACAAAGGTCAAACAAAAACAGTATACATAAGCGCTGCAAGAAAATTGTATATAAATATATCAATAAGGCCTTTAAAAGCATTGAATTTGGGGTTAAAGAGACAGTCAGCAGTTTAGAGCACTGGCTGCTCTTGTGGATGACCAGTATTTCAATTCTCAGTATCAACATGCTGGCTCACAGCCATCTGTGATCCCAGTTCCAGGGTATCTGACTCATTCTTTTGACTAGGCACACACACAATGCCTAGACATCCTACTATAAAATAAACATTTATTCACCATATAAACATTGATACATATTTTTAAAAGTAGATTTAAAAAAAAAAACAACGGAATCTTTGAGTGTGAGGGTTATGGTTTGAATCTGAAATCCAGCAACTCCAGGCACATGCTATTATTTAAGGACTTATTTAAAATAGGGTAGGAGGTGAGGGCAAAGGTGCCTGTGGTGGCCAGGAGCATGGGATCCCCAGAGTCTCAATTATAGGGAGTTGTAAGCCACTCAACATGGATAATGAGAACCTGCTTTCAAGTTCTCTGAAAGAGAAGCACACACTCTTAATGGCTTTCATGTCTTGGGCACCTGCACTCATGTTTTGAAGGCATGATCCCAGCTTGTGTGATTTTGAAAGCTCTGGCACCCGGCTAGCAGAAGAGTCAATGGGGGCAGGTCTGCCTTAGATGGTAGTAGCTATGCCTGGTTCCAGATTATAATGGATTCTCAGTTTACTGACTCACCAATCATGTGAATGGCCACCTCTGGCTCCTATCTCTACAGATACATCCTCTCCTGAAACCATATCTCCCCAGACATCATGACAGTACTAAAACATGAACCAAAATAAAAAAATCCCCCCCCCTTAGGTTGTTTCTGTGTAGAATTTGAGAGCTAGTGACACAGAAGTAGTTTGTATAGAGTTACGTATTGCTTTATACAAAAAAAACTTTCAGCTGAACCCAACTGGCTCAATCCAGATTTTCTGAGAAAGGAGCCAAAAAACAGTAATTCTTATCCAAATGACTTGTTAGGACTCTTGGGACTGAAATATAAGAGGAAAGGTAGATCTGGTGCTAAGAAAGCTATCGGTCATGGTGACACACATCTTTAATCCCAGCATTCAGAAGGCAAAGGCAGGTGGATATCTATGAGTTTAAGATGAGCCTGCACTGTGTAATGAGTTCCAAGCAAACCAGAACTACATGGGGAGACCCTGCCTGAAAAACAACAAAACAAATACCAAGTACAGGGCCTAGGAGACACCCTTGTTACCTACAAACTACACCAGGATTAAGTTCTGTCTTATGGCTTAGCCATGACCCAGATGACCTTAGCTACAGTTGGCTAGGGTGGATGGGTAGACAGATAGGCTCTCAGGATCCTAGAGAAGTTGTGGCAGAGCAAGGAGGATTTTCCAGGAAGATTGCAACAGAGGATCACTACCAATGGAGAATGAGTCCATTACTGCCTTAGAAGGCACTGGGCAGGATGCTCTTGTTTTTAATAAGTGAAGTAGCAATAAGAAAAATACCAGGCCATGCTGGAGGCCCAGAGCCGGACCCTAGCCAGCCAAAGCTGTGCCTGAAAATGGAAGGATGCTACCATGAACAATGACTAGGATCTATTTCTGCCCCCAGTGGGATGAAAGGCTTTCTTTTTCAGAAGTGCAGAAGATGAAGTTAAAGTAACTGGAGGGATCTTGGGTTGTATGAGTCAGACAGATGTGGGACAGGTGCCAATTCCATTTATGCAGGTTTTATAATATGGACTATTCCTTGGTATCCATGTAGACTGGTTTTTCCAGGCTCTCTTCTTCAGATAATAACATCCCCAGATCCTCAAGGTCCTAGTATAAAATGGCATAGTATGTGCATATAATTTGAGTACATGCCTTCCCATCGACCATTTCTTGATTAGTTGTAATACCCCTACAATATAAATACTATGGAAATAGTTGTTGGCATAGATGAGAGACCTACACACATTCAGTAAGTCACTTATTAAAACATAATTTTGGCCTGCAGCTGGTTGAGTCTGTGAATACAGAATAATATTTACAAAAGCATATAATACAATAATATTTACTCCTTATAAACCTCAGTTTCCTTGTTTACAAATCAATATACATTTTTATTATTAGACAAGGCTGGACTCATTTAGGGTAACATAGCCACAGACCATTATTAGAGATAATAAAATTGCACTAGTGTGGGGCAACAAAGAACTTGCATTTTAATGAGCATATCCCAGCTCCTGGCACATAGTAAGGCTTTGTAATAGTAAATCCATGATAAGTAAGTAGGAAAGCAACATTTGTAATAATATCAAACATGGTCAGAATCATAGCACAGAAGAGGTTGAGACAAAGGGATTTTGACTTTGAGGCTATACATATGATATATTCTATACATATGATATATTCAAAATTAAACACTAAGGGAGAAAGGAAGGAGAAGAAAAGAAATGAGAAGAATGGGAATGGTGAAGAGAAGACACATAGTGGGAAAGTGAATAGCTTTAATAGCATCTAACAGCAGCCTGTGGCACTCATCTCTAGACTAGAGCATCCGAGCAGCACACTCAGGCTCGCAGAGAAGGCAAGTATGGTCAGTGCCTGGAAAGCCCTGTCCTTCATCTATGGTCCAAGTTTTGAAAGGAATGAAGAGTTCTGAGGTAAATCTAGCATGATAGACAGATAGATATATAGATAGATAGATAGATAGATAGATAGATAGATAGATAGATAGATAGATAGATGCACAATGCATAGATACATACACATACATACATAGATTTAGAGATTATAGATAGATAAGATAGATAGATAGATAGATAGATAGATAGATAGATAGATAGATAGATAGATAGATAGATAGATTTAGAGATCGTTTTAGATATAGAAAGATTTGGAGATAAAAAGATACGTAGAGATAGAGATATATCAGTATCCATAGTATCCTTATGTTTTTAATTCTCCATTCTTTCATTAAAATGGTATTCAGGGAAAACATCTTGCACTTAAAGAAGTCCTCTGCAAGTACCTTTGTAACCAGACAATGGGTTACTAAAAATCTACTTTGGAGCTCGGAATTAGTGTCCCATGCTTGCAACCCCAGCATTCATGAGGTTAATGTCAGAGGGTGATAAGTTTAAGACCAACCTGACCTACATAGTGAAGCTGTTGTGTATTTTATAATTTTTATTTTAAATCTGATTATACATATGTATATGTATAACCATAAAATAATATATATAACATGCAATATATATTTCATATATATAATATACACATATATGTCTATGTGATTGTTTCTCACGCACACATGCAAACACACACACATTTGTTTTCAATCGCAGTGAATCATGCCTTTAAGCACAGCCTTACTCCTTTACTAGGGTACTTTCTCAGGACTGCATAAATAAGACTAAACTTTTATTTATAATAACAATGTTTTTTAAAAAAATTACTTATATTTTTAAAATTATCTATATGTGAATGTGTCTATATGGAGGGTGTATGTATGTGAGTGGGGGTGTATATGCAGATGCCTGTAGAAGCCAGAGACATTGAATTCCACACACACAGCTGGAGTTATATGCCCTTGTAAATTACCTTACATAGGGGCTTGGATATGAACTTGGGTCCATTGCCAGAACACTGATGCTTCTAACTGCTGAGTCATCTCTCCAGCCCTTCACATGCTTTTTGACCCCACCCACTATCACCACTTCATAGTTGGCAGCTTATGTTTTCTTTCCCCTCATAGGCATTGAGTTTTTCTTCTTGTATTTATTTAATGTCTCTGTGTGTGTGTGTGTGTGTGTGTGTGTGTGTGTGTGCGCACGCGCGCGTGCGTGCAAATGTGGGCACAGGCTCACATGCAGGCCAGAAGCGGATGTTGGATCCTCTGGAACTGAAAGACCTCCGTGGGGAGCCATCCCCACTCCAGTCTCGAGAAGGTGGCACCCAAAAACCAGGAATAAACCATCTTGATGTAAAAACACGAGGTAGTTTAATGGCAGAGCTCCAGGCCCATGCGTACCTCACACAGGAGGTAGAGGCATCGACCACGTGGCTCGAAAGCTAGGGGTTTTTATAGGGAGAGGGTAGGGGCTATTTGGCACAGTTAAACACAATTGGCCCATTTAAACACCAACACATTTGCAGAATGGTACTTGCAAGTCAGCAGAACACCTGGTTAACATATAACTCCAAACTATCAGCCTCAGGAATTTTAACAATGGCCTGCCTGGGCATGCCCAGGCCTGTTCTATTGTGTCCTCTGCCTCAGGCTTCTGAGCTTACAAACAACTCTCTGGACATAAGTTACATGAATCTTAGGCCTTAAATTTCATTTCCCTTCAGAACTAGAGTTGTATGCCAAGTGATGTGTGTGCTGGGAACCTAGCTGCTTTCTTACCCTGAAGAGGAAATTTCTGGGTTTTTTTTTTTTTTTAACTACTCAGTTGAGTCACATGATGTTTTTCTGAAAGCTGTCTTGTGAGAGGGTATGAGATATTTTGCTGAAAAAAGATACTTGAGAGTGCGTGTGATGTATAGAAAGAATATAAATAGAACCCCACAAACAGTAAAAGGATGTTCTTGCCTTGAGACACTGTGCCATGCTTTGTTGGTCTTTGCTGGTCTTTGTCAGTCTTCACTTCACAGAGATAATTATGCCAAAGCCCTTCTCGTGGTATTGCGTGATATTACAGCTGATTCTGTATACTTCCGCTGACTTGTGCTGCTTCTGCAGAGCCTTGCTGTTGCTGCTGAATCGGGCTGCTGCTACTGATTCATGCTTGGTGTTTGCTATTGAACTGGACGGCTGGTATCCTGACAATGAAGAGTAGGATTGGCCTAAGGAACCCTTCTTTCTCCCCTACCTCTGGATGGTGGGCTAGAAGAGAGGTTGAAGCACTTAAGAACCCTAAATAAAGTAGAGTTTGAAAAAACAAAAAAAACAAAAACAAACCAAAAAACAAACAAACAAACAAAAAAACCAAAACTAAGCCTACATTGCCCAGCAACTCTCTTACTGAAAAAGAAGTCAGTAGATGGTTAAGGACAGAAAATAAATGTGAACACACAAACTACTACTTCTCTGACAGGGAATTTTATATGAGTTATACCTGTCTGCTGGAAGTCTCCAGATCAGTGTCAGAGATTCAGTTTTCTTCATGACAGCCTCCCCTTTCCCATCTCTCCCAACCCTATTTAAACATGTAACCACACAAATGACCTCAGTGGGTCATTATGGTTTGTATAATTACAGAGAGGAATTTTGGCTGTCTGCTCTCCTTAGCTCCCCAAATGTTACTGGTTTTAGGAGTGAAGTTATTCCATGGGAAGAAATGATTAGGTATCTACTTTAAACATTACAAAACCACATCAATATAGATAAACACAGTTAAGAAAAAAATGTAAACCAAAGAGAATTCTACTAGATCCATTGTGGGAGTAGATGGGTGGAGCCAGAGAATAACCCCTGCTTCTCAGTAGTGAGGTGAGACTCCTTATGTTGCATTCAACAGAAGATGCCTTTGAAAACCAGAATGCACATTGGGAGAATGGTGGTGGCCTGTGTGGTCACTGTTCTTGCTCCTGAATGGGCAGAGCAGGCAGGCCATGCCCAGTTGAACAATAGCCAGACAGTTCTGACTTATTTGGATGTACCTCTGCTTAAAGCGAAACTGATGCATTTCTGCCAAAAAAAAAAAAAAAAAAAAATCTCACTATTAACAATGTTTTTGAAGCTCAAGGATGTTTTACTCTTAAAATTTAGAGTAAGGTGTAAGCAATTC
>NC_034592.1:8702001-8703572 GCF_900095145.1 Mus pahari | reverse complement strand
AAGTTATGCAGGGGACAACTGAGCCCTCCTTGGTCTTTTTGGAGAGGCTCATGGAGACTTACAGGAGATGCACCCCATTTGACCTTATGTCTGAGGGTCAGTGGGCCTCAGTGATTAGCTGGCCCCTGACATTAGGAAAAAGTTTGCAGCAGATTGAGGGATTGCAGGATTTACTGTAGAGAATGTGGTTAAGAAAGCTGAGAAAGTGTATCACAAAAAAGAGAGAAAGGAGAAAGGACAGGAAAAGGTTTTAACTAGGATTCTGGCCACAGTAAGAAAAAGAGACAGGAGAGGCAGGACTAGACAGTCAGGGTACCTGGGAGATAAAAAACGGCAAGGGCCAAAAGACCCAGAGGAGACAGACCACGCCTAAAAAGAGACCAACGTGCGTACTGCAAGGATACTGGCCACTGGGCCCGTGAATGCCCTAAATTAATACGGGGTAAAGGTGCTGCCTCTCAAAGAAGATAGAGACTAGGAGAGACGGGGCTTGGCCCCCCTCCCTGAGCCTAAGGACACAGGCGCAGAACTTTCAGTGCTTTGAACACCATTAAGTAAAGTACCTATCAAAGAAACTGCACTCTATGGCTAGTAAGTGGCCTCCCTGCCTACGAGCGATAGTGACTACAGCTGTGTTGGTAAAAGATGCTAATAAGCTGACGATGGGACAGAGCATCACCGTGGAGGTCCCACACTCTCTTGAGAGGGTTGTCAGGCAGCCCCCTGACCGCTGGATGACCAATGCCTGACTGACTCACTATCAGAGTTTGCTGCTAACGGAGTGAGTGACCTTCGCTCCCCCTGCCATCCTCAATCCTGCTACCTTACTGCCTGAAGCCAGCGAAACCCCCATACAAGAATCTGGAATTAAGCCACACCTCACAGACCAACCGTGGCCAGGAGCAGTGACCTGATTCACTGATGAAAGCAGCTTCGAAAGCAGCTTCGTGGTGAAGGGTAAGCGCAGAGCAGGGGTAGCGGTAGCAGATAAAAAGTCCGGCCAGCAGTCTGCCTGAGGAGATGTCAGCATAGAAAGCAGAGCTCATCGCTCTAACCCAGGCTTGAAGGCTGGCAGATATGCCTTCACTACGGCCCATGTCCATGGGGTAATCTACAGACAGTGTGGGCTTTTGATTTCGGCCGGAAAGGTGCTTGCAGAGAGACAGACCTGAGACCTACTGGGAAACCAACTTCACTAAGGTAAAACCAGCCTGGTACGGAAATAAATATCTTTTAGTCTTTATAGACACTTTTTCAGGGTGGGTNGAGGCATTCCCCACCAAGAGATAGACAGCTAATGTGGTGGCCAAGAAGATACTTGAAGAAATTCTTCTTCGTTTTGGGGTACAATGGTCCTGTCCTACCTTCCTCTCCCAGGTAAGTCAGGGATTGGCCAGACAGCTGGGGATAAATTAAAAATTACATTGTGCATACCGTCCCCAGAGTTCAGGATAGGTAGAGAGAATAAATAGAATGCTAAAGATGCCCTAATCAATTTAGCTTTAGAAACCGGCAGGAAAGATTGGACAGCCCTTCTCCCTTATGCTTTATTTAGAGTCTAAAACACCCAA
>NC_034592.1:8689171-8701186 GCF_900095145.1 Mus pahari | reverse complement strand
ATTCCTGGGACTGAACCAAATTTTCCACTAACCCGCCCCTCAGGTCTCCTAGCATTCCTGCCTTTGCACGTACCATCCTGCAAATGTGTACGTTTAAATGAGCCAATCACAGGTAACCTCGCCAATTCTTGCTAGCCCCTCCCCCTCCCCCTATAAAAACCCCTAGCTTTCAGGCCACGAGGTCGACTTCCTCTGTCTCCTTCGTGAGATACGAGTCCACCCAGAGCTCTGCCATTAAAGTACCTCGTGTGTTTACATCAAGAAGGCTTCTCTGTCGTGTTTCTCTGGGATGCCCTGACTCCTGTGACCTGAGGACCCGAGGGAGTTCCTCACGAGGGGGTCCTACACTGCCTAGTCATTATTCTTATTTAACTTTTTATTAATTATTTGTGAATTTCACATTACACCCCAATCCTCCTCATCTCCCCATCACATCATACTCTCCTGTAAACGCCAGCAGCCATGGGTTACTGGCTTCCTGAAAGGAAAGATGGTGTTGGATAGGAAAGGTGGCCAGAGAAATAATGAGCCAAAACAAAGTTCTCTAATCAAGGCCTAATGTTTACTCATGAGTCTGAGCTTATAAAGGGGGGGACTCATCCCCCAGTAGCCAGGATCTCCTGGTTGCTTTGTCAGCATCTGTCAGGAAAACAAGCTCAGCTGCTCAGCAGGTAGCTTCTTGAAGGAAGCTGCAGATGTGGCAGACAAAAGACTTTACTTAGGTCAGAAGACTCCACCTTAGGTAGGCTAGCAACTGTGACAAACCAGGCCTGAGCAAGCCTGTGCAAGGCTGGGGGAGGGCGCACTCTCCTTCCACCATTGCATCTGGTTAAGGGCAGGGTAAGCTCTCCTACTATCATAACCCTGGGGTCAATTCTCCTGCCTGCCATAGGTGGCAAGGAGGCAAGGGGGAGCACCTCTCCTTTACCTATACAACTGCTCAGCACACAAACTGCAAGGCTGGCTCTCTCACACTCAGACTCTCATGGCTAGTGACCCATGCCTCCACCACCAGAGGTCAGCTCTGCTGTGTTGCCCAGGCAAGGTACAGAGTCTGTTCTCCCCAGTGCTACAGCCAGTGAGGGGCAGAGCCAGCTTTCCCACTCTCATGTTCTCAGGACCATCTCTCCTGCCTACCATAGGTTTCAAAAGGCAGGGATGGGGGAAGGGTGTACAAATGACTATAATTTTGCTACTGTAATAAATCATAATGTAAATATCTGATATTCAGTCCCTGTGCAACGCACAGGTTGAGAACTATTGATGTAAAGGCTACGAAGCTTCTTGATTAATTTCTATTCATTAATTTCTTAATGCATTCTCAGTGTGGTTCTTTTTAACATTTATCCTGAAGAGTAACAGCCAATTTAACTTTTGCAAAAGCCAAGAAAGTTCTTAGGGCTGAATATCAGTGGTCTTTATCTCCATGGCTTCAAGTGCAATCCAGATAGAGCCAATGCTTTTCTCGTGTAAACAAGACAGGGAGGCAGTTGGGTAATTGTCAAATCTGCTTCCCTCAAGTGTCACAATTCAGCAGGCTACTTGTTATGCATTCTATAATCTATGTGTGCCGAAAATAGAGTTGGGCTTCAACCATCAGAAGGGATGCTTTCTACACTATCTTAGATGGTCACAATATCTGAATCAGCCAATGCACAAGGAAGACAAGAAATTAAAAAAAAAAAAAAAAAAGAGTATCTGGGATATAAATATGGGAAGAATCCAGCTCTTTTCTTGTGTTAAAAGCCATCTTGCTTTTCTAAAAAGCTTAGAACCAAAGTTGCTGAGTGCTGAATCCCATGAGGCCATTATCTGATTTCGATCATAAAAATAAGAAAAATGTTGCTGATAAGTGAGTTTAATCTGTTTGTTATACAGTCATGAGACCAAAAGTCTCTCTGAGAGTTTCTTCTTGCAATAGGCGGTGATTAACACACAGACCCACAACTGAGCAATGTGCAGAGAGTGAGAGTCTTTGGAGCACTTGGTCCTAAATGGGATGTCAAACCCCTCCCCTCAAGGCTCAGTGATCTATGCAGAAGAGGAGACAGGAAGATTTAAAGAGCCAGTGATGAGTGACTCCAAGAAAACAGTGTCTTCCAGGCACAACAGAACCTGTGCACATATGAGCTCACAGAGACTGTGACAACATACACAGGCCATGAACAGATTCAAACCAGACTAAATCTCAACACTGAGAAGAAAAAGTACACACAAGGTCCTAGCCCTAACCAAGAAGCTATTTGTAATTGATACCTGCTGGGAAAAAGAAAATCAGTTTTCTTCAATGGTGTGCCAACTTCAATGGCATATCAACCATACTTCAGGACAAGCCAGGAGAGAGCACTGGATCTCCTGGAATCCTGTGCTGTGTAGGATGGGATAAGAACGTTTTCTTTTGACTTGATCATTTTGTCTTACTGGGTTTTGGTGTTGTTTTGATTTTCATGGGTTTTGTTTTGGTTTTGAGAAAGAACACAAAATTAGGTGGGTAGGGATATAAAGAAGATCAAAGAAGAGTTGGAAGAGGGGAAAGACTATGATCAAAATATATCACAGGAAAAAAAAAACTTTTAAATGTTAAAGCCTTTCTAGTCCAATGCCCCTGCTGTGCCCCTCTGAGTAAAGAGACTTACCCCAGTAGCAGCATCGCTGTTTCTGGTTAAATGCCCTTCATTCCATTGCAGCTTGAGAACGTATCTTTCCAACAGTTGATTGATCACTGCATTGGGGAAATGGATTCATTTTGAATTTGACTATTGTCTTGAGAACTTTTGGATTTTTTAGCATTTAGTGATATCGAGAACTTAAAGTTTAGTTCAGCCTTTCTCTCATGTTTAGCCTTCGGAGCTTAAAGACATTCTGATTTTAAAACCAAAATACCCACCCCAGCAATCCATGTCCTTTTAGCAAGTAGAAGTAAAATCAGACAATTTGGTCTGAATATTTTACAATCACTCTGTCTGTTTTCCCAATAGCCAAGCACAAGTCTCATAGAAGGTATCATCTTATCAATAAAACTGTGTTGATATTAGCTACAAAAGCATAAGAATGTATATAAAATTAATCAGAAGAGATATAAATCATTTTTAAAAACTAAAATGTGTACTTAGAAGAAGAGCGTGTAGATATTAAAATATAGAATCAATATGCAACAAAGTCTAAATCGTCACATGAGACTGTATTTCACAAAATGTTATTTCTCCTGCAGAATTCTCAAGGAGTGTTGGAGATAGATACCTTTTTACCAATGGATGAAGCAGTTTGTTATAGTATTAACATCTGTTAATCTAGCTTTAATTTCCTGATCATACTGGTTTACCCTTCTTGCCTCTCCTTGCCATCTAACTACCATTTGGCAACCCTAAAAGCTCCCTCTGAGTTGTCACTTCATGAAGCCATACTTCCCCAATGAGTTCACATATTTATTTACTCACATATTAAATATTTACTAAATGTCTACTGTGTAATGAGGGTTAGGGACAGGAGTCAAGCCCTTAAAGAGCTAATGAGGTTTGGGTAAAGAGTAACACGGAGAAAGAACTTGACTATGGAGGGTAGTGCTTCCACACAAGTTGTGCAGAGTTTATGAGAACACACAGCAAGGACAAGAGACTTGGTTTTGATTTGAAAGGTTGGTGAGTAAAAGAAAAGTTCTTAAAATAAATTTTCATGGTCAGAATAGTTTAAACACACCAAAGCTATGAAAACAATATGAACTAGGAATTTCCGGTTTCTTTGGAGACTCAGTCGTATCGTGATGCTTTCCTTATGAGAGGAAGTTTTTGCTGAAGCAGGCACTTGGGAAGATGTTTGCTGAGAACAGACACGACACGTGGTGTTTTTCTGGAAGCAGCCTGGGAAAGGGGAATATGGTGTTTTGCTAGAGCAGACACTTGAGAGGACATGGGATGTTTAAAAAGGATATAAGTATAACCCAGCAGGCCGTGGACAACTCTGGCATTGGTTCACCTTGCCACTCTTTGCTGGTCTTTGTTAAGTTTTGCTAACCCTGATCTTCACTGATGACACTGTGGCCTTGGTTCACCTTGCCTTCTTCCCTGATCATCACTTGTTGTGACTTTGTAGAGAGAAATGCACCAAAGAACTTCTGGTGGTGTTCTGGTGACTTCTTGCCACTTCTGCAGACCGGGGATGATTAGCAGAACTTCAAAATTTCTTCTGGATCAAACTGCCATTTTAATTCTTGAATGGTGTTTGCACGTGGATCAAGCTACTGCTGTTGATTTATATATTTGTATGAACTGAACTGCTACTATCCTGACAATGAAAATTGAAATCTCCTCCCAAAAATCTATTTTTAAACAGGTCTTCAGTCCCCTTTGCCCTATTAACATTTCACTACCTCTGGTGAGTGGTGGACTAGAAGAGAGGTTAAAGCATTTAAGAACACTTACTAAAGTAGGTTTTGAAAAATATAAGCTTACAATAATAATTGAATTTCTTGTGTGCAGGTACATGCCTCATAGTAGAATTTCAGTAACCCTTGTCTAGCATGGACAAAGTTCTGGGTTTGATGGCCATCACCTCATAAACTGGACTTGGTGATGCATGCCTGTAATCCCAGCATGCCAACACTGCAGAAACAGAAACAGGAAGATCAGGGAAGTTTAAGGTCATCCTGAGTTGCAAATGAGCTCAAGGCCAGCCTAGGACATGAGACTCTGTCAATAAATCAAAATAAATAAATAAGAAAGAAAAGAATAGAAAAATGCATAAGTAAACTAAAGGGAACTCTATACATTAATTTCTTCTCATTTTATAGATGAGAAAAATGGATATTTGAAAGTTTTGGAATAGTAGGTGTCTTCTCAAGTTCACACACTCATCAAGTAGCAGAACAATGTTTGGGAGGATGCTTCCAGCCAAGAAAACGGTGTATACGCAGGGCGTAAAGAAAGAAACGAGTGTGCTATGTTCCTACAGGACTGTGCCTAGGCAGCAGCAGCACAACAGAGCAACAGCTTGTTAGAGAGAAGCCTGCTCAGGGCTCCAGTGGGTCTGCTCATGTGATGCAGGTCTTCCACATCAAAACTCCTATGCCATAGCTATGAAAACTCCTAAGGATTTCTAAACAGAACAGGAGAAACTGAAGTCATTCATATGTTGAGGTCGCAGCTAATCCTAGAGTCCTTTAAGCCCTAATTTGAATGGAAGAGGCGAGTACAAAGGCAGTTAGTAATGGGTGAAGACCTACCACTATCCTCTGCACCTCAGTAGCCAAGCAAGCTTTAGAGACAGACCAGGAACTGCCATTTCCTCTGTCAGCGGTTGATTCAGTTTTGTCCTCAGACATCTCATAAGCACCTTATCCTAAACACTCAAGCAGAGGTGGAAAAAAAAAATCACTGTATCTAAAGCTCTGACTCCAGAGTCTCTGGAAAGCAGAGGTCAGAGGGAAATCAGAGTTCCCTGAGGCATGGGCTCTGGACCTCTGATCTAACCTTGGAGCCATCCACTGTCTTAATCTTTAAGCTTCAGTCATGAAAAGGAGGCCGGGAAACAGATCTTTCCAGTTAACTGCATACCCCTTAATGCCACCCATTCCCAGAAGGAAAGTTTCCCTCCTGTTTTGTCTTATGCAGATGAATACACTCTTTGTGGGGTACATTTTAGCAATAATATTTGAGGCGCTAAGCAACACTCTCTAAAGGGTTGATCCCTAAGTAGGGCATTTCAAATGCCACCTAGTCACTCTTGGAATGTGAATGCCCGATTAGAATATTTCAAATGCCTCCTCACTGGTGATTCTACAATGTGATATCTTCGGGTAAATCAGCACACAGATGAAGTCACTGTTTATTACCCAGAACCATATTCTTTGTCAATATGTTTCTAAGGAAGAAAAGCCAAGGAAGAGAAGCCATCTTTGAATGATGAGTCCAGTCATTTCCTCTTCCTGAGCAAGAGGCTTTAGTCATGCATGAGCTCTATGTCCCTTTGTCTGCAAACCAGAGAGACACACTCTGCTCTCTAAACTCCACCATCATTCCTTAAGCTTTTGCCACAACTGGAGAGGGCCTGACTCAGAGAAGTAGAGACGCAGGCTGACACTCCTGGGAAAGAAAGGCAGCAGCAGACGGAAAGACCCAGCTACATGTTTCTGTGTGGCTGTGCTGGAAACATTATGGGCTGGCTGCGCTTAGGAACAGAGACTTCTGGGCAAAAAAGAAAGCTCTGGCAGCCTGGACAAGCTAAGGACAGAGAGGCACATTTGCCTCCTTTTCAACAAGACTCCTCCTATCTGTTGCATTTAAACCAGACACCATCAGCTCAACACAGTTCTTCAGGGAAATCAAGGTACCCCCAGTTGGAACACTTAGAGGACCCCACCCTGAATTAAGAGCTTTGGCTTTACTTCTCAAAAACAAACAAACAAACAAACAAACAAACAACAAAAAAAAGTATCTGTGTACACATATATGATGTGGGGAGGCTGTAGGCTGAGTGGGATAGTATATGTCCTTGTTAGTGGAGGCATGTGCATGTGTGTATATGTAGTTACACAGGCATATATGTAAAGGCCAGAGGTTGATATTGGATATCTTTATTCAATCATTTTCTACCTTTTTTTTTTTTTTTAACTGGAAGCTCATCAATTTTACTAGACTGCCTGGCTAAATTTTGCTTCAGTATCAACCTGTCTCCACTGCACCCAGGGCTGAGGTTACATGAGTTTATCCTGCCCCATCGTGTGTGGCTTTCTATACAAGTTCTCAGATCTTTGTGCTTACACAGCAAACTTTTTATGTGCTAACCCGTTTCCCCACCTCACACATATGATTTTTTCCCATGTAATCTCAGAAAGGTCATGAATCCCCTTCCCTAAAATATCACACATACACACACACAGACAGACATAACACTAAAGGTCTCCTCACACCAACAATGCCACAGGCTGAGCCATCAGGGAACACCCAAGATACCACCTTCAATACTACTGTTGGGATAATTAATTGAAGGGCCTAGCAATGAGATCCCTTCCATGACTAAGGTGTAGACCCATACCCTGACCAGCTCATATCTAGAATATAAATTCAATTTTCCTGTGAACACCCCCCATCTTCCTCATGTAGCTTCAGCCCCAGACAAAAGGGAACCACAATAAAAAAATAATTATTGTCTAACTTTTTAGCATTTATCAGCCATATTTTATTAAATAAGCATATATGATTAGAATAGATGAAATACCATCAATATTTTCATCAGAAATTCTTATTTGAACATACAACTGATAGGTTTTTCAATTTATTATTATTTATTTATTTAGTGGGTGGTGGGTTTTAGGCCAGATTCATTCTGAGATATAGGGGCTCTGAATCTCATTGCATGACTTGATAGCATTCTCAACTGCACAAAGCATGAGCAATTAGTGCACCAATTAAACTTATTAAAGAAATTAAATTTTTCTGGGGAGAATCCAAGCAATCCAAGAGCTGGCATGCTTTCAAATATCATGAGAGACCTCAGTGAGAGAGAAGCTTCTCTGAGCTGGGGATGGTGGGTAGCGTACTCCCTCTCCCAGCTCCATGCTCTATGCTAGCCTTTGCTCTTCCTCCACCAGCCATAAATGCCTGAGAGACGGTGGGGATAACCTGTTTGAGCAGCATTTCAATTCCTCTAAATAGCAGTCTCATCAGCTATCCCTGCCCCACCCCATCCCTTGCCACCTCTTGCATGAAGGACAAAAATCTGATAGGCATCCTACACCTCCACTTCGCCCTTCCCATCCGCCCAAACCAGGCTTGCCATCTGAGCTTTGGATCCAGTACTCCTCAAGATCCAGTACTGGAGCTGAAATAGAAGTTTAGCTGCAATTACTAGATTGGCTTCGTTATGAGTTTTGTTTTGTTTTGTTTTGTTTTGTTTTGTTGGGGGGGGGCTATTACTGTTGTTTTGTATTTTGTTTTTCCATCAAACCATTTCTAAGACAAACAAAGTTTTATCCGAAGAGCTAGGGAAATTCCAGCTGACATACCCAAGTGCTTTGAACAAGGAATCCATTACACTCCCAACCCCTGGGCCCCTCCAAAGAATAACCTGAGTGTGTGGGAGCCAGCAAAAGGACCACTCCTAAAGAACACACTGGGCAAGGACCCTCTCAGGTTCTGAGGGGCTAGAATCAGACAGCACATCACAGCCCACCTCCAGAATGAGCTGGTTCTGCTGTCCAGATGCTGCCCACCTATCCTGTGCTTCTCCTATCCTGTGTCACATACGTACTGTGTCCCTCAGTGGGCAAGGGAGATACACAGATGAGCAAACTACCCTTCCCACCTTCAAGCATTCCAAATCTACTGGGGACTCTAGAGAGCCACGGTGATGTAAAAAATCTACCTTTTTGAGTCCAATTTACACAAAGGACTTCCCTGTAGAAGAGGAACGGGGAACATTTCACAGAGGAGGAAAAGCTTGGTTGGGCTTAGAAGCATGAAAGTGGAACAAAGGGGAGAACAAGAGAAGCACAGGAGATAATGTGTAAACGCCCGGAGGGAAAAGCACGTGACCTCAGGAGAGACGGAGGTCATCCCACGTACCTAGAACACACGATGCTGTGGAGATATGGGAGAGTGAATTGAACACGGGAACTGAAGGACAGGCAGGATGGATGAAGTGGAAAGGGTGGTCGTGGATGGACAGCTATGCTTCCCTGTCACTTCCCGGCAGCCTGTTGACCTGACCCGGCTCTCTCCCCACAAATGAGTCACTGCCTATATTCCCTGCCTAGCCCCAAGCCTGGCTTAGAGAGGTGTGTGCTGTCTAAACAGGGCTCTCCTCACACAATTTCGGTGATTATTAATGGATAAGGCCAGACTTGCAGTGGCAGTGTCACTGGCTGCCAGAAAGCTAGCTCCAGATGGGCAATTGGCTGAGAACTTGGCTAGGCCTGCAGACAGCTCCTGACCGAGGAAGGCAGATAGTCACTCTGGAGGGACACGGAGCAAAAGCAAAAGGGAAATGCTAGAGGCTAAGTAGAGACTTCCCAGATGGGAAGTGGCTGTTTGGGACCTCCATGCTTCCTGAATCTTCTCTGTGTCTTCTGCCTCTATCTTTCCTCCCGTGACATATGTGTGCACACACACATACACAAATATGTATACAACTTTTCAAAGCAAACACATTTACCTTTTCTATCTTTCATTAAGAGAACATTGGTGCAAATATCTGGGAAAAGCAAAATCTATTCGTTTAAGGAAGACTGATTCTGTGGGCAGGGCACAGTTATTTGTTAGTTGATACATCAGACAGAAAAGAGGAAACGTGGGCTAGAAAGGAGAAGCAGCTGGTTAGGATTCTGATGATAAACTTACTGAGCATTACTGATTTTACTGTGACTGACTGACTGACTGACTGACTGACTGACTGTGGATGTGTGTTTAAATGGGAGGGTGACAGGGTTGGAGCATGGGTTGAGCGGTCTTAAAGCTGCTGCAAGTGCTGAGCTTCTGATAAGTTCCTGTTCTCTTGCCTGGATGCGTCTTGGAGCCTGCCTTGTATCTGCAGCACATCTCAGAGATCGACACCTTGCTACATGTATCTGGTACCGAGAATCTTCTCATGGAGACCCATTGCCATGGAGCACTGAAACTGTCCTGCCCAGAGTTTTAACATCTGGACAGCTAGCTCAGCAGGGGACTTGGAGGTCTTACTTCATCTAAAGATACATGGAGGAGGTGGGTAGAACTTGCAATCCCAGTACTCAGGAGGCTGGGGCAGGAGGGTTTTGAGTTCAAAGCTAACCTGAGCTTCATAGTAAGGTGGAGGGAGGGAGGGAGGGATGGAGGGAGGGAGGGAGACAGACAGAGACAGAGAGACAGAGGAAACAGGAAGGATATACCTCATCTAAAGAGATAGGAGAGATTGTCCTTATCTTTCTGAGTATATGTCTGTGGCAGGCTCTACTTGCCCTGTGCCCAGAGCAAACTGTCTGCCAGCTCTGATCCAACCATGTTTGAAGTTTTAGGAAGGTGACAGACACTGGGGAAATTCCTCTGGCAAATCTCAGCATTGATATAGTGAATGTACATTTGTCCTGGAGACTGAGGAAGCAGGTAAAGTCTGTTTCAAGTCTGGGCTTCCATGAATTCGGCTCTCTCTCTGGACTTCCCTTGCTGAGAGGTGAGGTGTCTTCTTCCTGGGCTCTGGTTGAGGAGGTCGAGCAGCTGAGGTGTTCTTTGGCTCTTTGTTGGAGCCTGTGTTATGAGAATGGAGACTTGCTTTCCTAATCCAGGAGCCTGTTCCAACCCAGCCAAATTACCCAGGAGCCTGGCACCCAGTCTGTTTGCACAACACATTTTTAGACTCTGAGTCACCCTTGAGTTCTTTCTGGTATCAGGTTGGATTAAACCTCACAGCATCCTGTTACCTTGGCTTCCTTGTACAGGCAGGTCTGCTCAAAGGGCTTCTCGGGAGCCCCACCTCCACAGGTAGAGGAGCAGATCAAAGGGTTGCCTATACTACACCCACTTGCCTGGGAATACCAGGTATCAACAACAAGAGTTTTATCATTCCCTGCCATACTGAATTCACAGAAAGCTGCCTTAGGCAAAATGGTGTAACAGGTTCAATTCATCTGGGATTTTTTTCAGGCTTTCCTAGGTTAACATTAGCTAGTATACCCTCCCATTCCCAGTAAAATATGTCATCCAACATGTGTTTCTTAGCAATTACCTTGCCAGGTCTAGGCACTGCAAATACAGCAACAAAGTGTGTGTGTGTGTGTGTGTGTGTGTGTGTGTGTGTGTGTGTGTGTGTGAGAGAGAGAGAGAGAGAGAGAGAGAGAGAGAGAGAGAGAGAGATCTCCTCTCTCATGGAAGCATCAACAGGTACTGCTAGAACTTTGGCTATTTCTACTATAAGAATTTTCTTTGTGCTATATATACAGGTCTTCCATAACTAGTACAAAATTATACTTTGAAAACGAATCAATCAGCTGTCCTATATAGAAAGCTAACTTATGCTGTCCTATATAGAAAGCTAACTTATGCTGTCCTATATAGAAAGCTAACTTATGCTGTCCTATGTAGAAAGCTAACTTATGCTGTCCTATGTAGAAAGCTAACTTATGCTGTCCTATATAGAAAGCTAACTTATGCTGTCTTATATAGAAAGCTAACTTATGCTGTCCTATATAGAAAGCTAACTTATGCAGAGGAGAACTGAACTCTGAAGCACGGGCCTGTGGAGAGGAGTGGCCACAGTTTCCTAGAGCACTTGTTTTGTATGGGTTTCAGATGTTACACTAGGTCCCCATCATTCTGTCTTTCCTGTGGGCTGACTTCTGTGTCAGAAATCAACTGAGATTAGGTAAAAGGTAGCCTATTTTAAATTGTGTGACATGGACAGGCTGGAAAGGAAATAAGAGCCAGAAGACCTTCTTGAACCAGAAAAGAAATAGATGAACAGTTGGTGCAGCTTCTGTCTTTATCTCCGGCTCGTCCAGTTTCTCTTTTGTTATTCCCTCCGCCCTCTGATCTCATCCTTCCCCCCTCTCCTGGATCCAATCAGCATTCATCACACTCTGAACATGAGCCATGCATGCAGGCAGGGCACGCGGTGATAGGCCAGTGACTCATCAGGCGGGCAGCACAGGATCATATAAGTGTGCAGGTTCAGGTTCTTGGTAAGTAGGGATCACGGGGCTTGGCAATGAGCCAGGGAGCCCTCTTGGCCCTTGTGGCCACTCCTGCTCCCCACATCTCCCCCTTTTTGTTTAATTAACTTGGCTCTGGGATCGCATCTGTCTTAGGTTGCCCTCAACCATGTTACCCGTCATTGGTGTGGTGAACTCATTTTCACCAACCTGTCTTAGGTTGGTATGCACATGTGAGAGTCTTACCTGCCATGGATTAAAGATCCATCATACTGAGCCAAACATGGGGCGAACTACCTGACTCTATAGCCGCCATAGCCTGAGTCAGCAGTCGTTGGTCAGTCTGCGCCCACCTGCACATGCATACCATCCACCACAGCATCTCCAATCACTGCTGTAAC
>NC_034592.1:8686065-8689160 GCF_900095145.1 Mus pahari | reverse complement strand
CTCTTCTAAATCCATAGAGAACCATACTCCTGGGTCTCAAGTGGATCCAAACCCCTTCTTTCCTCTGATTAGGCCTCTTGTAGGAAAGTGAGGATGATAGCTAGGGAGTAATAAAATTTGTGCTATCCTATCTCCAGGTGAGATTGTAGACATTCCTCTTAGGGATGAGACCATAATCTTCACCTCTCCCTCATAATCAGGATCGATTACTCCAGGGTGCACTATTAGTCCTCTTAAAGTGGCTGAACTGCATCCTAATAATAGCCCCACTGTATTTTTGGGATAGGACCTTTAAAATCAGAAGTAATTACTTGGACTCCCATCTCCAGGGTTAATATGAATCTGGTGGTGGCGCAGATGTCCAATCCTGCACTTCCTGTTGTAGCTCTTCTGGGGGCGTCCTCATGCGAGGGTGTCTGGGTACTTGTTGCAGGATGGGCCACGGGATGGGTGTTTACTGCAGTGCTCCATATATTTGAGGGTCTTGGGGCAGAGGGGCCGTGGCCCATTTTTTGGCTTGGTTCCTGTCTGGACTGGCTCAAGGGGACGACCATCTACATCCCACTTGGATTGGCAGTCCCCTGCCCAATGGTTGCCTTTACGACATCGTGGACATAATTTCGGGCGCCTCACAGGAACTGCATTAGTTGGCCGTGGGCGATTGGGGCAATCTCTTTTAAAATGCCCAGCCTGGCCACAGGAAAAGCATCCACCGGTTAGGCCCTTCTGAGCAGTAGGTTGGTTTCCTTGACCTTGTTGACCAGCTTGTATGCCTCTTAAAATAGCTGCANCCAACCCTTGATTAGTAAGAGGGTATCCATGACATCTCTACACACTCATCCAGATATCCATTGTCTTATTTTTGTAGGGTCATATGGCATCCCTTCAAGCCTTGTTTGCATATTCATAGGCTAATTGTTTGATGAGTGGCATGGCTGCATCCACATCTGGGAAGACTCTACTTGCAGTCTCAACCATCCTGGCTAAAAAATCGGAGAAAGATTCTTTCTTCCCTTGTATAACTCTAGACAAGCTGGATCCTAGATCTCCTGTCCCTGAAAGCATCCTCCATGCCTTGAGGGCACAATTATTAATTTGTTCATATATTTGTAGAGGATATCCTGTCTGGTTGTTCACAAAATTTCCTTGCCCCATGAGCATGTCTACACTCCAAGCAGGCTGGCCATTGGTGGCATTCGCGGCAGCCTGTTCAAGAGTGTATTCAAGGTATGCAGCCTTCCAACTTAAGTAGGCCCCTCCAGATAAGACCGCCTTACATAAATTCTGCCAATCAAAAGGAGTCATACAGAATCTCTGCAATCCTTCTACTTGAGTTACAGTGAAGGGAGCTTGAAAGCCATAAGTAGTTACTCATTCTTTAAGTTTTTGAATTGTTTTCCACTCTAATGGCTCATGATATCGCTACCCTTGCTGGTCTTGAAATACTGGGAAGGCTCCAACCTCATGAGGCAGATTTTGCCACACCGAGGCATGTCAACTGCATTTCCCCTCACTCCCCTCGTCCCCTGTATAAGGAGGAGGTAAGGATAAGGGAGGAGCTGAGGGCTCAGGCGGTCTTCCTCTCTTAAAGCTCAACTTAGATGTTATGCTAGCTACTTCATCTCCACTATCTGAAGATTCCTCTGTACTCTCATCAGTACTCTCCTGTCTTTTAGCCTCTTTTCTTTTCTGCTGATCACTATGTTGAGGCATAACCTCCTTTACTTGCTCTAACCCCTTTTTCTATCTCAGCAGTATACTTTCCACTCTTCTCTGTCAGGCAAAATTTGACTAAATTCCAAATGGCTAGCGTGCCCCACGGTAATAGGGTAGTCGAATCTGCTGCCTGCAAGTCTCGACCTAGTCATTCCCAATATTGGGGGTTCACATAGCCCTCTTCTAGAAACCAGGGTGCCTCTTTAATTATTGTTTCCAAGAATTTGTCTAGAGTTTCATTTTTTGATTTAACTCCGCTTCATTTGAGAAGCTGCACTAATGAGGTTTTTACTTTCACTTTTGAAGCGGTGGATCCCATGGCTTAGTATCTGAGGTTTTCCGTCCCTTTTGGAGGCTAGACTTTCCTAACTCCATCCCTACACCGGGAGCCTAACTACATACCTCTACTGGGGAGCCTCTTCCTAGCGCTAGATTAATTCTTACTTATCACAGAACTCCCCCATAGCTCCTTTTTCTTGGTCCAGCTCTTGCAGGAGTTCCAAAGTTTCTGCATTTTATTTTTCTAACTTCTTCCTCTTTCTCCCTAGTCAACTGAACAGCTTCAAACTCAGCTTGTCTTTGCTTTTCTTTGGCTTCCTGTTCCTTCCGCCTGGCTTCTGCTTTTGCTTTCTTTTCTGCTTCTTTCTTGGCTTTTTCTTTTTTTTCTTTCCCATATGGGCCACCAGGTGCCACAACCCCACACTCTGAACAGCAGAGACGGGGTGGGGGGGGTGATACTATAGGAATGCCAAGGAGGGTTTCAAGCAGCTTCCATCTTTATCTCTGGCTCATCCAGTTTCTCTTTTGTTTTTCCCTCCGCCCTCTGATCTCATCCCTCCCCCCTCTCCTGGATCCAATCAGCATTCAGTATGCTCTGAACACAAGCCGTGCATGCAGGCAGGGCACGAGGTGATAGGCCAGTGACTCATCAGGCGGGCAGCACAGGATTGTTCAAATACACAGGCTCAGGTTCTTGGTAAGTAGGGATCACAGGGCTCAGCAATGAGCCAGTGCCCCCTCTTGGCTCTTGCAGCCGCTCCGCTCCCCACAGATTCAGCCTGGGGTGGCATCAACAAAAGCTTCCTTTCTCCCCAACGACCCTTGTCTCCATTCTTGGGACCTGACATTACTGAGACAAAGACAGTGGAAGAGAGACATCTGAACAGATCAACTTAAGAGAGGAAAAGAAGGGGCTGCTGAGATGGCTCAGTGGATAAGAGCACCCGACTGCTCTTCCAAAGGTTGAGGGTTCAAATCCCAGCAACCACATGGTGGCTCACAACCATCTGTAACAAGATCTGATGCCCTCTTCTGGTGTGTCTGAAGACAGCTACAGTGTACTTATGTATAATAAATAAATAAATCTTTAGAGAGAGAGA
>NC_034592.1:8653046-8685885 GCF_900095145.1 Mus pahari | reverse complement strand
AAAAAACAAAAAAAGAGAGAGAGAGGAAAGGAGACAGGCTCTGCTCTAGTAGGATATGTGTGTGACTACTTGTTTATTTTCAGGTACCACAAGTGCTAGGTAAGCACTTTACCACTGAGCTATACCCCAACTTTATATATATGTTATATATATATATATATATATATATATATATATATATACATACATATATATGCATGTAATATGCTACTACACATATGTAAGACTTACACTGTAGGATTTCCAGTGGTCTAAAATCAATCTTTTTATTTTAAAAATTTTTTATTACTTTTATATTTTTAAATTTAATTTTATTTTTAATTCATTTTTTACATTGCTTCAGGGCTCAACCTAGGTTACTCAAAGGGAAGGCAGACAGCTGGTGGCGCTACAGAAATAGCCTGATAAATGAAAGTGACCAGAGAGCATCACAGAGTCCAAGAGACATAAAAGGAGTAACCTGATGTCTTTTAATCAGGCTTCTCAAAAAGAAGCAAGGCTGTCTAGAGTTACCAGAGTCTCCTGTGAACCCCAACAGCACCACTTCTTGCTGGTTGGTTGTGTTGTGGTTGCCACCATTTGTTGGTTTTGCAAACTGCTCCCTAAATTTAGTGTGAAATGCTATGCCTATGCAGAAGGGTTACACTGTACAACATGGGAGCAATATGAACACACTTAGAAAGGCAAGTCTAAAGGGAGACTGCCAGCCCTGCTCCATCCCTGTGGGTATATGCCTCCCCATGGAAAGGAGATAGGTTATGAAAAGGGGCCAGCCCTGTGGGTGTATGCCTCCCCTGTGGGTGTATGCCTCCCCTGTGGATGTAAGCCTCCCCTGTGGGTGTATGCCTCCCCATGGAAAGGAGATAGGTTATGAAAGGGGGACACAAGATCAGCACCATGCTTTTCGGAGATTGGCATCTGTATTAGTCAGGGTTCTCTAAAGTCACAGAACTTATGGGTAGTGTCTATATAGTAAGGGGATTTATTGATGACTTACAGTCTCCAGTCCAACTCCCCGGCAATGGTCAGCAGCAGCTGTGAATGGAAGTCCAAGGATCTAGCAGTTGCTCAGTCCCACAAAGCAAGCAGGTGAAGAAGACAGTGAGAATCTTCCTTCTTCCTCCCAATGTCCTTATGTAGGTCTCCAGCAGAAGGTGTGGCCCAGACTAAAGGTATGTACCACCATGTCTGGATCTGAGACTTGCTTTGTCCCAGATGACCTTGAACTCAGAGATCTCCCTGTCTTAATCTTCTGGGATTCATAGCCTTAGCCATATTGCTGGGCTCTACTCTAACTAGAATCATAAATTAAATTAACCCACTTATTTATTTTAACCTACATTCTGCTACATGGCTGGTTACCTGTGCTCAGGTGCCATGTGTTTGTCTTATCACATCGTTCCAGCAATTTCCTACCTGGCTCTATCCCAAATTCTTTCTCCTCCCAGATGTCCCACCTTCTATTTCCTTCCTAAGACATAGGTCATAGGCTTTTTAATTGACAAGTGATACAGTACACAAGACTCTCTACAAATACTGGGTTGTAGAATTACTTCAAAGATCAAGAGAAAGACATAAGTCCATGATGAGCTAGGGAAACCAAATTTTCCTCCAATAGTCCTAGACTCGTTGTTCAGCCTTGTTTGCTCTGGAGTCTTGGTGATTTCTTTCCCTAGCACTCATGAAAGGACCCAGCATAGTTTTGTGGGATCTCAAGTATGGAAATAAGAGAGAAGATATACTTCAGAAAGGACTTAGCACTACACTCAGTTTGCACATTTATTTATTTTCAATATTGTTAGTGTAGAAGCTTGTAGGTTCAATGCATAAATAAAATGTCCCAGTCTGTTCATATTAGACATGAGTAAGACTATGCTATCAGTAAATAGTAAGAAATTTGAAATGAATTAGACTTTTTGCCATAATTGACCAGCACAAAGATGACTCTTGTGTTAACTTTCATGACTTCTCCTTTTTATAAAATGCATTGCAACCTTTTATAAACATAGGATACATTTCTATCATCTGGGAATTTGAAGGGCTTTTTTTTTTTTTTACCAGTTCTGTTCTCTATTAAATAACTATTGAATTTCCTGTTTGGGAAGATAGTAAAAATAAGAGAGTTCAACAATTTTCCCAGCTCTGTCTTATTCTGAAGTATACAGCATGAGCCTGACTATGCTATCACTTCTCTGTGGCTTACAGAATGTCATTGCATCAATAAGCTAATAGAATAGCCCATCTGTCTAAATTCATAAACACAAGGACTACTATTGTCTTAGGGTTTTACTGTTGTGAACAGACACCATGACCAAGGCAACTCTTTTTTTTTTAATTTTTCATTTTTTAATTTTTTTTAAAGATTTACTTATTTATTATATGTAAGTACACTGTAGCTGTCTTCAGACACTCCAGAAGAGGGCGTCAGATCTTGTTACGGATGGTTGTGAGCCAGCATGTGATTGCTGGGATTTGAACTCCGGACCTTCAGAAGAGCAGTCGGGTGCTCTTACCTACTGAGCCATCTCACCAGCCCCAAGGCAACTCTTATAAGGATGATGTTTAATTGGAGCCGGCTTACATGTTCAGAGGTTCAGTCCAGTATCAAGCCAGAAGCATGGCAGCATGTAGGCACTCATGGTGCGGGAGCAGCTGAGAGTTCTACTTCTTCATCTGAAGGCTGCTAGCAGAATACTGACTTCCAGGTACCTAGGACTAGGGTGTAAAAGCTCATGCCCACAGTGACACACCTACTCCAACAAGGCCACACCTCCTAACAGTGCCAGTCTCTGAGCCAAGCATATACAAACAATCACAACTATTTCTAAAAGTCTTCCTAAGAGAAAGAAAATTCTTAACTAAAGGGGAAATGGCCCCTGAAGCAGGGGAGGCAGCAAGATCCAGCATCCCCAAGAAGAAAAGGAAATTTTCTTTCAAGGAGAAGCCTGAACTTGGGGCTAGTTGCAAAAGACCAGCGCAAAGAAAAAGTTCCAGAATGCATCCCTAGAGGATTAGAATGGGTGGACATGTTTAAGGTGGCCCATGATATACCTTAAACACACAAGCACAGAATTCTTTATTTTTTTACAAATTTAAAAATTTTAATCTCAGGTGCTTGTTTTTGGTAAGGCAGAGTCTCCGAGGTTAGCACTGAACTCTGGCCAATATGGCTGTAGGCTTCTGATCTTCCTGCCTCTGCACCTCGGGTGCTGGGATGGGGTCGCAGGTGTGTACCACCACATCCAGTTTGTGTAGTGCTGGAGATTGAACTCTGGGTCTGGGCTTTAGACCCATCATTCTCATTTTTTTAACCCTAATTTTAAGTTCTCTGGTGTACGGATACAAGAAGAGAATATCTATTTAGTTGATTTTATATATAGGTACACTGTTTGAAATTCAGAAAAAGGACCTTAGTAACTTATCCGTACAATCTGGTCACCTCAGCTGGTCTTCCACAGGACCCAGGAGAGTGGGAGGTCAGAAGGAAAATCAAGGAAAAGTCTTCACTATTCATCATCTGGAGCTTTATTTCTTAAATTTTTAAAATTTCATTTAGTGTGTGAATGTGTGTGCGTGTATCCCACTGGTTCTCAGGGATCCAATTCTAATCACTAGCAAGAACACCTAATATCATTGTCACACATAGTCCTAGAGATTCTAGCTGACATTTGAAGTAACAAAATGAGAAGAGAAGAAAGATACAAAGCTACAATTTGGAGCTTATATAATTATCTATCTAAAAAAATAACCCAAAAGATAGGAAAGCTTAACAGTGGTGCTAGATATCAAATTATGGAACTATTCTTTTGTCTGTGCCACTTACAATCACATAACTACTTATATCCAAGCAACCACTTACAACAGCAGTGTGAACTGTGAAATATCTAGAGATTAGCCTGACATACAACATCAAGATCTCTGTGTGGCCTGTGTGTGAAAGGCTTCTTCCTCAGCATACCCTCACACCCTCATACCCCCTACTCCTCCACCCCTACCCCACTTACCACCCCGAAAGCCAAAAGCTTCCTCCTGAGCCTTGATGCTGCTAGGCAACAGCAGTATTTTTTGATGAGAATAGTCAGGTTCAGGTCCTTGGAGCCTTACTCTCAGAGGGGACTGCAGGACTGGTCCTGCTCCTTGGCTTTTGGCCAGAAGGTAAGCAATGCCTCCTACTGCCCTCTCACCGTGGTATAATATGAGAGATGGGATTAGATCATAGAAGGTAAGCAATGCCTCCTACTGCCCTCTCACCGTGGTATAATGTGAGAGATGGGATTAGATCATAGTCTGGACACTCCAAAACCAGGAGCCAAAACAGACCCTTCTTGTTGAAGTTGATCACCTCAGATGGCCTGTAAATGTAACAGAAAGCCTGCAGACACAGTACCATAACACTGTAAAACTGCCTTCTGGGATTATCTGAATAAGTGGACTATCTCCCGTGTTATTCAGAAAGGCAATTATTACAAAGAGGTCAACTTCCCTCAAATTATTCTTTTCACGGAATAAAAACTGTAACTAGCTTTATGCTGAGTTGACACAAATCGGTTAGTGATTGAGGGGGGAGGGCCCAGCACATGGTGAGTGGTGCCATCCCTAAGCTGGCGGACCTGGGCTCAGTAAGAAAGTAGCCTGGGCAAGCCACAAGGAACAAGCCAGGAAGCAGCTCCCTACCATGGCCTCTGCATCAGCTCCTGACTCCAGGTTCCTGCCCTGCTTAAGCTCCTGTCCTGACTTCGATGATGAACTATATTGTGAAGGTGTAAGCTAAATAAACCCTTTCCTACTCCCTACACACACACACACACACACACACACACACACACACACACACACACACACACACACCTAGCTTTCTAAATAAAGTATCTAAAACTGACTTTGAAATTTCTGTGAAAGTACTAAGGGTTGTGGTTAGTTCAATCTGCTTTGAGGCTCCAAGTGAAAGCAAGGTATTTTGCAGACACTCTGTCCCTTGAAGCCCTGAAACTCCACCTCATAGCTCTGTTTCCGTTCATTTTCTTCCACCATTCTGTGAACCTGACACATCTCTACTTGGCCTCTCAGCTCAGCTTCCAAAATCAGAACACCTTGAAGGACAACTATGATACAGTGAGTGCGTCTCTTCAGGGCTACACTTGGACTTTGGCCCAGCAAACCATTACTATTGGGGCAGCTCTGCAATCATACATGTTATCACTGTATCCAGATGCCAAGGGTTAGGTTCTATAGAGTCCCCTTTGTTGTTTTTGATGCCACTATGATCTTGAGACATTCTCCACAACTCCAGGTATCTGATCCTGGGTTTCAGGGTCTCCTCTGCATGGCCCATCTCTGCTGGCTCCTGCCATTACCATCACATGACTCTTCTGATGACATGGTTTCCCTTGCTGGTCTTTCCAAGATACTTCTCACTCTGTGTTGCCACACCTTAGTGGATAGAATTGTTTTCCTCTGATATCTTGCTTCACTTGCTTTTTTATCTTTCCCATTCATTCTTATCATTTGGGTTTGACCTATGGGTCCTTACACAGATTTCCAAATTCTGTTCTATTGTCATCTCCCGAAACTATGTGTACTTGTTTCTCAAGTTTTCCCCAACAATTCTGAGTTCCTTGCTGGTGACTGATAGTTACCTGCAAAAATCCCCCAGAGAACAGACAGCTCAACTATAGTGCATGGAGTGTCTTCTAATGATTTTCAATAATCTTCCCAACAATCTTTTGACTTTATTATCCTCATTTTATAGACGAGACATAAAAACACTTCATAATTTACCCTGTTAGTGTATTCATTACTTTTCTCATCACTGTGACCAAATTCCTGAGGGAAACAAAGTTGAATGAGGAATTGCTTATTTTGAGTCACAGTTTCAGAGATGTCAGTCTACAGTGGAGAAGTGTGTGGCAGAGCACTTCAGGACGTAGAGAGAAAGGGATACTGGCTCCCTGCTTCTCTCTCTTAGTCTCCCTTCAGATGAGTTATCTTTTCTCACTCAGGCCTCCACATACATCCAGAGCTTTGACTCACCATGAGATATTCTAAATCTAGTCAAGTTAAAAAATGAAGATTTGCAGAGAAATCGCTTGATTACCACTACGTACATCAGGCAGCTCTAGCTATAGGGGATTAGGAGCCCTCTTCTGGGCCCTTGGGGTCCTCAAATGAACATGTGCATACACACATGCAGATATGCATAGACATAAACAAACAAACAAAAGCTAAAACAGAAAGAAATGTAGTTTGATCTTTTCTTAAAATCATGGGGGTGTTGAGTGAAGTGTGGAATCCCAGCACTCAGGAGGCAGAGGCAGATGGATCTCTGAGTTCAAGGCCAGTGTGGTCTGCACAGTGAGTTCTAAGACAGCCAGAGCTACATAGTTAGACCCTGTCTCAAAAAGCCAAACAACAACAACAAAAAGGCATTGGGGCGAGCCATATAAAAATTCTTTTACCACCAGAGACCTACATCTAAGAATGGATTAGGAAGAGGCCATAGCGTTCCCCTGAGTCCCAGTCCACCATGAAAGTTCCACGTGATCACCCCACTTGAAGTGTCCTAAGGGCTGGGAATAGCTCTGTGAGATGTTGGCTCACAGATTAAATCCAATCTGATTTGCCTGTTGGTTTAAGTGACAGCCTGTGCAGGGCTCTACTTCTCACCAGCCATGACTGCTTGATGCCAAGACCCTGGCTAGGGTTTGAGCGTCTCAATTTCTGGGCTTGTTCTTCCTCATGTGGACCTAGGCCCACTGGACTTGTGCCTGTCATTTCTCATGGAATGTTCAAACTCAAAGCTCTCTCCCATTCACTTTTGATAAGCTTTTGTGCCCTTTTCATGTTAGTAAATATGTGGACCTTGACATGATGTGGCATGTGCAGACAGGATGGAGAGGGTCTCCAGCAGTCCTCCTCCAGCAGCCTCTAACAGCTCAGCTGGGTTTACCTCTGTGTTCATGTTTCCACTTTCCAATTCAAAGTTCTCAGTATCCTCTCTCAATTCTTTCCCTCCTTTTCTTGCTAATTTTGCTTGACTTTACTGCCACCTCTGTGACCTATGGTTTCATGGGAGAGCCAGATGTAGCTGTGGGACTTCGCTAATTGTTCCCACAGAAGATGTGCAAGGGAACTGTGCAGATGCAATTTGTGACAACAGTGTTATACAATTTTTGTTGTGGTGTGGGGTTAGGGTACAGGGGGTGCAAGAATGCTTCAGAAATTATATGTAAGGCAATCCAGAGGTAAAGGGCAGAAATTACAGCAACTATTACGGCCAGGAGAGTACTCTCTGGGATATGAAGTGTTAAATACGGCCCCGTCAGTCCCACTGTGCATGTGCTTCTTTCTGCTCTACATGCTGGCTGGGGATGCTGCAGAGACCTTCGTAAGTATCTGCTTCCATCGCTTCTCTTAGGATACCCAAATCAACCCAACCCACAACACAACACAACAACAACAACAACAAAACCTACCATGCAAGAAAAGAAAAGTAGTCTTTAAGATTGACGGAAACTGGGGCTAGAGAGATGGCTCAGAGTTCAGAGCATTTATTACTCTTGTAACGGACTCAAAGTCAGTTCCGAGCACCTACATGGTGGCTTCCAACTGTCTGTACTTCAGTCCCAGGGATCCAGTGCCCCTTCTGATTTCCGCAGGCATGCATGTGGTACACAGACATATCTAGGAGCAAAACACTAATATACATAAATAAATGCCCCAAAAATGCTTTTAAAGATGGCTAGAGGGCTGGTGAGATGGCTCAGTGGGTAAGAGCACCCGACTGCTCTTCCAAAGGTCCAGAGTTCAAATCCCAGCAACCACATGGTGACTCATAACCATCCGTAACAAGATCTGACGCCCTCTTCTGGAGTGTCGGAAGACAGCTACAGTGTACTTACATATAATAAATAAATAAATCTTAAAAAAAAAAAAAAAAAAAGATGGCTAGAAAGTGTTCAAGAAAAGGAAAACCTGAAATCTAAACCAGAAGTCCAAGATCTTTCTTCCCTTTTATGACCAAAAAGTACTAGAAAAGGTAAGTTTGCCTCCAAATGAAAGGACTTATTATTACCTTAGCTTTCTTCTCCTTCCTGGTGCCTTTTCTAATAGCAGAGGAATGGGGGCCTGGTGGGGAGATGTTTCATTGATTGCCAGTACTTCTTTGAAATGACAAGAGGGAAGAGCAAGGTTAGAAAGCTGTGATGCTGACCACCCTGCTTGTTACTGCAGCGCAAGAGAAGTCTTCAGTCAAAATAAGGTATAAGCGTTTGTCAGTTTAATTACGCATGCTTTCTCTACCCATGATTCCTCTGAGTAATCAAATATGAGTGACCAGACAGAATGAGAGACCAGTATCTCTTAGTAGTCAACTGGGATCTAATCCTGCTGCTGACATACAATACTCTTGTCCAAAAACAAACAAACAAACAAACAAACAAACCTGGAAAAAAAGTAATTGGCACCTGTGAATAAACCTTCAAAGTCTGTGTTCACATCAGGTTAAATTTGTAAGAGGAATAACTGGAATCCATGTTTCCTAAGTATAAAGATTTGCACAGATTGTACTTAAACTGACAACAGTTCCAGAGACAACTACTTTGAGGTTTTTGGAAAAAAAAATACAAAAGCAAAAACAAAACCCAACAACAACAAAAATAAAAACCACCTTGTTTAAGTTGTTGAAAAATTGAGCAAGAGTCCACTTTCTTGGGTTAAAACTCAGATTAGCTTGCAGTGGGCAAATTGTCAATTTTTTATGCAAATACAACAGCTTCTATTAATATCTTAGAATTCTAAAGGTGGGAACTAACACACAAGAATCAAATTTTGAGCACAGCCACCTTTTAGCGGAATTCTTAGGGTGTTTAGACAAAACTATCTGTCAATATACCCGTATGTTTGTACCGTATTTTACAAAGTATTTGAACTGGCCTGGTTTCTAAAAGAATTATTTTTTTTTCTTCAAAATTATTTGTATAACTGTTAATCACTAAATATTTAAATATTTAAGACAATTTTTATTACACTCATTTCTTTGTGCATTTCTGTGTGAGCTCTCCCACTCACTCCCACTCACTCCCACTCACTCACACGTGTGAAGGCCACAGGACAGCTTGCAGGGCTTGGTTCTTACACTTCCACCAAGTGAGTCCTAGCAATCAAACTTGGGTCAACAATCTTGGCAGCAAGCACATTTCACCATCTTAAAAATATATTTTAAAAAACATGTCAACATAAACTTCCCCCGTTATGTCTAAGAAAGTAGTAAAGACCAGAACTCTTCCCCCAGAACAGAACAAGTTGCACAATGACACAAAATATGCACAGATAATGGTGGATTCATAATGACTACAGAGCCAGGAATGGTGGTGCATCCCTTTGATCCCTTCCAGCAGGAGCAAGAGACAGGGGGATCTTAGTGAGGTTAAGGCAAGCCTGGTCCACACTTCAAACTTCAAGGCTAGCTAAGGTGACATAATAAGACCGTCTCAAAAAAATATTTTTTTACTATATTTCAGTAATTTTAAAAAATCCTAGAGTACAAGAAAAATAATTTCAGTAAATGGATGGAGCTGTGAGGAATAGCCCAGCCTCGAAAGGCAAATGGCACCCATCCTTACTCATGTGCATCCTGGGAAACTTAGAAAAGGGCCATTGGGAGGGGGGAAGTGAGATTATGGGATAAGAAGTAGATTCTGTGACTGGAGAGGTCATAGGCCCCGGGGAGTAACTACTGTTATTATTTTAATGAATGGACATAGCATCCAACTACTTGTAAATATCTATTCTTAGACACGTAGATTGGTACTGCTCTCAGGTCTCATCAAAGCAGCTTTCTTGCAGTGGATGGCAGGCAATTGCAGAGATTAACAATTTGTCAAAGCACAGAGAGGAAGTGACTATAGATTGCCCAGCCACAAATGGGACATCTGTGTCACATTCTGCCCCATGAAGCTCAGAAAACATCCAAGAGGAGGAAGCAGAAAGACTGTAAGAGCCAGAGAACTTGTAAGATTCTATGGGTAGGGGGCTGGTGAGATGGCTCAGTGGGTAAGAGCACCCGACTGCTCTTCCGAAGGTCTGGAGTTCAAATCCCAGCAACCACATGATGGCTCATAACCATCCGTAACAAGATTTGACGCTCTCTTCTGGAGTGTCTGAAGACAGCTACAGTGTACTTACATATAATAAATAAATAAATCTTATTTAAAAAAAAAGATTCTATGGGTAGGGAGGACTGCTACAAAATAGTGTCTTCTGGATATAACAGACTGCTGCACTGAAGAGCTTGTGTTACTGTGACAGAGCCAGTCAACATTTCAGCATGGATGGGCTAAGGCTATGAAGTCTCCTGGGAGAAGAATCCTTCTTCTTCCAGAGTGTGACCTGTGACAGGTTGCTCAAATTCCATCAGATGGCTCCGCACCCATGTTCATTTGGTTAGCATTAATTACACTCAAAGAAAGCCCTCATCATATACACAATGGAAGTGTTGAAGCAATAGAGAGAGAGAGAAACCAGATAGGAAAAGCCACGCAAGGAAACAGAGGCCTGGATGGACACTATTCCTCATCAAAGCCTTGGGAAACAGAAGGCTACCTCAGCATCCTTTCTGGAAGATAACATGAAGATTTTAAATGTCCACACCCTTTAAGAATTCCACTACAACAAATTTTCCATGAATAATCAAAATGATATAAGTAGATTTATACAGTAGAGGAGGGATTAAATATTGATGTATATCTATGAGCTATTTAAAATCATGCTTATAATTATTGACAGATTTTTACAATTCTGTTCATTTGTGTGCATATATGTGTGTTTATGTGTGGGGTGGTTATGCATGTGTGAAGGGCAGGTGAGCCTCAGTTTTCTTTCCTTAGGTGCAGTCTATCTTGGTTTGTTTGGTAGAGTGTCTTAGTGACTGAAAGCTCACCCAGTAGACTAGGCTGGCAGTCCAGCCACCCTCCCCCTCTGCTCTGGACTCATCTGTCTCTACACCCAGTACTGGGATTATAAGCATGCACCATCATCTCTGCTATTTTAAACACAGATTCTGGAAATAATCTCTGATCCTCATCTTGTATAGCAAAGACTTTGCCAATATAGCCCATCTGGTGAAGTTTTAAAGAGAGGTTATTAAATGACATGAACTAATGTATATTCTGAACATAAGCCCAGTATGTTTTCACCAAGAAGAGACAGAATTTTGTCTAAAAACAAGAAAGGCCAGATGATCAAACACTATGAGGTGCAGGATTTATCACTGTCTATGTATTAGTGATAGAATTCTCAAATCAGGAACAAAAACTATCTTCCTGGTGGGACTGCCTCTTGAAATGACCATTATAACTAGTAGAGTATATAATATGGCCCAAATGGATGACTCCAAGTTCTTCTTTTACTATGTGACTTCGTTACTCCAGTCATAAGGAACTGCAACTTATTTCTGTACAACTTGAATCTAACTGGGCTTTCCATCTGCTTTAAGCATGCAATGCAGTGGAAGTGATGTTCTGGAACATTCTGTATCTCCCAGGGATATGTTAAGGTTGTGTAGCCTTATGCTTCTACTTCTGCTTTTGGAATATGGCAACTATAGAAAAGTTGATTCCCCCTGTAAAGAAGGCAGGTGAAGAGGTCTGGGAGGGTTGAATAGCATATGTAGAGAGGAGAAAGGCAGAGAGGAAAGGATGTGTGCTTCGGCCCAGGCAATAGCCTTCTAATGGCTCTGTACCTGTAAGTTTTAATTCCTCTACCTCCACCCAGTTGCCAGCATGATCTCTCTCTAAAAAAAATATATATATATATATATATATATATATATATATATATATATATATGTATACTGTGTGTTTGTGTGTGTGTGTGTGTGTGTGTGTGTGTGTGTGTGTATTGGAGAGAGCTCAGTGGCCAAGAATACATGTTCTTGCAGAGGGCCCAAGCTTGATCCCAGCATTCACATGGTGGCTCACAACTATTTGTAACTCTAGTTCTAAGGAATCTGATGCTCTCTTCTGACCTCCAAGAATATGAGCAAAACACTCATACTTCTAAAACAATCTTTTAAAAGAGAACTATGCTATTCAACTTAAACTCATTCAGACACATCATATTGCTCTCAGAAATGTTTAAACCTGTAGATCTTGCCTGACTTCCTAGCTTCATCTCCAGATACCCTTTGTTTCAGACAAAATGAACACTACTTACCACACTCTATGTCAAATTCCTTCCATCCCCTATTTGTCTATTTAAATTTCCCTTAAATTTTAAGATTTGGATCCCATGTATGTCATCATGTCCCCTAGAATATTTATTTTAAGCCTTTCATGTGTACGTTTGACTGCATATATGTCTGTGTACAGTGCACATGTCTGGTACCTACATCAATCAGACAGAAGACTCCATCTCCTGGAACTAGAAGTACAGATGGTTGTGAGCTGCCATGTGGGTACTCATGACCAAGCCTGTACCCTTTGGAGAACAGCCAGGGCACTTGACAGCTGAGTCATCTCTCTAGCCCTCAGATTCACAAAGTTAAGATAGCTAACAACCAAAACCAAGTCAAGCTTTTGGAAGTCAAGCAGTAGAGAGAAGATGCTGTGTCTTGCCTACTTCACTTGTTTGTTCTCTCAGCATCTAGATGTTTACCTCGTGTCTTCATGTGGCCTTTGGGTCTCAATCACCCTCAGCTCCTCTTTTTTGTTTCTTTTGAGACAGGGTTTCTCTTTAGAGTCCTGACTGCCTTGGAACTCACTCTGTAGAACAGACTGGCTAGAAACTCAGAGATCCATCAGACTCTGCCTCCCAAGTAATGGTACTAACGGTATGCACCACCACACCCAGCTTCAGCTCACTCTTGTAAAGGGTAGAGATGCTCACTCTCCTCCCATGTGACTTAGATAGTAAACTAAACATAGCAAAAATGGTATTAAAGAAAAACTGACTTCAGACATGGAATTTGGGATAGCTACTTCTTGGTAGAGAAATATACACCTCTTAACAGGCCAGAGGTGAAGGTGTCTGTGGTGCTCTGCCCTTACTGCAGGGACTCACGCACCTCAGAATTTACTACCCACCTACACTCACCGTACAGTGGAGACAAGAAAGAGGAATCAATCCTACAGCCTTTGAATCACTGTCTTGGTTAGAGCATGGAGGAATGCAGAATGTAGAAGTGCGGGTGCTTGAAGAGGTTTTGCTATGAACGCTAAACTATGTAAAGAGCATCTAAACACCACAGGAAGACAGGATCCCTGGAGACATTGAAGGAACAAGAGAGGAAGGAAGCAAGATATCATAATGAAACATGTTATCAGAGTTGAAGGAAACTGGACACAGGCTCATATGGACACTAGCTCTTGAAAGGACTTCATCCTAAGTCACATGGGAGGAGAGTGAAGCATCTCTACCCTTTACAAGGGTGAGCTGAAGCTGGGTGTGGCCACGCATGCCTTTAGTCTCAACACTTAGGAGACAGAGGCAGGTGGATCTCTCTAAGTTTGCAGCCAGCCTGGTCTACAGAGTGAGTACCAGGGCAGCCAAGACTACACAGAGAAACCCTGTCTCAAAAGAAACACACAAAAAAGAGGAGCTGAGAGTGACAGGGACCCAAAGGCCACATGAAGACATGAGGTAACCATCTAGATACTGAGAGAATAATCATATAACAACCAGTGAAGTAGGAAGACACAGTGTCTTCTCTCTCTACTGCTTAACTTCCAAAAGCTGACCCTCAGGGCCTACATCCACTATGAAACCCTGATTACTTTATAGCAGCATTTCCCTTTTGTTAGCTCACTTATTCATTGAGAGACAGAACTTTCCTATGTAGCACAGCCTGGTCTCAAGCTAGCAATTCTCCTGCCTCTGCTTCCCAGGTGATGAGAGTTTAGATGAGTGATACCACACCTTATTCCTTCTTCTGTTAAACTCTACCCTACCTGGATGTATCATTGTTTTGTTTTTTTTTATGTATTCTCACACTATTTTGCAGTAATTATTTTGTGTTGTACATCACTTGGACTTCATGTGCTCTTTCATGAGTTGCTAAGTTCAAAAATGAAGGCTCAACATTATCCCATTATTTTTAAAGTAGATTATCATGCATATACAGCGTAACATTAGAATAATTTTCTTTTTTTATGGATAATTTTCTAAGTCTACTAAAACAAATATTCTGAAATGATAGAATGTGTACACAAACACAGAGCTTTGAGTCTCTATTAACAAAAAGTGTTTCAAGTGTCTTTTGTTTGTTTGTTTGTTTGTTTGAAGCAGGATCTCCTGTATCCCAGGCTGGCCTCGAGCTGTGTGACTAAATATGACCTTTACCTACTGCCTCTACCTTCCCAGGTGCTAAGGATGGAACCCAGGGTTTTGTGCACTGTACAGGGACATTCCTGGCCTCCATTATAGGCCCTAGAACTACATTTTAGAAGCAAAGCCAGAGAGCTGATGGTAACATGTAATTGGTTTAATTTAAAACTTGTATAACAAATTGCTTCTTGCCCATTAAAACTATTAACTTTTTTCATCATTTCAATTTTGAACATTTCTCTGAAGGTAACCAGAAGCAGACTGTCATCAGCAACAGCAAATGCTGTGAGGAATGCCATCTTGTGGTGGGGAGCGGCTCATTGCACTTCTTCAGTAAGTCAGTATCTACTTCAATCCAGAAAGTAGATACTCAGGAAATATACAAACCACAGTTAAGATCACTGTCACTCACTGTCACTACACAACAACAGAAATGAAGCATGGTTACCAATTTGTGTGGATTTAGGTACCCCAAAATGCTTTTTTTTAAGTGAGACAAATAGGACCAGACTACAAATAAAACAGAAGCACTGTTGTCTACAACTGAACTTTAATAAAGCATCTTAAACATTACTAATCTTGGATCACCTTTTTCCTGAAGTAAGTGACTTTGTTTCCATGTCCACTACTTCACAGTTCTGTCAACTGCTACATCCTACATCGGCCTGATTTTCAAACTTCACCAGCACTAACTACAGACATTCAAAGAGCAGTGAAAGGTCCACCAAATCTCTAGCTGAATAGTGCACATGTCATCAAGTATTGTCCAAAATGGAATCTGAAAGGAGTTAAAAACGATGACCCTAACCCTAGTGAGCTTACTACTTCCTCTATGTAAGCTAACTATCTCAAGCACAGATTGCTCAATAAACACTAAATAACCAGAAATGCAGCACCTAACTGTATTTAAATATTTTTAAATGCCATGTTAAATACCAGATATTTTGTTCCACTCAGAAGTGTGGGGTAAAGGAGAAACTGCCATACCCAACATGTGCAGACAATAAAGCATGACAGCAAAGGGTTCCGGGTACTATGCTGGCCTCTGTCTCTTCTGGAGGACCTGAGGAGGTACACAGCACGTGTCACAGTCAGCTCCAGAGATCAGATGCACACATAAACATTTACACAAAACAAATGCTATTGTAGTCCGAATCAACTTTCGAGATTTATTATTGCTCCTTACCAAGAAAAACCCCTACTCAGACTTGCTTACAAACCAATTTTGGATGAGTTTTTCTATATGACTCTTCAGGACATCCACATCAGCTACACAAACCTGGTAATCCATCTTCTCCTTCTGCTTCATTCTCTCTAATAGAGCCTCATGAGGAGGTGGTAACGCATTGTAAGAACTCAGTAAGTAAAGCTGGCTGGACGTCATCTGGTTGAGTTCTTTAATCCTCAGTGCCTGCATGATAACAGGGGCAAACTTGGAGTAGTGAGCTGTGGATGCGATGACCACTGGGCAGCTTTTGTCTTGCATCTTGTCTGCAACCACTTTTGCAACAGCGGTATGTGGATCCAAAATATAGCCTGATGCATTGTAGGTAGTGCTGATCGCTGCTAGGCATTCTCCCTCAGAACACCAGTCAGCAACAAAGTCTTGCTGCAGCTTCTCAACTAGCGCCTTCTCAATCTGGAAGTGAAGCTGGCTCTCTAACTGATTATATAAATTTGCCATTAACTGTCCGTCTTTGTTAGCCATCAAGTATAAATGTCGCTCCAGGTTTGAGGACTTGAGAATATCTATTGATGGTGAAAAGGTTTGTGCTAATTTCCTATTCCTTAGATCATAATGTCCAGTTTTTATGAAATCAGTCAAAACGTGGTTCTGATTAGAGGCACAGATAAATTTTCGAATAGGAATTCCCATCATCTTGGCATACACTGCCGCTAACATGTTCCCAAAGTTTCCTGTGGGAATACAGACATCTATTGGGCTTCCAAAAGAAATAAACCGTTGGCTAACAAGCTCAAGGTATGCAGAGGCATGATAAACTACCTGCGGAAGTAGTCGAGCCCAGTTTATAGAATTAGCTGAACTTAAGATTGCTCCATATTCCACAGTCAGAAAGCCAGTAAAATCAGAATCATTAAATATTTTTCTAATACCTGTCTGGCAAAAATCAAAATCTGACCTGACACCTATTGCCCAACCATTTTCTCTCTGACTGCCAACTATCTCTGCTTTCTGGAAGTCACTAACTCCATTCTCTGGAAAAAATGTGACCACAGCTATTCTTTCCTTATCATTTTTATTAAGATGGCTAAACCCATTTAAGACTGCACTCCCAGTGTCTCCTGAAGTGGCTACAAGTATCACATAATTGCAACCTGGTGGGATACAGTAGGCAAAAATATGAGGCATAAGCTGTAAAGACAAATCCTTAAAGGACCCCGTTGGGCCATAGAACAACTCCAAGATGAACTGATTGCCAGAAAGGTGCCTGACAGGGGCAACTTTGGAGCAGGCGAAGTTTTCCCCATAAGCAGTTTCAATCATCTTTCCTAATGTGGCAGCAGGTATGTCTGCAGGGTGAATGCACCTTTCCAAGAGTGCCTGTGCTCTTTCTATGTAGGTCGCTCCTATTAGGTTATTCCACTCCCCACGGCTTAGTTTTGGAAGCTCCTTCTCAGGAACAAAGAGGCCACCATCAGAAGCCAATCCTTCAACCACAGCTTCACTGAAGTATTTTGGTGGAAACCTCTTGCCATGGTCTTTAAGACAAACATGCCTTGTTGAAATGAATGTGTCTGAATCCACATCTTGGTATCTTTTAACCACATCAAGCACTTTGTCTGCAACCTCCTCAGCTGAAGCCCCACTCTCACAGAGGACTCGGGCATCGTACCACTTCTTATAATACAGTCTTCCGTGCTTCAGTGAGTCTCTTAGAGAAGCTCCCGTGTTCTGGCCAACAATCCTATCAATTCTCATTGATTTCAGACGACTAATTATATCTGTTAGAGGCACATCCAGGTATACAACAATTCCATTTTTCTTCAGATGCCACATGCTAGCATCATGCATGGGATTGGAACCACTGAGGGAAATCACACTTCCAGATGCAGACAAATTTAACACTGTTTTTCCTTCCTCTTCTAAAAATCGCTCATTACCAACATCCTGCAATTTCTCAGACACGCTCATATTCCAGGCTTTCTCAAGGACATCACTATCCACATCGATGACACAACAGCCTAGTTTGTCACCTAATATTCTGCCAACTGTTGTTTTCCCAGAACCAGGAGGCCCCATCAGGACAATATTTTTGTCTCCAACAAGAGAGTGGGTGGAGTGCCATGACTTCCCTGATTCTGCACGTGCAAAGGCTTGTGGAAGCAGGAGCTGTGTATGGCTCTGCACTTTAACCAGCAGGCTAGAAAAACACTTCTGTGTTATCTGTTTCAAATGGTGGCATCTAGTAAAGGTCAGCATTTCTCTTCACTTTTCTGACCAGGTCAACCTAGGGGTTGGCTTTAGCCCTTTTTAAGACACAAAAAAAGGAATGTGGTTACTTCTTCAGCAAACTGCTAACATCCTGACAGAACTGAATATATACATACACTCAATACACAGATGCTCAAATTACTTCAAATCAATGGGACACTTAAAAAGTTTTATAATAAATACTGTACACTATTCTTCTTAATAAAGTATTGTAACTATGACATATTAATTATACAACCAATGAGCTTCATCATGCCATTTCCATCATGCTTTCATTACGTTCTGATTATCTTTTCTCCACTCCCTCCCACTCCCTCCTCTCCCACCTCATCCCTCCAAGGCCCTCTGCTACTGTCGTGTCTACTTAGTTCTTTGAGGAAAAAATAGCATTGGTTAATATCTTCTCAAATTTCAAGACACCAATAAAATGAGATTCAAAATAAAGTGTATGACTGAGGATTACAAAGAGCAAATATACAGCAGAAATACTACCCAGAAAATACCTTACTTACCTTACTTTTTTTCAGAAAGTCTTTAAAAATACAGTATCTCCTACTAGTGTCCCTTTTCCTTGTAAAAATACTGTAGGAAACACTAGGTCATGATTTGTTCGCTTATAACACAGAGTATGTGGACTTGCACAAATACTTATTTGCAATTCACAAAAGCTGAGCTTCAGTCTTAATATTCAATTTATCTTTATGATCATGTTGACTATCATTATTTATTAATTTCTCATAAAATCCACACTAGAAAACTAGAGTAAATGACCACACTTGCTCATAAGCTATGACTTTCTACACTGAGTCAAAGTGTGCCCTTTCCTTTCCTATATCCCTTTAACCTGCACACTGCTGAGGCCCATGTTTACATATTTTTATATTGGATGCCTTTAAAAGGCCATAGTGAAATGGATAATGTACAAAGATTAATCAGCAAAGTTCTCATTTGTTTATGTTTCTACAGTATCATTAGTGGTTGAACTTAAATTCTAGACTTCAGAGAAACAGCCAAGAAACACATATAGATACTCAATGATGAAAGGAAACTATTTTGGCATCTCAAGATGCTCTACAATTTTCAATATCGATGCAACCCCTGTCTTTGGAAATGTACTCATTCTTAAAACAAAACATGCCAGGTATCAAGTATTGTGTTACAATAAAATTCAATTTAATAACTTGTAACATTTCTTAAATTGACTGATGTAGCTTTATAGGTACAGAGTGAGGTTTTTAACATGCTCTCTGATAGAACTAGTATGCAACTAAACTACATCAAAAATTAAGTGGTATATTTTAATCATAAAATTTTCCGACAGTTTACTGCTTTTGATACTACCTAAACTCTGTTTTACAATAAAATCTTTAGACCTTTTTTAAAATATAACTCCAAATTTTACTTACAAGTAAGCTGGCCTGTCAAGAGGAAAACTTCATTTCTTTAGTTGGCTTCGTACAGTAGAAACACAGCATAACAGGAACCACAGATGAAGAGCGTACTGAGTCTGAGGCAAAGCCCACCTTTGCAAAAAGCAGGCTCTACAATGAAAAAGAATTTCAAGTTAATCATAACTTCATACAGTATCTTAAAATTTTATGCATAAATATTTCAAAATGGCTCTTGAAATCTGTAAATGACAAGAAAAATATTTTCATGTTTCCAAACTCTATTATTAAATAATTAAAATACTGGGCTTTTATCTTGAAATTTTCATCATATAAATGTATTTTAGCAACAGTATTGAAGTTATTTTAATCATCAAGCAATAAAAGACAACATTACCAGGGCTGGAGAGATGGCTCAGAAGTTAAGAGCGCTAGCTCTTCCAGAGGACCGGGATTTGATTTAGTGCCCACACAGTGGCTCAAAACCATTTATAAACACTAGTTTCAGGGACTCTGACACCTCTTCTAACCTCTACAGGAACCAGATAAGCACATAATCTGCAGATATACATGTGAGCAAAACACTCATACAGGTAAAATAGTTTAAATAAAAATGACAACATAACCAAATAGTAGCAATTGCAATATCTTTCATTATGACATCTAACTTTAATTTTTTTTAACTGTGTGTTTAATGCTGAGGGCAGATTGGTGAACTAAAGGCTATGCAATGAATACCTAAACTGTTCTTTCAGATTTTCCTGTTCATCTAATCTACTCTGAAAACCCTGTAAGTCCCTGCTATCAACACACAGGTCTTAGCTACTGAAATGGATCTATAATAAATTCAAAGTGTATATTCTGCTAAGTATCACAGAAATATTTGTGGGACTGTGATAGGCAGCCTATTTTGGTTGAATGGGACTTGCTCCAGTGACCCAGTAGAGAACTCTATAAGGGACAGAAAAACAAGCCACGTTCCCAGAGCCAGGTGCCTGACACCACAGAGCCCCCGACTCCATAATTCTATGACTATCAGTCACACAGACAATGTCCCAAGCTTCTGGCATTATGACTAGACTCCAGCCCCACCGTTACCTGACTATAGCCAGACATGCTCCTCCCCACAGTTACCTGGCAACAGCAAGATAGCTCAGCCCACTATAAGAGGGCTGCTTGGCCCCTCCTTACTCTCTTTAAGCTCTTACCTTTCTTACTCTCTAGCCCTCCTTCTCTCTCTCCCTTCCCTCCTCTCTCCATGTGGCCATGGCCAGTCTCCCTCTTTTTACCTTCTCTCTTTCCCCCTGCCTTCCTACAATAAAGCTCTAAAACCATAGACTGTCTCTGCTCATCAAGGCCCGCCATGCTTTCCGCTAACAAGCCTTGTGCTCCAGCCACAGACCAGACCAAGGACTCTCGCCTGCATGGGAACCACCCAGCGCCCTCTCCCCCTGCCCTCTCCTCCCTTCAGCCCTGGGGGCCACCATTCTGTTCTCAGCTCTTCCTCGGTGTCCATCGGTATATGGGATGCCCAAAGCTGGGAACCTGGTGCCTGGGACTGCCCCTTGTCCACCACCCGCCGAGTTGGGGTCAGTGGCTTCACACAGCTAGACACCCACCTGGGGCCCCATGGAAAGCATGCAGCAGTCTTCCACCGCCCAGAGCACCGGACACAGGTTTTCTCCCACTCCCCTCTTCCCCCCACACCCACGGTCCTGCAAATATTAATACTAGCAATTCCCAGTCAATGATAAATGTCAAATAACCTACAGACAGAATCAAATTATTCAGAGATAAGACCAAGTATATCATGTATAAATTTTAAAGAAAACAGTGATACTTACCTAAAATTACAAACCAGTTTGCCATGCAGTCTGATACACTCTCTGAAGCAAAGCAAAGCCTAGAGAAAAAATTTAACTTAAATCACTCAGCAATTCACAAAATTGTACTTTGGTAGTGTGTGTTAGCACTACCGACTTTTTTTTTTTTCTTTCGAGACAGGGTTTCTCTGTGTAGCCCTGGCTGTCCTGAAACACACTCTCCAGGCCAGGCTGGCCTTGAACTCAGCAATCCACCTGCCTCTGCCTCACAAGTGCTGGGATTAAAGGCATGCGCCACCACTGCCCAGCAGCACTACCTGCTTTTAAGGACACCTCAAAACAACATAATTAATCTTCTGTTTATGCACATACATAGGAACACTCTTAGGTACACACATGCATTAAACAACTCACAATGCATGCACACACATACAAGACATGGTGTATTACCTGAGTAGCTGGTTTGTTCTTATTTTCTTCATAGACAATGAATATTTCATGTTTGATTCAACATTTTACACAGGTTACTTAAAATCCATTCCATAAGGAACAGACAGTGGAAAGGCAAACACTACACATATTAACTTTCCTTACTTTCTCCAGTCTTCCTTGGGCCTACCACCCCATGGTCTAACTTTAAACGATACCTCATTTCCTCTTCCTAAACAACACTGGCAGGTCTAAGTAAACTTATAAATTCAACTTATAAATTCTGCATACATATAATTTCACAGTAAATGGTCTCATTAGACTAGCAAAAGGCAGGCAAGTGCTATGACAAGTAGCAAATAAAAGAATATTCTTCTAGTTCTGTCTTAAACTACATACTAAAGTTTGTTTTGCATATTCAGCCATAAAAATAACTTTGGAGTCTCTCTGCCCGTCTTAGATGAGCTAATTAAAAGACAGAAGATGAACTAATTCTCCACTGCTGGCCATTTACCTGTAATCTTGAGTCTTCACTGCGGCTGCTTCTCCTTCATGTAGTTAGGGTCACTCCCACCACCCATGAACTGGTGAGCATGGCCACTATGAATTCCTAAGTGACACGCTGGGTTGGGTTCCCATGAGCCTTCAGTCACAATACTTTTTCCAATGAATATATATATATATATATATATATGCTCATTAATTAATATGAACGAAGCCAGCAGCACTCTTAACTCATACCTAAATGAACCTGCTTTCTCTGTAAAACACGCCAGTCTCTTCGTACTTTGGACTACTACGGAGTACCGAAGTACTCAGTTTAGGAATCACTTTAAGTGGCCACTGAAACCGTAAGAATGCAAAGCATGTGGTATGTTTTGCAGAATATAAAAAGGATATATGTTACTGAAACCCCAAACAAGACAAAACACAGCTGATCTCACTCCAGCTGGGAACATGCACATACCACACGTCCAAATTTCCACTGCCATGCCTACGTCCATAAATTACTAATAATGTGTGGCTAAATATTGAAAAATTATGAATAAACTTGAACAAATGAGACAGTGACATATAGGATACATGAATAATGTCTGCTAACTTTATGTCATTTCCCTTTATTGAAAGCTGCATTCTTACACCTTTTCACATATCAGTTGCTTATAATTAGAACATGCCTTGGGGTGTCAATCTGGTTCTGACTACTGGCCTCAAATACCTGAATCCTTGGGTTCTATCCTGAGGTCAGGAAGGTATATATATGCCTTGGCTAATGGCTATCAAGTTGGTTAATACTGTTTACATTCTATGAATTCACAATTCAACAGTTAACATGGCACAGGAGCACATACCCAAAAAGGAAGTTTTTCTCTTTACATGATAAGTAAAAAGAAGCAGAGATTTTTTTTTCAAAAGCAAAAATTGGTGCTCCCTATCCACCCCTAAATCTATATGGAATGTTTTTAAAGAAACCCAGTCTGCTGTGAAATAAGGAATCACATCACCCCACCCCCCAAAATATTATTCATCTGAACTGTGGGCTGCCCAGTAAAAAAATAAATTCTATCAAACCGAAAAACAGGAAACTAAATTGTTTCTTTACGAATAAAATTTAGCAAAAGCCTCCAAACAGACTTGCATTGAACTGAAAAGTTCACTAAGCCACCAGGCCATTTAACCCATCCCCCAGGCAGTGAGAGTTGCAGAAGTAATGTGATGCTCTAGACTTCCCTGACAGGGCAGCTGCCAGTGGATTTAGACCCACGGAATTTCCCTCCAAATCCCAGGGCCAATGAATGTGACTGGGTCAAGGCTTTCAAATGAGCGTGCAATCACAAGTGCATAAGCATGAACGGAAGATCAAACAGCTCAAAACGAAATAAAAGCACTTCTTCGAGAGAAAAAAACAAAAACAAAAACATGTCAAAAGGGGGTCAAGGGCTGAAACCTGGGCAAAATTCGAGGCCCTCTTCCAAAGGCTGGTGGTCCTCCTGGCTCAGGCTAGCGCTCGCGCACGCACCGTGGCAACAGCGGACCGGTGCGACAGGTGGATGGGCAAAGAGAGGCCTGATCGGGCACGACGGAAGGAGGGATGCTAGGGTAACAACCCTCGCTGGCTTTCCATTCCTCCTCCATTAACTCACCAAGAAAACCACCCAAAGAAGAGTAGAGAGAGGAAGGGGAAATGGAAGGGACTTCAGCACAGCCTTGTACCCTCAGCCGGCAGGCCCGCCTCAAGCTGCAGCTTCGGCGCCTGCGCCGACTGCGCACCGCGCCACTAGGCCAATCGCGTAACCCAGACGTCCCGCCCATTACCCCGAGGCTCCTCCCCTTCCCGGTCGATCGCTCCACCCCCGCAGGGGCGCGGCCTGCTTGTCGGAAACTATTGTGTGACTCGAGAGCGTCTGCCCTGCTTCCTATTGTAGAATTTTTCTTTCCAGATGTACCGAGGAAAACCGCAAAATGTTTAGGTGCGGGGGAGACACTGTTTTCATGACCTCTTTTCCAAAGACGCAGGAACGTCTTTTTCCTTACGTTTTTCTCAGACAGAAGAGGCTACAAAAAGGAATCAGATAAAAGTCAGTTTGCCTCGTCTCCTAGCAACTGTTTCCTTAGCAACCACGTGGTCAACAACGCTAAACAGTCTCAGAAGGAGCAGAATTATTTTCTTCCTGCAAAGGGACTGCTACAAAAGGGTCAAAGGGTAATTACACGAAAGAGAAATTTTAGTTCCTTGATAAGAGAGTAAGAAAAGAAAAAGGCGGTGAGAGAAGGAGTTAAGACAGTGGGAAAGTGAGCCAAAAGCTGAGTACTTGTTAAGGAATTCCTTGGTGGCCATGGACTCACCCTGCACTTCCGAGAGTATTTATAACCTCATACCCAGTGACTTGAAGGAGCCGCCCCAGCATCCTAGGTAAGCAAAAGCGATGACTTCAGCCAGAGGAAGATTGTTGACCTCTTTTAAGGACTTACGCGGCTGACATAGGACTTTTAAATTATATCTTACGTCGCAACTTCTTAAGACCAGGTGGACAAATCTAAATAGCGTTTTATATTTCACAGAAAAAAGAGTGAGCTAGTGTTGTCAGACTTCCATTTTATGATCATAGTCCCTCACTAATATGCAATTATTAATTTGGTTTTAGGTGCTGTGTATAGAGTGAAATTCCATGTCCTTGAAAAGAGAAAAAAGGGAGTGGGTGGATAGGGGAGCAGGGCAGGGGGAGGGTATAGGGGACTTTCCGGATAGCATTTGAAATGCAAATGAAGAAAATATTTAATAAAATTAAAAAAAAAAAAGAAAAGAGAAAAAATGTTTTATCAGGTCCGTTTTAGGAAATCTGATGTTTAATTTAGGAACTCAATGTTGTATTTGACTTCATCACTCTTTTGCTTCCTGTAATTTGTGTCTAAATTGAACTCTTATTTGTTTCTAGGCCTGGGTAATTCAATTGGTTAAACAAAAATGATGGACTAGCGAGTATGTCTAGGATTTTTCCAGATTTTTTTCAATTTTTTATTAGATATTTTCTTCATTTACATTTCAAATGCTATCCTGAAAGTTCCCTATACCCTCCCACCTGCTCCCCTACCCCCCCACACACACTTCTTGGCCCTGGAGTTCCCCTGTACTGGGGCATATAAAGTTTGCAAGACCAAGGGGCTTTTCTCCCAATGATGGCTAACTAGGCCATCTTCTGCTACATATGCAGCTAGAGACATGAGCTCTGGGGGTACTGGTTAGTTCATATTGTTGTTCTACCTATAGGGTTGCAGACCCCTTCAGTTCCTTGGATACTTTCTCTAGCTCCTCTATTGGGGGCCCTGTGTTCCATCCAATAGATGACTGTGAGCATCCACTTCTGTATTTGCCAGGCATTGGCATAGCCTCACACGAGACAGCTATATCAGGGTCTTTTCAGCAAAATCTTGCTGGTATGTGCAATAGTATCTGCGTTTGGTTTCTGATTATGGGATGGATCCCCAGGTGGGGTAGTCTCTGGATGTTCCATCCTTTTGTCTTAGCTCCAAACTTTGTCTCTGTAACTCCTTCCATGGGTATTTTATTCCCTATTCTAAGGAGGAATGAAGTATCCACACGTCGGTCTTCCTTCTTCTTGAGTTTCTTGTGTTTTGCCGATTGTATCTTGGGTATTCTAAGTTTCTGGGCTAATATCCACTTATCNNTGAGTGCATATCAAGTGAGTTCTTTTGTGATTGGGTTACCTCACTCAGGATGATATCCTCCAGATACATCCATTTGCCCAAGAATTTCATAAATTCATTGTTTTTNATAGCTGAGTAGTACTCCATTGTGTAAATGTACCACATTTTCTGTATCCATCCTTCTGTTGAGGGACATCTGGGTTCTTTCCAGCTTCTGGCTTTTATAAATAAGGCTGCTATGAACATAGTGGAGCATGTGTCCTTATTACCAGTTGGAACATCTTCTGGGTATATGCCCAGGAGAGGTATTGCTGGATCTTCTGGTAGTACTATGTCCAATTTTCTGAGGAAGTGCCAGACTGATTTCCAGAGTGGTTGTACAAGCTTGCAATCCCACGAGCAATGGAGGAGTGTTCCTCGATTTTTTTCAGACCTTGTCGTTTAATGAAAGGGATATGGTTGGATGGACAGAGATTTCAAAATATATAACTGAAGGAAATTCTTATGTGTTTGTTAGATTTCTGAAAATCTCCAAATCTGAAAAAGGAAACTACAAAATAAATGTCCCAGATACTTGGCCATATAGGTATTTTGTAAACTGTATTGAAATCTGAGAACAGAGGGCAGTCCCGTGCCTCCTAGGCATTAGTGAATTCTGCTATTTACCTTTGTCTTTTGACTTATGAAAGTCACAGTCACTTTAAAAGAACCAGCACTCAGGTGCATATGCCTATTGCGGCCCCCAGATGCTGAGGGGAGAATCTGAGTTTAAGGCTAGCATGGGCTACAAAGACAGACCCTGTCTCTAAAATCAAACAACCAAGAAAAAAAAATCAAGATTTACAAGTTATTATTATTGTGGAGGTCTACAATCAATTTGCACTTGTTTTCTGATTTGAAAATAAGTGAAGTAGACATTCTGAGGTTCCCTCCAAATGTAATGGCCAATTTTTTATGACTTGGAGTGGGAACAGCAAAGTGTAGGTCCTTCCATTTTAACCCTAAGTGAATACACAGCTTATATCAGAGCAATCATGATATTGTACTTCCATTGCTTATCAGCTGGGCATCTCTGGGGAGGAATGTAAATGCTGACACAGGTGTGGAGTTTGCAATGCTCACATTACTTGTGGCTGAATCAACTTTTGGTCCAAAATTCCTGTGTACTGTCGAAGATAAACTTCCTCCTCTCTGTAGCACACTGTAAGAGACTGGGTTCTATGGGATACTGAGTTTGGACGTATCTACTATTCTACTAGTTCAGCATCTTGTTAAGTGGTAAAGAGCTTTAATGCACCTGGGAAGTTTGTTGTTCGTTCATTTGTTTGTTTGTTTGTTTTAAAGGGGATTCGTTTGGCCCCTGTTCTGTGTCTAACTATGCCCCAGTATTCTTGCCATGCTAGAGTGACAGCATAAATTCCTTGGTTTATTCCTAAGAAATAATTACAAAACAGACTTAGGATAAGAAGGAATAAAGGAGGTGCCCTAAATGACCCTGATTTTGACAAGATGCCACACATGCAAGCTACTGATTTGTTGTTGTTTTAAAGCATGATAAAACATTTCACCATGTTTCTTCACCACAAATTTTCTTCCCTCAGTCTTCTCACTAAGATGCTTAATAACAAGAAGGTATTTAAATGTACAGCTCCCTCTTGCATCATTGAATTATAATCCAAGTTCTTGGTGAGGTTGCCACACCTCTAAGGTGCTGGCAGAGACTCATCACTAACTGATCCCAACCATGATGTGCCACACCTCACAGTCAACAGTCTTCTTGTTGAACAGAAATAGAGTATTAAAATGTTGATTAAATTTAAATAAATATATTATTTAAAACCATAATGGAAGTTTCAAATAAATGAGTGGAAGAGATACTTGAAAATATCAGTTTTTGCTTTCTGCCTTTTATACCTGAAGAGAACATAATATGCAAACAGAATTTTGACAGCAAGAAAAATTGCAGCTGACTGTTTCATCCACAGAACTGCCTCTCGCCCACACTTCCGTAGATAACATACAGTCAGAACTGTTGGCACACCTCGCTGGCATTCTGAATGCAAACCACTGGAGAGAGGAAATGTGCCAACACTACCAGTTAAAATTAGCTGCCAAGGAAATCTTTAGCTAAGTCAACCTGTTCATACATTATTCCATTAGAGAACAACGTTTACCATTCTATGCAAACAACCCTGTATAAGAGAAGTGACAATCCGGGCATGGTGGCACATGCCTTTAATCCCAGCACTTGGGAGGCAGAGGCAGGCGGATTTCTGAGTTCGAGGCCAGCCTGGTCTACAAAGTGAGTTCNAATGAATCAATTTGCATTCTTCTACATGCCAATCTTTAGTTGAACCAGCACCATTTGTTGAAAATGCTGCAGCCGGGCGTGGTGGCGCACGCTTTTAATCCCAGCACAGAGGCAGGCGGATTTCTGAGTTCGAGGCCAGCCTGGTCTACAAAGTGAGTTCCAGGACAGCCAAGGCTACACAGAGAAACCCTGTCTCAAAAAAAAAGTGACAATGTTAGGAACTTAGGTCAGTTTATTAGATTCACCAGAATTCAAAAATTTAGGAAGTAAGACTGCATTTTTATCTTACCCGGGACTCTGGAAAGACAGTGTTACATTATTTAATTTATAATGTTAGCCCAATATACATGTCAACAGCTACAGTGGCAACTGATAATACCCACAGAGTCATGTCCAACTTACTAGTCGGTCTGGCATTCCAGGCACTGTACTGCTTTTTTTCACCATCCCTATTCATTCCAGTGGGAACTCTAAAAGATGATAAGCATTGTTTTGGTTGAGGCAGGGAAGAAGGACAAGCGCCAAGACTGACAGCAGTCTGACTACAAGGCCCAATGCAGTACCAGCTTGTGACTGCCCAAATAATAGGAAGAAACTAGAGGTGTGCCTTGGCTTCAGTAAAGCGTTCACCTTTGGTTCCTGATCATTTAGTATGTATCCAATACTCTCTAGTATTCTTACACTGTTTTCTTCTCGTGCAATGAGATATGTTGTGATGAGAATCCTAGAAAGAGAAAATAGTGACAGAGAAGTAAAATGTCATTACAAATGGCATAGAACATGGCTGTGTGCTCAGAAGCCTTGCATCTGTCTCACTTGGATTTGACTTAGAGCTACTAGAAGGCAGTCAGTTATCCACAAAGGAAGAAATGTCCGAATTACAACATCATGTGCAGAAGTTAAGTTGTAGCTGAGCAGAAGTGTGATTCTCTTTATAGGGAACCATAAATACCTTCTCATGGTTCTTGGAGAGAGAACATAGTGTCGGATGAGAACCAGGGTCATTATCAGTCTCACATGGCATGTGCCATGTTTTGTTGCTCTGATATTGCTCCATTGCCAGCATAGCCTAATGAAAGCAGTTTAAATGGAAATGTTGCTCTTCAGTTTAACTGGACATATTTTTCTGGTATTTAGGCCAACACTGTCCATTAGAAATGAAATACAATAAAAATTTTCTAATAGTCATTTTTAAAAGAAAAGAGAAGACAAAAGCAAAATTAACCTTCATGTTGTATGTTTTTTAGCCTGATGTGTCTATACGACCATCATTTCAATATGTGGCACTAGCCCCAATAACCATAAGCAAAAATCTAAATGATTATATTGACAGCATTGAAATTTACCATATTTTTCTCAATAGCTTAAGAATTACCATAACTAACTCAATGACATATACCTGCATTACTGGCTATAAATTAAGTACAGGGCATAACGGTGACAACTAACTACTCTGGGAGTAGAATTTCATCTAATTTTGAAAACTTAATTACCCTATATAGTCAATAGGATGAATTGAAAAAATCATTTAATGTCTATGAGTGAACTTATGAAGTATTTAACTAAATGTAAAATTCTCAAGACATAATTTGGAGGATTTTCTAAGACAGTTCAAGCTCAAGAGGCAATATTAATCTAAAATTGATTAAATTAATGAGTACACACAAGTACACACATACACACACATACACACACACACACACACACACACACACACACAGTGACTTCTCAGATCTCTCATTCATTACAAGGAAAATTTAAAATCCTTTCAAATTTTCAGCACATTTAAGCAATATGTATCCTTTTTAATGTGTTATAAAATGGGCTATGATGCTATGCTTATTGGCAATAAAATAATTATAGTATGTTAATTGAAGATGACAATTTTAGTTTCTAAATAAAAGTTATCTCTAGCCCAGTTTAAAGTAAGTAGAAAACAGGTCCAATTATTTGATAAAATTATCTGCCACAGGGTTAGAGAGATGGCTCAGCAGTTTAGCACAATGGCTTCTCATTTGTTGGAGGTCCTGAGTTCAATTCCCAGCAACCACATGGTGGCTCACAACCATCTATAATGGGATCCAATGCCCTTTTCTGATGTGTCTGAAAACATCAACAGTGTGCTCCTATATGTAAAATAAATAAATAAATCTTTTAAAAATATATATACCTGCCCCATCTTTATAATGAAGCTGCACAATTTCCAAAATGCAATGGGATGTAGCTATTTAAAAGAATAAGCTTTCTATATACTGACATGAAAAAGCATAACATTCTATTATATTTAAGAAATAAAGCTGCACATATATATGTACACATAATCTATGTGACAAGTAATGCAAAGAGGCCATGAATTTGCAAAAGGGCAAAAGGGGTATTTGAGATGGTTAGGAAGGAGAAAGGGGTGAAATGATGTAGTTATAAAACCCCCAAGATGAAAGAAATACTTGATTATGGATATAAGCAGTTAAGTATATTGATGACGGTACACTAAAAGGATGAAAAGAATAAAAAAGAAAGAAAACAGAGTTGCAATTCATATAAACAAACAAGCACTGAGGAAACAAGCACTACAGGAAAACTGATTGAAAAAATGAAGGGAAGGGAACTGAATTCATTATTCATTTCTAATCGATTTGGCACAAAAATTGTTACTTATCGACTAAAATATCAGAGTTTTGTCTAACCAATGAGCATGTTTTCAATTCATACACACACAAAAAGTATTGAATTGCAAATTTCCAAACTAAAAAAAAAAAAAAAATCAGTAAAGTCTGTTCTAATATAAAACTTTCATAACAAAGACATTTAAAAAAAAAAAAAAAAAAAAAAAAAAAAAAAAAAAAAGAGGTTAAAAGCACATCCTATTTCACATCAAGGACACCACACCTTGTCTACCTAGTTCCGCAGAAGCTTTAAGGCACAGGCTTGGCTGGAAGATCACTTCCGACAGTCGCCTATGACTCATTCATTTTCCTAATGTTCCCAGCTACTGGGTTCATGGTTGAGGGAAGGTCCTAAAGCACAGAAACAGTTTGGTTTTGCATACATGTCTGTGTAGCCACATACGCAGAGAATACAAGCTGATAGCAGCAAGATGACTGGGGGGGGGGGAGGAAGGGCGATGTGAGCAGAGTGAATTTATACAAATATGAGATTGTCAAAAATTAAAAACCCAAATTATGAACAGATCAGGAAGAAAACAGACCAACCCAAATTCCACGTCCCTAAGATTCTTTGATGCATTTCCTTCCAACAATATTAGTATAAACATTTTGATAAATCTATGTTTTGGGTAGATATTACACATAGAATTTTAATAACATCAGCATCAGGTTGTGAGGATTTTCTAGAGCTAGTGAGTACTATACAAAAAGAAATCTATTTTTAAACACTTTAATTTTTTTTACAGATATCTCCTCTCTGCTTCTTTTTTTAGATTTTATTTATTTATTTATTTATTTATTTATTTATTTTTAATTTGTATGAGTACACTGCACCTGTCATCAGACACACTAGAAGAGTGCATCGGATTCCATTACAGATGGTTGTGAACCCCAATGTGGTTGCTGGGAATTGAACTCAGGACCTCTGGAAGAGCAGTCAGTGCTCTTAACTGCTGAGCTATCTCTCCAGCCTTTTAAAATATTTTATGAACAACAACAACAAAAAACAGCCAAACGTGTACTTCCAAGCAAGGATGGGATTTATTCTCTCATCAGAAACAGCCATGACAACAGGAAAAAGCACATGGGACAAAGGTTTTCAAACACCGGCCAGGGTACAGCACAGAGCAGTCAGTCCTTCCTGAACAGTGGAAAGGATTAAGGCAGGCATGCAGTTGCAGTTGCCCTAACAGGCACTCTAGGGACAACATCCTGGCCAAAGTCCAGAGAAAGGAAACAAAGCGCTGATTATCTGAAAATTAAGAGAGTTAAGAGCTAGGAAGACAAAGCAGCTAGCATTCACAGAACAGTGCACCAGAGAGGAGAGAAGTGTCCAGAGAGGGACAGAAACCTACCTGAGATTTCCTTGTGCTCCTTGACTGACAGTGCATATGTGTGATGAAATGCAACGCCACCAAAATGACCTCAGAAAGACCAGTGCTGAAAAGCTCATCCACTTACCGGCCAGAGGGGTGCGGTCTCCTTAGACACAGAGCACATTGCCTCAGAAGCAGGGCAGAATCAAAGACAAAGCTAAAAAGCTGAAGACTTTACATCTAGCCTTAAAATGACTATTTTTTTTTTTTTGGACTATGATAACTGCATTCTAGAATCAAACTAAAGAAATGTTAAAACATTTTTTAAAAATTAAAAAAAAAAAGGGACAAAAGTAAGGAATTAACACTATAAAATTCACAATACTTCAAATCCAATAAAAAATGTACAGGCAAGTCAGGTATGGTGGTGCGTGCCTTTAATCCTCATACTTGAGAGGCAGAGGCAGGGGCATCTCTGTGAGTTGGAGGCCAGCTTGGTCTACAAAGTCTCAAAATCAAGCCAAAACAACAGAAATGAACAGCATGCAAGGAACCAGGAAAATATGTTACCTAAAGAAAAGTGGTCAATCGAAATAGCTAGAAATGGCTCAAATAAGAAAATGATAGACAATGGCATTTTAAACAGCCATTTTAAATATCACATTCAAAGAGGTAGAAAGATGTAAGGCTAAGATATGGAGAGAAAGGACAGGGGAAAGAAGATGCAAGTCTGTCTTCTAGATGCAAAGATGACCATGTCTGAAGTGAAAACAGCACACTGGGTGGGGTCAGCAACAGGGAAGCCACTCATAAAGAAAATGGGGTATCTGAAGACAGAGTAGCCAACAGGAATCTGGGGACACAGTAACAAACAGGAATCTTTTTTTTTTTTTTTTTTTTTTTTTGTTTTTCGAGACAGGGTTGAAATTACCTCATGTACCATATCAGATTACCATGGACTAAAGC
>NC_034592.1:8645299-8652891 GCF_900095145.1 Mus pahari | reverse complement strand
GAAATCCGCCTGCCTCTGCCTCCCGAGTGCTGGGATTAAAGGCATATGCCACCATGCCCGGCTTAAACAGGAATTTTAAGACACTGTAACAAGCAGGAATCTGAAGACATAGTAGCAACAACACAAAATGAAACATGGCGATTAAAGATCAGAAAAGAAAACACAACATTGTCAAGCTAAGGACATAAATTAGAGGTGGCAGTGCATACCTTTCTTTAATCCGTAAGAGTCATTCTGTCTCTCTGACTGTGGTCCAAGGGAACAAAACCAGGTCCCTAGGCTGACAAACTCAACCTGCTGAGTCATCTTTTCAACCCACAAATATAGCCCCAAAAGCACATTAAAGTTAAGTGACACAAACATAAAAAATAAAAGTGATTAGTACTTGGCTAAAATTTCTATGCAGTCTATGAGAAAATCCCTGTAAAAATAAAGATATCAACTACAAAAACAGGTTGATTCAGTGATCTGACTAGCACAGGCAGCTACCCCCTTCCTTACCAGCCCACATGTGTCCCTCCTAAAGCTATGTGCTGGGTAAAAGAAGATGACCTTTCCCTGAGACAGGGAGGACTATTCTTCAGTCAAGGGTCTAGTTGTGCTCTGTTCAGGCTCCAATCTTTCTAATATACACAGACATGTCAGTATTTATTTTAAGGATTGAAGTCATACAAAGTGTATTCTCCAACTACCGTGGAAATAAATTAGAAATCAGTTTAAAAAAATCGGGACCTCTGAATCTGTGAAAACAGCAAACATGAGCAAACTTCCAAATGAAGGCAGTATAAACTGTATTTAATGCATGAAAATGAAAGATATCCTAATTTCCCCACTATAACCCTGGCAAACAGTATTGCTCCATGTAGCTCTGGCCATCCTGGGACTCTCTTTGTAGAGCACACTGACCTCAAAATGACGGATCTGCCTGCCTCTGTCTCACAAGTGCTGGGATTAAGGGTGTGTGCCCCAAGTCTGGAAAAGATCTCCTTTCTTTGGGGATCTTTGGGAGACAGCCAAGGCAGTACTTAGAGGAAAATTGATAGCTCTAAACACTCAGAAGGTCCCAAAAGCTTAAAACCAAACATATTTGGTTAAAATTATACCTCTAAAAAACTTTTTTTTTTTAAAAAAAGCAAATTCGCCTTTAAAAGGGGGAAATAATACTAAAGAACAGTGAGGAAAATGTTGAAATGAAGCAAGAAGTCACCATTAGAGAAAATCAATTAAATGTAGGTTCATTGTGAAGATGATTAAACTGTCATCAAGACTAACCTGCTGGGACTTGGGGGTGGGAGACACACAAATCAGCAAGATCATCAGTGAGGGAGGAGACAACCCAACTGGTGCTAGGGATAGCCAGAGGATGATACGGAGACAAATGAACACCTTTGCCCTGGTCCCTCCTTTAGCCCAGCGTGTGTAAGTATAGTGGATGCCATGTCAGATTGTTAATCTTTATGCCCACTCTCCATTATCAATATAGATGTTTATAAAGCAGAATTTTGTGGATGTTTTTAAACTTTAAGTATTTTGCACTAGAAATAGAAATGCTACAATTTTTAATTTTTAATTTCAGGTATACATCACTGTTTAGAGCAACTATAAAAGATGACATGAAGAAAATTAAAACGGCAATGAAAACCATGGGACCTGCAAAAGTAGAGATACCTTCCCCAAAGGATTTTCTAAAGAAACATTCCAAGGAAAAAACACTACCACCAAGTAGGTTAAATCACTTACTGTTTTAAATATTAGGATTCTTGGCTGGTAATTTAGCTACCATTATATTACCATCAATGAATATTAAATATACACAGGCAACAGCAACTTTACCTAATACTGAGTGGGGTTTGGCAAAATTAGGAGAAAGTAGAAATAGAAATAGAAAATAAATATAGTGGCCAATGATAACTTGGCTCCATACAGACTCTTGGTGGGACAAGCATCATGAGTTACTTCTTGACCTATCCGAAGAGGCTCCACCTCCAACACCCATGCTTCAGCATCTGTAACTGACTTGTATCTTTAATACTAAGCTTTTATTTTAAAAAAAGGGTTAGAACCCCAGGTATAGTGTTTGATTGATGGGCAAGGTGCCCCTCATTTTGTCTCCAGACGTTTTTCTTTTCTCTTTTTTTAAATTTTGGTTTTTCGAGACAGTTTCTCTGTATAGCCCTGGCTGTCCTGGAACTCACTCTGTAGACCAGGCTGGCCTCGAACTCAGAAATTTGCCTGCCTCTGCCTCCCAAGTGCTGGGATTAAAGGCGTGCACCACCACGCCCGGCTTTAGACTTTTTTCTAAGAGATAAAAATTATAATGGTTATTACCAGTTGGACCAATATCTAACTTGAATTAGCAACCATTCTAATAACTTCTATTTATCTAAATAACCTTAAAGACCTTCCCCTCAAATAACGCTCACACCCTAAGGTACTATAACTGTAGATTTAATATGTGAATTCTGGAGGGGCAGAAGTCAGCCCCAAGAAGAAGGTAGTCCAACCCATAGACTTTAACAATAATTATGGGTTTTAATTTTCCCTGAAAATGGAAGTACTATAATCTCATTTCTAACAGGTTCCCAGATCTTAGTATGACTGACCCCATGATAAAAGTTCCATTCAGGTCATACAGCTCAGCCTGTAGATAGTACCACCTCCCAGAACAAAAACACAGACCTGATCCGTCAAAGTCCGTAGTTCTTGGAAAGTCTCTAAATGTGCTCACCTTGCTTTCTGGCTAAGTGCTCTTGTTAACATAGCCCATGATTTTTATGATTAAAAGCTCACCCTAAGCAAGGTTTGGGGCTACACTAGGATCCAGAACACCCAGTGTTATCACCAGCCAGCTAACAAAGACTTCCCTTTGGTTAAACCATGTTTAAGCAGTCCTCTCTTGTGAACACCCCAGAATATCACTGCACAAAGAGTCACCTAGTGCAGAAGTGAATAAACTCACACCACACTGATTATTGGTACAGTTGAGACTGGAATAAGACAAGGAGAGGTTGTTCTAGTTCTTAGAAATAAACTTTAGTTGTTTTACATTTTAGAATAGACAAGCCATGTTGATGTGACTATATAAAAATGCTGGCTGGAATTGTTGAACCGGAAAGACTGTTAGACAAAACAATTTCACCTGCTTTCATGAAGAGTGTGTGGAACAGAGAGAGAGTAAAACGCCTGATGGTTGCTCCCTTAGAATGGTGGGACACGCTAGGAAGGAAGGAATAGGGAATTTTGGTTGTACTGGTAACCTGTTATTTGTTATACTGTGCATTGAGCACATGGTAATTATTCATTGTAGTAATAATGTCTGTGAAAATATCCAGAGATCATTGGGCTTCTGATGTAAAGTTTTATTAATTTATTCAAGGGCTTTGTTATAGTTTTCTCTTAAAAACAATTCTGGTTGATACTGAAAGTGTGCTGAAAATAAGCTTATTTTAAGTGGTAAAACTAAATATGGGTGGCTATAGCCTTTCTAATAGCCATCAGAACTGTAGTAACAATCTATTGTTATGACACTCTTACTTTTTAATGCTGTAACTCAACAACAAATCAATTATTACATTGTGCTTAATTCTGTATTTTGATTAATTACATTTTTTCTGTTTAAGTACTTTCATAGAAGTACTATTGACAAATGGAAAGCAACGCATATTTGATGTAGAAAAACCAATAAACTTTTGGATATATAGAATTTTTTACACCTTAAGTATTTATATATGTTATAATGAAGCCTCAATATTAGAGGTACATATTTGATGTCTCAAACGGTAGTGAGCAATAATGTTTGCTTTTGAACATTAACAATGAAATGTTGTATTTAACAGAAAAAACATTTAATAGGTGCTCCCCCAAGAAGCCTGCAGTACCCTTGAGAACCGATCATCCAGTCATGGGAATACAGAGTGGAAAAAACTTCATAAACACAAATGCAGCTGACGTCATCATGGGTGTGGCCAAAAAGCCCAAGGCGATTTATGTTGACAAAAGAACTGGAGATAAGCATGATCTTGAGACTTCAGGACTATTCCCCAAATACATCAACAAAAAGGTAGCCCTTCATTTATCAGTACGAGATAAGAGAGTTCAAGTCCAGCCCAGAGCGAGGAGCTTCTCACAGATAGATCTGTCTCATAGATCTACAGTGTGCTCCTTGGATAGACAACAGGTCGTCTCATTCCATCGCTCTGTGGTCTCTGTGCGGCTCACACTTAAAGTATTATTGCCATCTTCCTCAATTTTAGTTACTAATGTAATAACTACAGAGGTCTCTAAAAAATATTAACTATCACTGAGGTAAAAATGTCACTAAAGGCAGTCACTACTGTAAATCTGGAGGAACAGACCTTTCGGGAGGTCTTAAAATGTAGTCATCCACCTGCGTCAACATGGGGGTAGGGTAAGAGCCAAGCGCACAAGGCTTCAGAGACACTCATCCTGTCAATCTCTCCACAATAACCTGTGTTACTATTTTAATAAAAGACTTTATTTTATTCGAGTTTGGGGAAAGCACTGTAAAGGGATTAATGACTTGGGTCATTGATTTCTACCTGAAAAGGTGTTCATTAGGGAGGGACAGGATTTTATTTGCTAGGCATTATGTAAAAAGTAAATTTGTAAAATTAGTAAATTAGAAGTTTGCAATTAGTAAAAATAAGGTTTTTGCCGGGCAATGGTGGCTCATGCCTTTAATCCCAGCACTTGGGAGGCAGAGGCAGGCGGATTTCTGAGTTCTAGGCCAGCCTGGTCTACAGAGTGAGTTCCAGAATAGCCAGGGCCACACAGAGAAACCCTGTCTTGAAAACCAAAAAAAAAAAAGTTGTTTAAATCAAAAAAAACTTACAAAGAAAATACATAAATCTTATCCTATTTTGTGTACCTTATTGAGCATAAAAATATGTGTGAACACATACTAAAATAAGCTGCAAAGTCCTAAATATTAATAACAAATAATAGTTGTGACCAGAAATAGAAAAGAAATAGGAGGAAAGAAGGAAGGAAGGAAGAAGGGAAGAGAGAGAGCTTATGGAATACAGGGGCAGAGGGAGAGAGGAAAAGGGGAAAGGGAAAGAAAAGAAGGAGAGAAGGAAAACAGATGAGAGGGAAGGGCAGGGGGTGAGGGGAGGAGAGGGAGGTGATGAGAAAGGGGAGGGGAGAGGAGGGAGGGTGGACTCAAACAGTGAGGGATGAGTCTAGGTAGCCCAGTGATGTACTGCATACCACCCATGAGTGTAGAAATGGAAACAGGCTCCAGGCCACATTCAGAGCACAGCACCCATTCTCTGTGAAACTTCTCCTGTCCAGAAGGCTAAGATCACCTCATGCTGAGAACATTACTAAGGCTTCTTGGGATACTTATTCCATGGTTCTTGTCCCATCACTGGCTCCTTCAAGTCACTTCCAACCCACTATTGATCTGTTGTGACAGCAAGGGCTGCACACACTGTCTTTCCTCTGTGCAGTCCCTGTTTGTGTTCCCCATGTCAGTACACTTTCTTTTTGAACAGAAAAAAATATTGAAGTATCTATCACAGAAATATAAAGCACACTGACCCACCTGTGTGTGTCTATCAAGCCACAAAGGCAGCACACGCTTACTGTTCTCTTGCTGTCTCTCTTCACAGACTTATTTGTTCAACTCACTATTCAGAGTTAACTCAAAAAACAAAAAAAAAAAATCCATGATAAGTAATGGAGCTCACCATGTCTCAGTTTGGTTTCTGTTACTATCCTATATGCTAGATCAAAACCAACAGAGAAGGGAAATGTAATCTTGCGGTTTATAGTCTATCACAGAAGGAACACAGACCAGGAACTCAACCCAAGAATGGGGAGGCAGGAGCTGATGCAGAGACCATGGAGGGGTGCTGCTCAGTTTGCTTTTTTATAAAACCCAGGACCACCAGCGCAGGGATGGCACCACCCACAGTGGGCTCTGCCCTCCCATATCAACCATTAATCAAGAAAATGCCCAAATGGACTTGTTTTAGAAGCCAATTTGATGAAGCCATTTTCTCAATTGAGCTTCTCTCCTCCCGGATGATCTTAGCTTATGCCAAGATCATAACAACAACAGCAACAACAACCAGTATCAGATGATAAAGGGATACAATTTGGGGAAAAACAAATAGACCCCCCTCCCTGGTTCTAAATGAATTATATGTCATTTGTGCCTTGAGATTGTGGAGACAAACTGAAAGATGAATGAGCATATGGGGTGTGTCACAGTAACAGCGAGCTAGCATTTCAAATCCTGACTTACTGCTTGCTAACTTTGGGAGGATCTGTGACATGCCATGGAATCAACCACAGGGGAATAGTGAGCATTAAATGACATTAAGTGTACTAAGTACCTAACAATGTCTGGCACCTACTAAAATGGCCAGAATGGATAAACATTATAATAGAACAATTAGTGACACAATTCATCAGCCTCTAGCCACTTAGCTTGTAGGAACCCATAAGATCACTAAAGCTTTTGCTCACTTGTCAGACTTTTTTCCTAAAATGCATTACACTAGTCCCTTTCCTGAACATAACATGCCAAACGTAATCTAACCTTTTAAAAACTATGTGTTTATTATGGAGCAAAGCAGTGTGCCTGTGCCACAGCTCACATGAGGAAGTCAGGGGGTGACTTTCTGAGAATCGTAAGTTGTTTCCTTGACTACCAGACCCCTCACGGCTGCTTCCTGGGAGATGACTTCCCTGGGTTCTTTATCTTCAATAGCTTCTCTTTCATATTACCCTTCTTAGCCCTTGTTTACATCAGAGCATGTGCACATGTTATAGTAAACTTTTCTTCCTCAGAATTACAGGGGTACCTTGTGGGTACCAATATCCACAAATGCTGTGGCCTTCATAGGAATGGCTTAGTAGTATGAATGTAACATACCTAACCTGTTATGGGCTTTATTTAATCTCTAGATTTCTTAACGTAACCAATATAATAGGGCAAATACTATATAGAACATTGGTATACCATGCTGCTTAGGGAAGAAAATCAATACAGATGTGGTTTAATTTTTTTAGGTTTATTTATTTGTATGGGTATTTGGCCTGCATGTATCTCTGCCTATGTGAGCAGTGCTGTGAAGGCCAGAAAATGTTCTTAGATCCCCTGAGACTGGAGTTACAGAGAGTTGTAAGTCACAGAGTTATGGGAACTGAACCCAGGCCCTGTGCAGACGCAGCCAGTGCTCTTTAGCTTCCGAGCCATCTTACTGGCCCCGGACACAGGTGCCTCGTGCTTTCCTCCTTTGAAGTAGAGTGAACACATCTCTCTACCCAAGAATAAGAATCCTATGAGGAAAGAAACCTTACTTTTCTGTTCATTATTACTCTTAGCACTCAGTATAGTCTCAAATACTGTTTTGAAAACTGAACACAAAGAAATTGTAGTCCTGTAGACAGTAACACTCGATTCACTAATCTGAAAGAAGCACGGCCAGTGGCCTCACCATCGTCCCTGTGAGGAGCCCAGGCAGGCAGCTCACCCTTCCATATCAACCTTAGAGGTCACAGCCAAGCTTCCCTGGAAGTTCTTGGGCCTAGTGCCCAGTAAGGGCTTGCTTTTATGGTTT
>NC_034592.1:8620490-8644554 GCF_900095145.1 Mus pahari | reverse complement strand
CTCTCTCTCTCTCTCTCTCTCTCCTCTCTCTCTCCTCTCTCTCTCACACACACATCACACATGTGTGTCTGTGTTATGTGTGTGTGTATTTTGTGTGGTGTGTGTGGTGTGTGTGGTATGTGTGTGTGGTATGTGTTTGTGCCTGCATGTATGTGTTATGTGTGGGTTGTGTGTGTTATGTATGTGTGTTGTATGTTATATGTGTGTTATGTGTGTTATTTGTGTATTATGTGTGTATACATGTATGTGTATGCATGTTTGTGTTTTATGTATGCATGTGTTATGTGTGTGTGCGCACCCAAGTATATACACATATGTGAAGGTCAGAGGTCAGTTCTCTGCTTCCATCATGTGAGTTCAGGAGATTGAATTCAGAATGTAAGGCTTGGTGGCAAGTACTTTTACTCGGTGAGCCAACTTTCTGGTCCAGCATCTTATTTTAAGAGATCAGAATGAACTAGCTCTAAGTTTTGGAAGTGACGTGTGTACATGCTCATGTGCATGTGTGCACGCTCATGTGCATGCATGTGCATGCATGTGCGTGTGCGTGTGCGTGTGCGTGTGCGTGTGCGTGTGTGTGTGTGTGTTGTGTGTACTGGCTGGATTTTGCCTAGTTTTTGCTTGTTGGGGCACTCTTTTTTCTTGAATATTGAAGAAAATAAGCTTTCTTGTCCTCTAATTCCCAGTCACCATGCTCACACACAGAAGACTGTTCACAGGAAACTGATTGGCTTTTTTCTCTGGAAATCCTCGCAGGATTATGGCGTCACACCTGAGTACATATGCAAGCGAAATGAGGATGTGAAGAAAGCCCAAGAAGAGTATGACAGTTACATCCAGGAGAACCTTAAGAAAGCGGCCATGAAGAGACTCTCTGACGATGAAAGGAAGGGAATTCTGCAGGTGAGCCTGTGGGCTTCAGGCCTCTCTAACTCTTCGTCCTCCACCAGCCCTGCTACTGAAGCCAGGGCTTCCACTGCCTCGAAGCAGTCAGTCTCTCTGGGCTCTAGCAAAAGTGCTGACTAAAGCTTACTCTTCGAAAAGAGAAAGGAAAAACAAAAGCAAGCTGTAATACAGAGAGTTTAGGTTGTAAGGAAGCCCACTCTCTCCTACAACAAACTGGTATTTTAAAAGAGTGAGAAAATAGTTACTTCCATTCACTAAATATATTTTTTAAAGTGCTCATAATGGAGCTATTTTTCACTAGATGGAGCTCTAGAATAATTGAATCTGTCCCCAAGTTGTATCTTTTCCATTCCAGTAACAGCTACCCAGGCTATTGAGTGAATGGATATTAGGTTTCACATATGTTTCATCTATTTTGAATAAATGGGCCATATGACATATCGTTGTTGTACTTTAATGGAAGAGGTCTATCTGAAGTGTGAGGCATCAAGAGATGAGCAGGGTGTGACACTGTCATTTGCACAGAGCAGTTACTAAGCACCTGCCTGTCCTCTTCTGCCACCATGCTAACACTTAAAGAAGTGGCACAATGATTCTTTTTACATTTATTTTGAAAGCTTTCTACAAGATAGTGTCCAGTGACTTCATAAAACAAGAGAATGCATTTGGAGAGACAGCTCAGCAGTAACGAGCTTGTCTGGTGAATGTGGTACCTAAAACATGGGATGTGGTACATAATGATACATAAAACATGGGATGTGGTACATAAAACATGGGATACCTAAAACATGGAATACCTAGAACATGGGATACCTAGAACATGGGATACCTAGAACATGGGATACCTAGAACATGGGATACCAGGAACATGGGATACCTAAAACATGGGATACATAAAACATGGGATACCTAAAACATGGGATGTGGTAGTACATGTTTTGTTTGTGCATAGGGCCCCTAGGTCAACATGGAAGGCATTGATTGACAGGAAAGTCCCTGGAAACTCATGGGCCAGTTAGTCTGGCGTATAGAGGAGACCCTATCTCAAATAAGGTAGGTAAGGACCCATACCTGCTGTTGTCCTCTGACCTCTCCCCAGGCATCATAGCACCCACATACCCTTAATTATAAATATTATACACACACACACAAACATGCGCACACACACATACCATAAAAACCAAACTTTCTCTTATTAATAACTGTTGAAAATGGGCCATATGCAATTATGATACTTAACATTTAAAGGATGCCATCATAAGCACCAATCAAGATTTATTAAATGTCCATTCTCTACACAGTATTAGCCTGAGCCATGAAGATACCACAAATGGTATAAGGTCCAAGGTTTGCTACAGAGAGTACTGTAATTGGATTAGTGAAACATGATTTCTATAATGGACCAGATAGAGAGGAATGTGAGTGTGTGTGTGTGTGTGTGTGTGTGTGTGTGTTGTAGGTGTGTGAATCTCAAGCTTAAGAAAAACCCAAGGTAGTTGTCAGCACTGAAAGATATTGCTGTTGCGTGGAGCTGCAGAATGTGAAGCACCCAGACACCAGAGAGAACTCTAGAGCTGGGGCTTCTCTCTTGAGGAGGCAACATGATGGAGTTTTGAAAATATACAGGGAGGAGATAGTTATGGCAGGCAGGAAATGCGGAATTATAGATCATTTGGGGTAGGGCAAGGCTCGTAGCCCATTATTTTTCAATTATTACTCAACTTCAGGAAGCACATCCCTCTGCAAAGGCCAGATCATCATGCCTGCAGGACTGCGTGAAGGTGGAAAATGGGAACAGGAAGGCCTTCCTCAGAGTGCAAAGGCTCCTCCCTCCTGTGCCTGTTGGCCATAGTGGAGAAACATTCTTTGTCTTCCTCTTCTGGTCACCCCAGTACCTCCATTTGATGCTTCACTGGCAACATAGTAAATCCTTCATGGAATGCCTCACTCTCCAGCCAGTGCATAGCTACCCGGTTATAAGGCTAATGGTGGCCCTACTGATGAGCCTTGCTTCCCACTCAACTCAGAACTGCAGAGTTCTATGGTACAGTGGTTGCACATATGCCCTGAGCTGCTTCTTCACACGAGGGACAGTCCCTTTGCACTTGATTCCAAACACCTCATTCTACAGATGAGGAGATTAAATACAAATATAATGAGCAGTTCATCTGTGCATTTATCCCTTCCTTAATTTGTGGACATCTATGTGTTTATGGTCAAGAGTATAACACAAAATAAACACAGTCCTTACTCTAGTGAACCCGTACACTTACCTTTGGCCACATATCATTAAGTTGGTGAGTCAGGACTAAAGTCACACCTAACAAACCCTGGGCTGGTGTTTTTCCTATCACAGGCAAGTTGGGTAAAAGGGAAGTTGTATGAGTCTGGGCTCCAGTGGGGAAACAGAACACAGACTCAGCTGGAGTTCTGAGGGGAGTTTTGGAAGGATTGGTAGACAGACGTGAAGTCCATTGAAGGGTACCAGCAAGGCCCTGAGACCTCTGAGACCAGGGAGAGGAAAATACAGCAACATTTATAGACATAAGGACTGCAGCGCAGTGGAGAAAAAAGGACCATCGGTGTTCTCAGTACGTAATGAGCTGTAAAGACCTCACAGTACAAGACACCTGAAAGTGTGTTCAAGAGTGTAGATGGCAAGAGGTAGGGCCTCAGTCTCTCTTCCCTCCCTCCAGAGCTCCTTTAAACTCAGAGGACAGAAGGACAAAAAGCAGGAAGTCCACTCTAGCTGTGTCACAAGGCAGGGCAGGAAGGTAGAGTGTGTGGGAGCCAAGGAGTCAAGAACACAAAGTGAAAGGCAATTTTTATGGATCATAGCTCACTATTTGAAATTTTACATCACAAACAATATTATTTGAGTACAAAAACAAAGAAAAATGAAAAAAAGTTAAAAGGACAAATTTCTATTGTCCCAATGGATAAAAGACCATTTTTGTAAACAACGACAAAAAAGGGTTTAAAAACAACAAAGGGGTTGCATCAAAATGATACAAAATTATATTGAGTTTCCATCCTTAGTTGTTGACTTTGATCCAGACAGTGTTGTACGTTCTAGAAGTTAAAAGCAGACCACCTATCAGAAAGAAGCCCACGGGGCAAAGATGTGCTTCTGGGACTGCAGGGGATGTGAAAATATTCTGCAACTTGCTCGAAACCCCTTTGATACTTGAAAGTGTATAAATGTATACATTTTCTCTCTGCAGTAGGTGCCCCTGTGGTGCACTGTGGAGACATGTTCAGGTTCTATAATGAAGGAGCAGGGGGAAGCCGAGGCTCTTTGAGGACTTCTCTTCAGGACACATGTCATGTGCTATTAAAAGCTTCTCTGACCTGACCCCCTCTTGAGAGAGTTAAGTTCAGTGATTACAGCTTCTACATTTCAGCATCCCAGATCTTTGCTTCAATCTGACTCAAAAAAAAGGGGCCATCACCTGTCCCGTTGCTCCAACCACTGCATCTTATTTAGCATATCCTATCTTCTCATTGCTTTACCTAAACGCATAAGTAAATCACTGAAACTTCTTTGTTCTCCACAAAAAGTTCTTGTTCTACTTACTGTGATGCCATTATTTTATAAGATAAGACACTTCCAATCCTGTTTTTTTATTTTTTTATTTTTTTGCTTGATACCAATCACTGGGAATCGTTGAAACATTTCATAAGTGCACTTTCTGTGCTTTGATCATACCCACCCTTCATGGTCTTCAAATGTCTCTCCCCCTCTTACTGATCTCTTGTCCTTTTTATTTCCTCCCCTATTTGTTACCAGTGTTTAAAGCTGGCATACAGAGCAATGGGAATCATGATGTACTTCATGCTATATGGCTATATACTCTGCTCCAGTTTGTTGTTCTCCCCCACTGGCCTCTCCCATACTCCCTGCCTACTCTGGCTGGTCCCTTTCTACACAATGGGCTTCCCTTCTGCTCTCCTGTCTCATCGGTCCATTAGCCTCTCCTCTTACTGCCTTGCTTAAAATCTGCTTCTTTTCCCTGTCCCCTCCCCCCTCAAGATTCCTCCCTGCTTCTACAATAGAGACACATGCACACAAGCACACTCACACACATACACTAACACCTGAACACACATGCAACATGCATGCACATACACATATGTATTCTTTTATGTCTATGTGCTCTTTGTCAGGGAAATGTGATCTTTGTTCTTAGAAGCCTCCTTATGTCACTTAATATAGTTATTTTTGCGTGCTGTCCATTCCTGACAATCTTACCATCTTGTTTCTTTAAGGATGAAGATGTACATGCTGTGCACATGTTGTCTTCTTCCTTATCCACTGGTCTGCTGACAGACACTTGGGCTTGTTCCCTTTCCTAGCTATTGTGAGTCGTGCACCAATAGGCATGGAAAATGCAAGGGTCTCTGAAGCACGATGGCTACGAGTTCTGCTGGTACCTAACCGGGAGGGATATAATTGGGTCATGGGATAGTTCTACTTTAAAAGAAACCCTTATAGCGATTTCTACAGTGGCTGTACCAGCTCACAGTCCTACCAGCAGCTTATAAGGATTTCTTTCCTCCACATCCTCACCAGTATTTGCTGTCATGTATGTTTCTCAAGGCAGCCATTCTACCAGGGGTGAGATGGGGAACCTCAAGAAGTTTTAATTTGAATTTTGTTGGTGGCTGAGGATATTAACATTTTCTCAGCTCTCTAGTAGACAACTTCTGGATTTCTTCTTTGGAGAACTATTTGCTCTGTTTCTTAGCCACTTGGCCAGGTTGGATGGTTTGTGCTTGTTTTGCTCCCTGTTCTGAAAGCTGTCTTCACTATGCCAATTACTTCCTTTGCTCTGAAGAAGCCTATTATACGTTTTGATTTTATCTTACAAGTACCAGTGTTTTGCCTGCATGTATGTGTGTATACCACATACATGCCTGGTGCCTGTGGGGGTCAGAGAGGGTGCTGGATCTCCTACAACTGAGTTATAGATAGTTATGAGCCACTGTGTGAGAACTGGGAAATACATCGTGGTCTTTTAGAAGGGCAGCCAGTCCTCTTAACTTCTGAGGCCTCTCTGCAGACCCTGAGAAACCCTTTACTTTCATGTAATCCCGACTCTCAATCTTTGGGCTCATTTCCAGTGGTGTTGCAGTCCTGTTGCCTCTGCTGATGTCCTCAAGTATTTCCCACACATCTTCCCCAGTCATTTCAAAGTTTCAGGTCTTACCTTAAGATCCCTTCTATCCATTTTGAACTGATCTGAGTAGTTTCATTCCACACTCAGAAATTCCATTTTTTTCAGCCCCGTATTTTGAAGATACTCTCTCTTTTTCAATGTGTGTTTTTGACACCTTTGTCAAGAATTCGGTGGTTATATCTCTGTGGGTTTATTTCTGGGTCCTCTCTTCTATTCCATCAGTTCGCATATCTGCATTTGAGCCAGTACCATGCTGTTTTTGTTACCGTAGCTCTCTAATATAATCTGAAATCAGGCACTGAGAGTCCTCCAGCATCGCTCTTTCGATAAGAATTGCTTTGGCTATTGAAGGGCCTTGAAGATTGGAAACTGACACTTACACATGTTCTGGGGTGGAGGCAGGGTCAGTTGATCTAGTGGACTCCTTTCCTTTCCCAGCTTTACACTGCTGCTGAGTCAATACTGAGAAACCAGATCTTCACCAGGTCTGTCTTCACTCTGGTGGCTTTACTCTTCTTCTCAGGAATCCTTGCTGGCCACATGTAACTCTTCAGTCTGTGGGCCAGACAATTCTCATCCTTTAGATAGATCCTATACTACATCCCTGTAGTAGCTAGTGTTCTAGCTGGAGATGTCTCCCAAATGTCTTGGGAATGTGAGAAGCAATCACAGCACTGCGATCTGCTCAAGCAGAAACTGTCTTTATACCTGCAAGAACTCTTGAGTACTAACTGCCGTGTTGGAGGGAAGCAGCTCTTGGGTATACAGACTGTGCCTGAAACATCAGGTTTCTGGGACAGTATGGCAGTGCAAGTCAGTAATCATGGTCCAGAGGCTGACCAGACTGCAGAGCTATTCTTTGTTGATTTGTATCTGTTTCTGGCCTCCAGGATCAGATTATCCTTCCCCATGCACTTCCCTGCCCAGCTTCCTATTGTCTACAGCCTGGACTTGTCAGCATCCAGCCTGCTGCTTTCTACGTCTGCCTCCAGAGACTTCCCACACCCTGACACTGTGGCAGGCCAAACCAAAGCTCCTAGGCCTGCTCTCACGCTGCGAGGAAGCTTGGTTTTTTAATAGGATCTTGCTCAAGATGCTGCCTCTTAGCTGCCCTGAGTCACCCAGAATGACACTGTGGGATTTCTCACCGTCTCACCAAAATGGAATGGCAGCTTGTGAATGCTGCTTTGGGCTTGTCCTAATGGTGGGACTGCCCGTTGCCTATGTGGCTCAACTTTTAGAAATGGCATCTGTTTCTTCTTAGCCTACATGACCCAGCTTGGCTTTCTCCTTATTCACATGGCATCTGCTCTTTTGTGGCATCCTTTTGCTTCCTATGTGGACTTCCAAAGCTTGCTCTTTTTCTCTTGAAATGCAATTTACTTTTTCTTTGTGTCTGGAAGTGTGTACACATGTATGCATGTGCACATACATGCCCAGGCACACTCACAAATATACATGAGTGTGCATGTAAGTGCTTTAGAAAGACAAAACTTTTCTAATAAATGTATAAAAAATATTTCCAAAACCAAGTTATATGCACTCATATGTGGAGAAAGGGCCTCCAACTGAACCTGGAGTTTACCGGTTCAGACAGGCTGGCCACTCTGAAAGCTCCTGCTGTACCTCCTTGTCTCCACCATTATGCCCAGGAGTGGGGCTCGCTACAGACAAGTGTGTAAATAAAATGATCTATGATGAATGAAAAGTGCTACTTTGTAGAACTTCACTGAATGAATTCAATTTGTAGTTTAAGAGCATGCTGTCAGTGGTGCCCCTGGTGTAGTGTAATGAGAAATGTAGCCAGGCAAAGATGGAAATGGCGTTTATAGCTCCTAAGAGATCCTTAATTTTAAATCTGTTGATTTTAGAGACCATAAAACATTAACTATGTTATTAAATTAGCATGTGTTCTACACTTAATGACATTCCAACAATGTCTAGAATACATTAACAGGAAGTATGGACCCCTTGACTATACGGAAGATGATTTAGTCTTTGTAATATATTGAAAAGATATACAAAAAGGTCATTGTAAAATTGAATTTTGGTATTTTTCTTACAATAACATTTTACTAAATGAAATAAGAATATGCCAGTCAAAATTCAGGCTTCTGATGTGACCTCCAGGTTGAAGAATAAGGATAAAACAGAAAATTCTGAGCAAGGAGGAGGTGGAGGTGGGGATGGGGTGGTTTGTTGTATGAAATATCTACCTTGTGAACATGGGGAGCTGAGCTTGATCCCCAGAATCTATGTAAGAATGCCAGGCATGGTGACATGTGCTGTGATCTCTGCAGTAGTATGGAAGAAACAGGTAGATCCTGGCAGTGGGGGAGGGGGCAGCAGTGGGAGGGACCACTGGACAGCTAACCTAAGTTCCTGAGTTCCAGAGCTGCAAAGAGGTGTGGTGGTGGTCCTGAAGATGATATATGTGAGACTGTATTCTAGCTTTCACTGACTTGTGCACATACATGCCCAGGCACACCCACAAATATACATGAGTGTGCATATATGTGCTTTAGAAAGACAAAACTTTTCTAATAAATGTATAAAAAATATTTCCAAAACCAACTTTTACTTGGGACTATCAATTTTCAGATCAGAGTTTTACCAAAGCATTTGCTATAAGCTTGTCTCCACAATGCTCATAACTCTGCACTTGCATATGAGACGCTAAAAATGGAGTTACAGTCATGTTGCTGGTGAAGCAAGTAAATGCTCCCAGCAGGGATGGAGCAGATGACAGAGGGCGGGCCTCTGCTTTCTGTATGTGTTTTCTGTTACTGTGGCCAAGTCCAGGACAGACACATTATTATTTCCAAAGTCCCTTCAGCAGCCATCTGTACCCTCCCAGTCTGCATTATGAGCAATGGTTTTTATTGGTTTTCCAGTCTACCTGTTATGTCAAGGTGTCTTTCCCCTTTGCAGGGGCTGAAGAAGAACTGGGAAGAGGTGCACAAGGAGTTCCAATCCCTCTCGGTCTTCATTGATTCCATACCAAAGAAGATTCGCAAGCAGAAGCTGGAAAAGGAGATGAAGCAACTGGAACATGACATCAGTGTCATCGAGAAGCACAAGGTCATCTACATCGCTAACAAGTGAGCCAACTGTTGCAGCACAGAAAAAAACCCACATGGACATCACACTAAACCCACTCTTCTCAAAGAGGACTATGAAAGGAATAAAGTTTTCACTGAAAATGTAGGCAGTGTTGAAAGAATAGTTGAATTATTTCCTTGTTCTAGAAAAATTTTTCTCCTCCATTGTCAGAGTTCTACTGATAAACCATTAAAGTCAGAAGCTGCACCTTAGGTCTGTCTTCCGTAATGTCAATCATCCTATCACCGTGGACATGTTTCACATGAACATTAATTTTGGACCTTGAAAAGTAAAAACATTCAGCATTTCATGGTTTGGGGGTCTTTGCTTTGTTTTGTTGTTTGTTTTCTGTTTTGTTTTTTCTTCCCTGGGTGACAATAAGAATACAGTGCAGAAAACCATGCCTGTCACAGTCTGGGGCACCTGAGTCCTGACACTCCAAAGCGCTTCCTTTATGTTGCTTCCAAGCTCCATAGATTTGAAGCATGTGTTCTCAGGGGTCCAGTGTTATTTGTAATTATTTGTAACTCAAGATCTTTTCAGTATCCACAAAACTATGCATGATAAAATGTTGACTTAAAAGAAGAAAATTTACGATGTGTCATGAAAGGCCCCGGGAAAAATTCAAGAAGGGCTCCCTTGAAGGCCCGGATGTAGCTCAGTAGCAGGATCTGAAAGATCACTGGGGATAGGGGTGAGGGAGGCAGAAACAACATGTTTTCCAGCACACCATTCAAAGGGAGCAGAATCAAACAAGAACAAGACAAAGTGCACAATCCCAATATCCTGACTATGATCCTCTGATCTATTCCACGATTTACTGTGACTGTTTCACTGAGCTGGGGACTGTTTCCATCTGGGTACAGTGTAAATGTGGATTTTATGAATCCCAAAGTAACCTTTTATAAGATTACACAGCTTATTAATCAATAGATTTATGTGCCTAGAAGTACCTTCAACTCAAAATAAGAAACAAATCTATACATATCTAAGAAATAAATTACTTTTTTCCATGATTTTTAAGTTAGAAAGGCTTGGTTAGGAATTAATACTGCAAACTACCATAGAAATATAGCTTATGTTATTTCCACTGGATTTTTACACCAGTCATTTTGAAAAATTGTACATATACAGAATTTGAAATATCATTAAAAAGCTTGGATATTTAGAGGAGAATGTTTTTATGCCACTATTTTTGAAAATTCATCTCAAGGTTTGCTTATGAATTCTTTATTAATTAAGGACAATTGTAGACTAAGGGCAGTGCATGACAAGCACAAAAGATGTTACATGGTGAAATCCCACTTGTCCAGGTAAAAGCTGCAACAATAGACCAGGAAGTAACTAACCGCAATAGAAACCCAGTCTGGGTCATACAGCTCTGCTGTGATGTAAGGAGGTCACGTCCAAAACCTCAGACTCAGCGTGGGCAGGTTATATCTTATCCAGAGACCGAAGGACCATGAACTGGACAGTCTACAAATGAATACTGTTCCACAAACCAACCCTAATCAAATAAAGAGAAGTTTCTCATGAATACCACTACTGGTGTGAATGAAAGAGGAAGTTCTGTGGCCTCCAATCTTCTCTGCCAGGGTTAAGGTTAAGATGGTTGGGTCAGTAGTTTGTTAATGAATTACTTACCTTGCAGATTCCTTTTCAAGTATTTCAAAATCAGTAGCAATACAAAAGAAAAAAATCTGATGATTCAGCCTTAGAAAAGTTCTACTCCAGAGTCATGAGTGGGAGTGATCTTAACTGATAGTCATGATTGAGGCAGTCTTAAATATTGAAGATATAAAAACTAGTTTTTTAACAGATAGGGGTTTGTTTTGGGTTTGGATTAACCTTTGTGGTTGTCCATTTTTAAATTATAGACATTTTTTTCCGTTTCCCAGAATGCTAACTCAGATGAATTTGTCACCTTCTCGTGTACCGCCTTCTGACAGACGTCTCCCACCATCATGCTCAGGAAGGGCTTTGCTGCCATGGACTCTCAACTGTGGGTGGCTCCAAATGCAACCACGCCCATTCACGGGCATTCCTGGCCACCCTCTTGACCAGTGGAGAGGCAGACGCCTGCCTGAGGTGCTCGGGTAGTGAGTAGTCAGACTCTCGCCCTTAACTGTGAGCTAAGACCCAGAGACCGTGGTCACTGGGGAGGACACACCTAAACACAACAAATAAAAGTAAGAAAAATTTAAAAAGGAAAGGACATGGCTTTCATAGGCATCTTGAAGGAGAAAGTTTATTGGACGTAAAAGGAAGAGCATAGTCAGAGGCAGACACATCTGGGAGAATCCAGAGTGAACATGACCTGAGTCATGTGAAGAAGGGACGACGCCAGACCAAGAGGCTAGGAGGGTAGAGAGTGGACAAAAGGGTCACATAGCCAAGGCGGTTAAATTATATAGGGAAGGGCAGTGGGGAGAGGACCCTAGACCCTTGGATGGAGAAATTAGGGTAGAGAAAGGGGGTGTGCATGCACACAATCATTTTTGCGTGCGCACACACATGCACACATGCACATGTGCACATGTGAAGGACGGAGGATAATTTTCTGCAGTTAGTTCTCTCCCTCTACCATGTGGGTCCCAGGAACTGTACTTACAGGAAGTGACTTTGCCCACTGAGCCATCTTGCCTACCTACAGATAAACCTCCAGTTCTAATCCTCTATCTTTGGCACCCTTGGTGAAATGTGCTTTCATTTCTCTTTGGAATGTCTACACTAAACAATTAGAAAACTTTGCCAAACATTGGCCATTTATTAAGGAGTCATTATCATCTACATGTGCCACTTGGGAGATTAGCCACTGAGCTAATCTTAGGACTTCTAAACCCTCCAGTCAGGCCTCTTACTGAAATCACTTCTTCCTGCCCTGGGAAGTTCTGTTGATGGTATGTGAATGGGCTCAGCACCAACTGGACACAGTAACACAGAATTTACAGACAGTTCCAAGAAATCACCATGGTAATTCACTGCCTTTCCACAGGGCAGGAATCATACTATCAGGTTTTGTTTCTTTATGATAGCTGTCACTCTGCAAAACAGAGGTTTATTTGTGTGTCTACTGGTCTCCTTTTACAAAGAAGGCAAACATGGGTTTGAAGGTCCTCAGAGTACATTCAGGGGAGGCAACTTAGTTGCAGCTCCGACTTAAGCTGGACTGGACTCTTCAGCACAATGTGAAACTCTGCTTGGGTATCAACTAGTTTACCTAGTAGCAAAACAAACAAACAACAAAATTTTATTCTCAAAGACCGATTCAGGCCATAGGAATAAAGCTCATTGGTCACTAAAACACATGTTGTGATATTACTCACCAATTTATTCAGTAAAGAATTTAGTACATTTATTTATTGTGTATGTTTGAGAGAGTATGCATGCATGAAAACACACACACACACATACATATGTGAGTGTACACCATGATATGCATATGGAAATCAGAAGACATTAGAGTTGGTTCTGTCCTTCCATCATGTGGGTCCTGGGGATTGAACTCAAATCATCAGACTTGACTGTACACACCTTTAAACAGAACCATCTTATTGGCCCTGAATAAAGGATTTTGTGAATCTTCTATTTAGTAACTATCTTTAGATTTTAAAAAATGCAAATGAAAATACACAACATTTTTCTCTGTAAAAGTCTCTGGTTTCATGGGAAATGAACAAATATTCAGATACTTAGAATGCAGGAGGATCAATTGGTTCTAAAGATTTAACAAACAAATATAGGCAACGAGAAGTAAAAGTGTCGCTCTGCAGAGAGGACCATACTTGGAGATCTGAGAGGAGTCTTAGTCACTGTTCTACTGCTGTGAAGAGACACCATGACCACAGCAACTCTTATGAAATTTACCATTGAGTTTGGGCCGGCTAACAGTTTCAGAAGTTTAGTCCATTGTCATTGTGGCAGGAGCTTGGCAGCATGCAGACAGCCATGAAGCAGAGAAGTAGCTGAGGGTTCTACATTTGGATCTGGATCTAAAGGCACCAGGAAGAGAGAGACACTGGGCCTTGCTTGAGCTTTTAAAACAGAAGCCCACCCTGGGTGACACACTCCCTTCAAGGAAGCCACGTCCAATCCCTGTCAAGCAGTGCCTCTCCCTGATGAGCAAGCATTCAAATCTGTGAGCCTATGGCGGCCACTCTTATTCAAACCACTATAAGGATTGTCCGTCAAAGTGGGACAAATCTAGCAGAATTTCAAGCACCCAAGCTGAAGTCCAAAGCAAAGGGTCTGACCACATCAAGTCGTGGTTCTTCTCAAGAGTCTTAGAGCAGAACCACAGATAAACTAGATCTTCTGAGATAATGGTACTCTTTAGGTCTCAACAGGGACAAACTGAAGTGCAAATTAACATATCAAAGCAGACCTGACCAACAGGTTCTCCCTACATCCCTCTGTGTCTACCTGTTATAGGGCCCCATAACACCACACAGACACACAGACACACACGCGCGCACACACACACGCACAACGCACACACAGATACACAGATATACACACACCCCTCTCAAAAAAAAAAAAAACCACGTAATTTTATTTTTAAAAAAAAGCACCACCAACAGCTGATATTACGTAGTTGGTGCAATTTCAGACCTGATCTCATGTTTGGGCACCCTTTGAACTATTCTCAAGACTGTGGGGCAGTGAGCTGTGCACAGCTAGCCTGGTCCCTGGTCGAGCACAGGCCTTGAACTCCAGTGACCCTAAGGGAGGCAGGTGTTTGGCCACGCCTTCTTGGCCCCTGACTCAGATACAGCTTCCCACAGCACCCCCACAACACACAGAGAGGTGTGTGGCCATCAGTCACTCAGGCAATGCCCCAAACTCCTGGTATTCTGTCTGGACTCCACCCCCACAGTTACCTGGCAACAGCCAGGTAGCCCCAGACCACTATAAAAGGAGCTGCTTGCCCCCTCCTTCCTCTCTTACCCTCTTGCTCTTCCTCTCTTATTCTTTCCCCCTCCCTTCCCCCCTCTCTCCACATGACCATGACCCACCTCTACTTCTCTACTCTTCTCCCTCTCTCTGCCTTTCTACAATAAACGCCTTAAAACCATAGACTGCCTCTTCTCATTGAGACCCGCCATGCTGGCGCAGTTCTTTCTCTCAAGAGCCACATGTCTAACTTCCTGCAGGAGGCCTCCCTGCACTGCCAACTATGGCTTCCTCCAACCCAAGCCACCAGCAAGCCAGAGGACCCTCCACCCGTGGGACCCAGCGGGAGCTCTCTCCTCCTGCCCTTTCCCTGTTCTCAGCTCTTCCGCAGTGTACAGCGGTGTCTGGAATGTCGGAGAGCTAGAACCTGCCACCCCGGCCTCCGTGCAGGCCCGGGGATCCAGAGCCAATTCTGACAGGTTCCGCAGGGACCTCAGACTGTGCCTTTCCCAGCTCTGGAGCAGGGTCCTGCGGCTTCTCACAGCCCGCCGCCCACCCAACAGTGCGTAGGGGTGTGCACAGTCAAAACTTCCTGCCTCACCCAGTGGCCTGAGCCCTGGGCAGGACTCAGGACCCCATTTTTGACCCACACAAGACATCCTGCATGTGAACTGAAGTTCATTTGAATCAGAATTGTCACCTGAATGTGAGCCTTTAGAAGACAGCTCCCATCTGAACAAATCCAGCTGGTGCATGAGAAGGAAAGTCATCACCCAAAGGTTATTTGAGATAGGGTAAAATTGTTTAAAAGTATTGTCATCACTATCCCTGTAACTAACATAGCATCTCATTGTTGTTCAGTAACAGTCATACACCAGGAACCAGGAACCAGGAACCAGGAACCAGGAACCATCCTACCCATCCTATTTGCTGGGACTATACGGAAAAAAAAAAAAAAAAAAAAAAAAAAGCAGTGCTGGAAAAATAAAATCAATACTCTTACAAGTGCATTTATACTTAGAAGTCTAGTGTTTTAAAAATTAAATATAGAAAATAGGATGCCATGGGAAAGAACAATAAGGGAGTCCTTGTACTGGCTGGTTTTGTGTGTCAACTTGACACAAGCTGGAGTTATCACAGAGAAAGGAGCTTCAGTTGGGGAAATGCCTCCATGAGATCCAGCTGTGGGGCATTTTCTCAATTAGTGATCAAGCAGGTAGGGCCCCTTGTGGATGGTGCCATCTCTGGGCTGGTAGTCTTGGTTCTATAAGAGAGCAGGCTGAGCAAGCCAGGGGAAGCAAGCCAGTAAAGAACATCCCTCCATGGCCTCTGCATCAGCTCCTGCTTCCTGCCCTGCTTGAGTTCCAGTCCTGACTTCCTTTGGTGATGAACAGCAGTATGGAAGTGTAAGCTGAATAAACCCTTCCCTCCCCAGCTTGCTTCTTGGTCATGATGTTTGTGCTGGAATAGAAACCCTGACTAAGACAGTCCTATATCAGATTTCGTAGGATCCAACATTTTCTGTTAGATAACAGAATTAGCAGAAGTTAGGGGATGAGAGGAAACAAATGTTACAAGGAGAAAAAAAAATCTGAGCAGAGAAGATACAATGTCTAACAGAAGCTGGAAACCATTATGACTAGTTGGGGACTTAGGGCAAAATATGGCACCTGAGGAAAGAAACAGAACTAGCATGCTCTGCTAGCTTGATGCAGTCTATTTTCAGTCATGCCCTACATGGGCCGACTGTGTTAGATTTTGTGAGTTCTGCAGGCCTCCAGGTAGAGAAGACAGTAGCTTAGACCAAGCTCTCAGCAGCAGAGACAGAAACTAATCAACAAATTAGGGGTACAGTTATGAGCTAAAAGTACAGTTTGGTGATAACTTCAAAGGGGAAGGAAGAGTGAGGTCTCAAGAGGAACTATCATATTTTGATCTGAAAACAGGCCACTGGAATAACGTTTTCTGCACTGAGAAGAGAGAGAAGTAGAGGTTGGAGAACACTATGGAGGAAAGACAGAGGGTGTGATGTTAGACCTTATGACAACTTTGTGACATCTACTAGGAGATTTAGACTGATGGAGTGAGAGGCAGACTTAAATAGACACAGGGAAGAGGGGCATGAACATGAGTCATGAAAGAGGTCTCGGGAGAGCTGGAAGTCCAGCAATATGTCAGCAGGCAAGACATTGTCCCCTGAGAACTGTCAATGCTGACAAGCACCAGTGAACTCTGAGCAGCTATTCCACAAGGCTGCACAAGACAACGTCAAAGTACGAGCCAGGGGCTGGAGAGCTGGCTCAGAGCTTAAGAGCACTGACTGTTCTTCCAGGGGACCCAAGATCAATTCCCAGCACCCACATGGTGGCTCCCATCCATCTGTAACTGCAGTTCAGGGAATCAGGTGCTCTCTCCTGGCCACCTTGGACATTAAGCATGCAGATGGTACTAAGACATATGTGCAGGCAAAACCCATACACATAAATAATATTAAACAACTTTTTATTTTAAAAAAATTGTTGGTGGGGACAACAAGATTGGCTCAGAGGGCAAAAGTACCTGCCATGAAAGTCTGAAACCCCGCCTTCATACCTGGCACCTACATAATGAAAGGAGAAAACCAACTCTGAAAAGTTGTCTTATGATCTGTATGGGTGTGCCATAGCATGTATACACACAAAGATACATACACACACATACACACACACACAACTAATTTAAAACTTAATTGTTGAACAAGGTCAAAGGAGGTAGTTTCAAAAACATTTTTGTTCACACACTAAATACCCATTGAATAAGAAACTAGCATTAAGGTAGACATAGAACTGAAATGTTTTTTCACTATGTTGGTATAAAGCAGTCATACATATATTATTTTAAACAACATATGCAAATAGTTCTTTAGATACATATTTTTTTTTTATTCTGAAGGATTCATTCTGCAAAAGAAATGAGACTGCCAGGTGGTTGTGGTGTATGCTTTTAACCCCAGCACTCAGGAGGCAGAGGCAGACAGGTCTCTGAGTTTGAGGCCTGTAACTTTAAGTATTTTGCAGGTTCTTCTTTCTTCCACCCTTCTCTACCCTTTAACCCCAAACACTAGATAGGAGAGAGAAAAAGGATAAAGGGGGAAGGGAGTGATGCTATCATTAGACTATTTCCTGTTGATTAGAGGTGTCAAGTTCCTCTGGACGAGTTTTATTTTCACTGTCTGGATATCTAATTTCTTCTTCTTTTTTCTTCTTTGTGCAAGGCTATTTAACTAACTATGACCAACAGAAACCAATCAACAACACACGCCGGCCTCTTGCAGCCCTCACATTTATATATCCTCTGAAAAGTCTCCAGAATTCCAAACATCTCACCGTTGCAGAAACTCGGTAGTGGCAAAATTACACCCATGCTAGAACAAGAGTGAGCCACTGTGGGCCGTCTGAAGCAAGAGTGAGCCACTGTGGGCCGTCTGAAGCAAGAGTGAGCCACTGTGGGCCGTCTGAGGCACGAGTGAGCCACCGTGGGCCGTCTGAAGCAGCCCCACATCCCACGCCTGGGATTAAAACAAAAATATATTCCCATAGTATTTCTGTGTTTTTTAAAGAAACCAAAACTTAAAAATTGTCACAACAGAGATCAGCCTGGTCAACAGAGCAAGTTCCATGACAATCAGGGGTACACAGGGAAACCCTGTCTCACACAAACAAACAAATGAAGAAAAGCAAGCAAGCAAGAAGCTTCCTAGGCTCATATGTGAAGGGGGCGGTTCTGTGCATGTGTAGATGTGATGGTAAATGAGAGTAGCTTCCCTAGGCTCATATGTGAAGGGGGCGGTTCTGTGCATGTGTAGATGTGATGGTAAATGAGAGTAGCTTCCCTAGGCTCATATGTGAAGGGGGCGGTTCTAATGTTAAAGTCCTGTTCCCCAGTTCGTTCTTGATTTATCAGTAAAGAAGGCCAGGGTCCTTACAGGCCCCAGGAGGAAAAGACAGATGCAGCGAAGCAGAAGGGGTCTTTCTGCCATGCATTGGAGGAAGAAGAACACAGCAACCATGTGAGGTCTCGGGGGTGGGGGAGCTCAGGCCTATGGCCTTCGCTACAGACAGGTGGCCAAGGATGTTTGGCAGGGGCTGGGTGGGACTAGCCACCAAGTTTAGAGCAGGTGGAGAGATGGAGACAATAAATTGGTAAATTGGTAAGGGCACACTTTTCCAGGTGGGAGATAGTCACACCCAGCAATAGTGCCTAGAAGATAAATTGTAGAGGAACAAACTGTGTGTGTGTGTGTGTGTGTGTGTGTGTGTGTGTGTGTGTGTGTGTGTGTGTGATCTGCAGATTCAAGAGTCTCCGGTGGGAGCTGGAAGTGCAGTCACCTCCTGGAGCAAAGACAGGTAGACAAAGGGGAAGCTGGAAGGGGCTAGAAGCATGGTCTGCCTGGGAAAGGCAGTAGCGAGTCAAAACGACACGCAACTTTTGATTCCCAGATGGTGGAACTGTTTAATAAGAATTAGGAGGCATGGAGTTGTTGAAGGAGGTGTGTCCTGCTTGCTTATCAAGTTGTGAGCTCTCAGCCGTTTCTACTGCCATCCTTCTCTTTGCTCCACCATCACAGACACTAACCCTTTGAAACCATAAGTCCAATTAAAAGCTTTCTTTTATAAGTTGCTTTGGTCATGGTGCTTTGTCACAACAATAGAAATGTAATAAATACAGTAGCTCATTTTTAAAATTTTTGTTAAAAGTTCTTGGGGTCAGTGAGACAGAGGAGAGACTCAACAGGAGTCTCAAGCTATCTTTGGACTTCCACCTGTACATCACTTACGCACACACACACACAATGAATAAATAAAATTGTTAAGTGGTGTAACGTTATTACTAAATGAGTGTCATCCATGAAGGAGGGATATAAAACTTACCTAAATGAGACTGCTGAGCTGGGCAATCTAACAGAAATGTCTCCATCCCACTCCTAACACCCTGATGCCAAGTTCTCTTTTTCTTTTCTTGTAACAGCAAACATGTGCATATATACACACATGGGCACACAAATACATATAGATGAATTCTCCCATCCAAACACTAACAGGCCCTGACTCTGCATAGCTTCCAAGATCAGAAGCGATCAGCTGTGTTCAGGGAGATATGGCCATAGAGCCTTTAAATTCTAACAGTGACATATGACTTGCCCCTTTCAGTTAGTAACGTTGGGGGGCTCATCTCCTGTCAAAATGTGTTATCAACATCCTTTTTGTGGACACACGCTTTGAGCTCCATAGGCCTATATGATTAACTTTATCTGTGTCTTATTGGCAGAACCTTTAATTACTTCAGTCTTTATTACTAAAATCAGTGCACCGTGAATCAACTTGAAAGGATACCATTTCACACTTTTGGGTGCATTTGTAGGATAATATCCCCAGGAAAGAAATATTTGAATCAAAAAGCATATGCACTTAGAATCTTGTAAGGTAATATACTTTTTCTATGTGTATATCATTATGGGATGTAGACGTACATGATCCAAAATTTCCAATCTATGTAAAGAAAAGCAGGAAGAGTCATTCTTCATCCTGCCCCTACAGCCAAACCCCTTTTCCCAGAGGCAGCCACTGGGACCAACTTCCAAATAAGATTTTGTGCATATCAATAATTTTAATACAAAAATGTATATGTTTCTATAGAACTACTCAGAAGTACTTCTATATTAAAGGTATGTGGTTGTGTTTTGTGACAATCTAGAGCAGCATTTTCAACCTGCAGGTCACAACCCCTTTGGGAATCTTCACAGGGTCACCTAAGATCACAGACACTTACATTAAAATTCATAACAGTAATGAATTGAGAACCAGTGCTCTAAAGGATCAAAAGACTTGCCAAGAGATGAATCATCTAGTTTAAGTATTCCTGCTAGTAATAGGGAATTATTCTCTCATTCCTTAGGAGCTGTAGTCCACATGTCATATTATTTAATATATTCTAATATATATATATATATATATATATATATATATATATATATATATATATATATATAACATATAGCATATATATTATCCACAGTATATGATGACTTCATTTAATACATGTGCATATAGTGAATATATAAATCCATTGTTTGTGGATACATAGATGATAGATGATAAATAGATGACACAGAGAGGTGGGGAGAGATGTGTAGGTATCTCATTATGAAACAATGGTTTCATTAGATCTTAATGTGCATTAGAGTCCATAGAGAACATTAAATGTTATCACCCTGGATAGAAGAGAAGCTATGGATTTGGAAACCTGCACAGCCTGGTCATACTGTATTGAATGTTCCTGTATAGATTTTTTTTGCAACCATCTGAGATTTTCTTTCTGCATCCTACTGATGGGCATCAACTTGTCAATTGCTTTCTATCTGTTTCTCTTTCACAATCTTCTTACCCAGTATTAGAAGGATACTCATTCTCTCTCTCTCTCTCTCTCTCTCTCTCTCTCTCTCTCTCTCTCTCTTTCCCTACCTACCTCTCTTTCTCTCTTTTAAATTTCAGCTCATCTGCAGAGACAACACAATAGAGTCTCATCTATTTGCTTTCATCTCTCTATGCAAACTGTGCATTCCTCATTTAAGCCCTTCTCTGTAGTGACAATTCTGGAATTTTGGTTTCTTTAAAAATACAGAAATATTATAAGAATATGTTCTGTTTTAAGCCCAGGTATGAGGATACAGGGCTGCTTCAAATTGTAGCAACTGATTATGATTTGCCTCCTGCTCCAGCAGAAGTGTGGTTTTGCCAACTGCTGATAGTTTTTGTGACTGTGTGACGTTCGGAATTCTGGGAATTTTACAAAAGGTATATAAATACTAAAGCCCTGAAAGGTGGGATGGGTGGCTGTTGGTCATTTAGGGAGTTTATTTGCAGTTTGTCTGTAGCCATGGTCAAAGAAGAAATAAAAGGAAAAAAATAAGAATCAGGGATTTTTCTAAATCCCCTCTCGCCTCTATCTTTGTTTAGTTTTTTCTTATTTAGTGCTGTGGGATGAAAGAAGTTAGGATATAAGGGGAGGAAAAGAACCCACAAAGTACCAAAGACCCGTTCCACTTCTCTTTCACATTATTTTGCTAAAAAACAATGTTCTGTGTTCCAGTACACCAGTTCCCTTGGAAACTGCTCCAATGGTCTGTGTTCCAGTACACCAGTTCCCTTGGAAAGGTAGACAGGTACATGGATGTCCTGTGGCAGTTTTGGCAGGAAATAACAAAGGTTAGCAGCTTTCTTGTCTACCCTCAGATCTTTCCTGTGTACTACTGCAGTCAATGACTATTAAGAAAACACATTCTTCTAAGATACAGAAATCTTGACTTTGGTAGGATTCTGTTCCAATGATGTGATGTGGGCATGTGTCCTGAAATGACAGTGGCAGGATAATAGAAGTCTGCTATTGAGTGTTCAAGGCCTCCTAGTGACAAATGGAGTTGTCCAACACACTGTTCCTTCTAAGCAAGTCGAACAAACAGCATGAATCAGAAGACCCCCACAGCAGTCTGTATTTCCTCGTATTTCTTTGCTTTTCTGAGGCCAACAAAAAGGACAAACCTTGATCTTGTACCATTCCCACCCATGAGCTGTGCTGTTTTGGACTATGAAAGGTTTCTTTTATCTTATTGGCTTTAAGAAGACAGTCCATTTTTTCCCCTGGATAAGCCAGCAGGCTTCAGTCCCAGAGCTCCCTGGAGACCACATGTGGACAAATGTTTTGAAACAAATTCCTGGCTTTCCTTCAGGATTATGGAGCTGACAGGCAGCTGCCACCCACATAGAAAGATGATGTCCAGTGCTGGCTAACACGGGAGCCCTGAGGGTATAGATGGTATAAACCACAAGCCTGGTGAGTTGGCCCTCAAATTACTACTCCCCCAGAATTTGGATGACCCTTTCACTGGACCATCACCCTACAGTTGCTCTTCTGTAAGTCACCCAAAGATATTTTTTAATTGCTTTGACACACCCTGTTGGATATTAAAATACAGTAATAAATCCTAAAAGGCTCTGTTTCCTATAGATATATTTTATGACTTAAAAACTGCAGAGGAAAACGGGCCAAGATTCTTAGTCTTCAAATTTTCTACTTATTTCAGCATATGCCAAATAAGCTAGTGGCAATTGACCTTTTTTTTTATTAGATATTTTTTTATTTACATTTCAAATATTACCTCCTTTCCTAGTTTCCCCTCCAAAAATCCACTATCCTCTCCCTCTAACCCCTGCTCCCCAACCCACCTACTCCCACTTCCTGGCCCAGACATCCCCCTATATTGGGGCATAGAACCTTCACAGGACCAAGAGCCTCTCCTTCCACTGATGACCGATGACAGGCCATCCTCTGCTGCACGTGTAGCTAAAGCCACGAGTCCCTCTGTGTGTTTTCTTTGATTGGTGGTTTAGTCCCAGGGAGGTCTAAGGCTACTGGTTAGTTCATATTGTTGTTTAAAAAAAATTAAGAAGCTTTTTTTTAAAGTTCAGAAAAAAAATAAGAATATAATCCAAGGTTTAAAAAAAAAAAAAAAAAAAAAAAAAAACCTTGATCTGAATTGTAGAAGATGGCCTGTGTGAGCCTCCTATGGTCCCAGTGTCATCTCAGGACTGTGAGTTGGACCTAGTACTGAGTTTTCATATAGCATTTTCCTTCTTTCTATTCTTCCTTCCTCTCTCCCTTCCTTCCTCTCCTCCCACATAAGTTTCCTTCTTTCTGAAAAATAAAAACATTTTTCGTGCAAGTAGAATGCACTGTAATGGCACATTAGACAATCTTCATAGAGCACACATCAAGGCTAATTTTTCTTTTTAAAGTTTTAACTATTATTAAAGTGGTAAAGTCTTACTGTAAAGCTCACAGCAGAATTCAAGTGTTCTGGTTCATTAGTCTGTTTCATAGAAAATGAGTTTTAAAGGAAGTATATTGACTGATATTTGGAGTGGATCTTCAGGAATTTGAGTTCTTTGGGCTGATGTACCGTGTCTCGCTTGTTTTTCCACCGTGGCTCTTGAGCACGCCTCCTTTCTCTGCTGGTCTCCTTTGCATGTTTTTACACCATTAAGTCTGAAATGTCATTATAGTAAGAAGTCCAGCTTTCTCACATACCATAAGGGAAGAGTATTCTAGCAAAGCCTCACAATGCTTTCTTAGCTCGTTGTGTTTTTACTTTATATTTGTTGCAAATGCTCCTTTCAGCTCAAGACAACCTGTCTTCCTATATTATTGTGTGAGTCTGAAAGGTCGCGTGAGCCTATGCTTACATCAACAGGGGTGGTATCTATCCCTCAAAAACATCAGTATTGGTATTTCAGCACATGTTATGTGCCAGCCAGGGAGCTGGTGACACAGCTGCCCACATGAAAGACTCTGTGACTTCTTCCCAAGCTGCTTTATCTTGTCTGCAACCTGATGGTACTGGGGGTCCCTCCTCAACGACCACTTCCTTCAATTAACATCATGCTTCATCCCTGTAGAAAGTTCATCTCAAGAACAAGTAATTATACAGCCTTTTGAATAACATTTTAAACGTCAGTCAAATTCAGTATGCATAGAGCCAGTCATTGACAAAACAGTCAAAGGAATAATGACCAAGTTCACTAGTGTGCAACAAAAGTCATACACATCACCGTTGTCATCTTGACAGGGACTGTGAGACATGATCAAATCAAAACTAGCCTCACATCATACATACCCGAGTAAGAGATCTGGTCATTTTCTACTGATTTACTGGCTTATTTACTTGCTTACTTATTTTAGTGATAGTAAGGATAGTGGGATGCCCAAGATATTGAGCATCCTATCACTAAGACTAATACCCAGGTTTTGCTACTTTATGAGTTCTTCTTTTTTTTCACCCTTTATCCCCCTACCTGCTTTTATTCTCTATCACTAGATAAGAGAGAAGGAGAGGAGAGGAGAGGAGAGGAGAGGAGGCTTGTCTCACTATTTTTTTCTTTTTAATACTG
>NC_034592.1:8609189-8620430 GCF_900095145.1 Mus pahari | reverse complement strand
GAGAGAGAGAGAGAGAGAGAGAGAGAGAGAGAGAGAGAGAGAGAGAGAGACCCTTGCATCTGAATTCTTTCTTGTTTCTTCTTTGAGCACAACTACTAACAAATTGCAACCAGCCTCCCTGAACAACCCCCCCCCCTTTCGGGGCCCTAGCAGTTGTTCCAGAATTCTGAATGTCACACAATCACAGAAAAGTGTCTGCATCTGGCAAAGTAAAGTCTCTCTGCTAGTGCGGGAAGCAGATCACGGTCCTCTGCTGTGAAGCAGTCCCAGGTAAAGCGCCTGGGATTAAAACGAAAACATTTTCTTATCATATTTCTCTGGTTTTTTCTTTTTTAAGAAAATAAAATTCCAAAATTGTCATTACATGTGGCCTTCCAAGTAGCTGGGATTCCAGGCCTGTGCTACCAGGCTCAGCTGAGACTGCACATCTTAAGAGAAATGGAAACTTTGCTCCAAGTTGGGCATGGTGATCCTACATCTGTGATCCTAGCATTTAGGAAACTGATGTAAGAGGACCAATACACATTTCAGGCCAGACCACATCATGAGACCCTGCCTCAAAACTACAAAACCAAAACAGAAACACCTTGCTCAAAGCCAGCTCCCGGAAGCCTTCCAAAGTGAAACTCTATTTGACACCTTGACTTGTCCCCAAAGCCTGCAATACGTTGCGCCCTGCTCTCTTCTTCAGAGCAAGTCCTACGAGCCATGGTAGGAGTATCCGCTGATGCAGTTTAGAGAAGGTGCTCTGAGTACGGGGATGGCAGGAACTTGGGACGGTATAAGACACTGCAAGGCATCTTTAGTGCTGGGTTAGGTGAGTCCTGGTTTGAACCTTATGAAGGAAAGCATCTTGCCATTTCCTCAGAGCTAATGCCAGCTTATTTCGGAAAGTGTTGGAATATATAATCAGATAAATTTGACTCCCAACTAATGTGCAATTTGTGTAGCTTGGACATCAGTATGGAAATTTACTACAACGATTATCTTTCCATTCAATGGAGGAACATTTTGTTTCTATAGTAACTGTTCTAGACCCATGTATACTTACATACTGACTATACTTCTGAAGTATGCAGCCCATCCTTATGGGAGTACACATCATCTTGAAAGGGCTTCTTGCCTTCCAATAAACACTGATTTTTTTTTAAAGATCTTTTCCACTTGATTTCAGAATAAAATAAAAACTTGTTTGTAAGAATTGCTAAGGAAGACTTTCAGGAAATGAGAACCTGGAGTGATTCGGCCCTTTGCAGCTGTCATGAGAGAGTAGCTACTTGGTCCCCAAGTGGTTTCTGGGAACATACGCCCGGTCTCTGCATAGCTGTATTTCTCCCAGACTCTGTATTTTCCAAGCATCATTGCGTTTGCTGTGTTTGGGACGTTGCTATGCAAAACATTATAAAGGAGTAGTTTTTTTTTTCCTGAGGCAATCAAGAGCTGAGCAGATGCAAGTTTAGGATGATACAACCATTTCTTAGAACAGCTTTAGAGATCCTTGGGGAATAGTGTAAGAATGTTCACGATAAGAAGGGATAAAGGCCTAAATTGTCATTCCACATGACCAAGGTCACGTGCCAGCAGCTTCACAGCTATTGACACCACTTAAGCAGCAGTTTCAAAAACTGCTCTCACTTGGATTTTTGCAGACAAAGGCCTTCTCTATTTTCCTCTTCAAACTCATAGTCTACATGAGCTAGTCCCTTTATAAATGATATGGTACAACCTTCTTAAGGCAACAAAATAAATAAACGAAGATTACAGCCTGTGATATTTAAAGGATCATTGCTTTGTTTCTCACATTATCTTGCTTTTACCCATGAATTTTAATTCCAGTTTTACTACTAGAGATGTATAGATCCTGTAGTTATTTGATAGACCTGTTCAAGAAGGACTGTGAGATGTGTGCATTATATCCTAAGCAAACATCATTTACAGACACTAAGATCCAGAGTCTCTACAACCACAGAGACAGCATGAGCTTCCTTAAGATCGGGCTGAGGGCTGGACAATGGCTCAGTGAGCGAGATGACTGCCTGAAGCAGCATAAGGGTCTGAGTTCAAATCCCCAGCACCCACATAAAAAGTAGGGTGTGGGGCTGGAGAGATGGCTCAGCAGGTAAGAGCACTGACTGCTCTTCTGAAGGTCCTGAGTTCAATTCCCAGCAACCACATGGTGGCTCACAACCACCTGTGATGAGATCTGACACCCTTTTCTGGTATGTCTGAAGACAGCTACAGCATACTTATGTATAATAATAAATAAATCTTTTTTTAAAAGTAGGGTGTGGCCCAATGTGAGCCTGTGACCCTAGCACTCTGAAGGAGTGAAGACAGAAGCAGCTCTGGAACTTGCTAGCCAGCTGGTCATCACACTAGCTCCAGATTCAACAAGAAACCCTCTTTCAGCATTATAAGGAAGATGCGTTTCTTGACACATGTGATACTTTTACAGTCGTGCACACACACCTATGCATATACCACATACAATAGAAAGTCAGAAAGAGGGAATGAGGCAAAGTGTAGCAGTTTATAAGTTCAGTTCTGTGCATGCAAAGATTATTGGGACAACTGTCTCCAGAAGTCCCAAGTAAGATAGGGGATATTCAGGTGTATAGAGTGAAGATCTTGTGTATTGTATGGATGCACCACTTGTAAATTAAAAATCCTGTGGCTATGGCAGGAAATAGAAGGTGGGACAGGTGGGAGGCAGAAAGAATTCTGGGACAGAGCCAGGGGGAGATGCACCTGAAAAGTTGTGAGTGGAGAGACAACACCTGATCATTAGCTAGCAGGTGACAGAACGTAGGTTAAAATAAATGGGATATTTTACATTATATCTAGTTAGAGTAGACCTGAGCTATATGGCCAAGGTATTTGTAAATGTATTTTGAATCTGGGTCTTATTTCTAGGAGAATGAGGAGAAAAAAACTGGACAAACTTCTACACAGGTAGTATATGTCTTCAAGCCTGTCTGCCTTTATCCCCTGTTACAGTGCCCAGCATCCCAACATCAAACCTCACAAAATGCCACTGGATTCAGTTACCTATGTGGGTTGATTGGTCCCCTGACAGAGGCGAGACAAATAAAAGAACAGAGAACATGTAGGGGACTGACAAAAGTCACAGATGCGCAGTCACATTGGGCAAAGCAGATGTATGACACCAAGAGAGGATTTAGAGAGAGAGAGAGAGAGAGAGAGAGAGAGAGAGAGAGAGAGAGAGAGAGAGGGTATCTGCCTCTGCATGAAGGGGAACGATCAAAAGTGTGGGGCCTTTTCTTGCTTCCTGGTGTTGCCACATTTGCTCCACTGCACAATGTGCCCCTGCCTTTTCAGGCCTCACAGGCGGGAGCATCTCAGAACAGAGCAGCCTCTACTCTACTTTCTCTCCATACGCCCTGGAAAAGAACTCACACAAGAAGCAAAAGCAGAGGGCCACAGAGGATGATCTCTGCTTTGTCTTGGTAGCAGTCTGCTCCCTATGTCAGAAGCAGGAAGATCCCAAGACCTTCCTCGCAGAGGATGCTTTAAAGTCCACAGCAGGCACTAGAGAGGTGGCGCAGAGTTTTAGTTCACTTGTGTTTCTTGCCCAGGACCTGGGTTTGGTTTCCAGCACCCATGTGGTGGCACACAACCATCCATCACTTCCATTCTAGAGGGTTTGATGCCCTCTTCTCGCTTCCATGTGTACCAAGCACACATGTGCCACATATGCATGTGTACATGCAGACAAAACATTCATACAGATAAAATAAATCTATTTTTTAATCTATAGCAATTTATACTGCCAGTTTTTATTCCTTGCAGCTCTCCCATCCTGCCCAAAGTCACCAGGCTCCTTGTCTAGAGGAATCTGTTAAAACAAACAAACTTCAATATCCTGCTTTAGTCTGTATTTCTATGTCCTTAGGCTATGGTGAATAACTTTTAGTTTCTGGTGTGTTGAACTAAAATTATTTGGCTAGGTTACATGTGTAGCTAAATTATATCTGTCTATATAAGAGAGTCAGCATGACTACAGAAAAATCTACTGTAGAATATAGAATTAAGTCAAGAGTAATACAATGAGAAAGCGTAACTATAATGAGACAAAAGTCATGATCTGCCAGAGCTTGCTACCACAGCCAGGGCTCAGCTTAGTCAGAGGGCTGCTTTCCTTAGGCTTTTCATCCTTTCATGGCATGGCATCCATGCAGGTCAGTCCACGCAGTAACAGCTGCACACATTTCATTATGCAAGACTGACAAGAGGAACGAGTGAGCAGACCAGTGAGGGAGTCAGTGGATCCATCACTGACACTCTCGCATGTTTGATTATGCTTAGCACATAGATATACACACAGACACACACACATGGACACACATATAGACATACTACACACAGACACATATACACAGTCATACACAGATACATAAATATGTACATACAAGCACATAAACACACAGAGACATATATGTATATACACATACATTCACAAAGACAGAAGTGTACATACACACACACATGTTCACAAACACAGAGACACAGATACATACATATGTATGTCCATACATACATACACACTCAAACATATACACTTATAATATACACATATATACACGCACATGTATACACACACACATACATACACACCAGTAGAAAATTTCTGAACTTGTGAAGGCAGAACCCGAATCTGGGCCCTGTGGATTTCATGTTCTTCTTGGCCTATTAGGCTGATAAGCAAAACAGTGGGCCTTGCTCATATAGGGAATAAATCTGCTTATTAAACTGGGTTAAAAATAAAATGACCATATGTTTCAAAGGCATTAAGAGACAATAAAATGAAACATAAAAATATTGTTGAATTTTCATTTCTATAGAAGTAATAGACTTACAAAGGCTTACTGGGGTCCCCATCATTATAAGGGCTCAACCTAAATTAGCTCAGTCCTAATCTAGTATTCAAGTGTGATTTTATTCTATGTTACCGATGAGAAAACAGGCACAGAGAGGTTAAGGGACTCTTTGGGGTCTCATCACTAATGCTTAGCTATATAATGTTGATAAAGAAGAGACTCGATGGCTCTGAGTAAACCCAAGGACCCCTTCCTAAAGTTTCCTGTCCCACATCCCATTCACATGAATCCCTGCATCTGTAGAGCAGCATAGTTGAACTGAGTGGGGTTCACAGACAAGGAAAGGGTGTGAGGAAACAGCTGGCAGCTCAGGGGTGCTGAGAAATGTCTCGGATGAAAGGTGTTTTGATGTCTAGAAATAGGCCCACTGGGAACAAGAACTGAAGAAAACTGGGTAGTGTTACAGTTCAAGAGAAAGACACCATTGCTTCCAAAGCTGGTAAGAAGGCCGCACATAACATTTCATGGGGCCTCTTGTTTGTTGTGCACCTGCCTATACAAGCCATTGTGCTTTACATATAAATGACCAATTCAGATCATGTTTGACCATGTGGTTTTCATCTGGTCCTGAGGACTGAGGAGACTGTGGAGCCCTGGGGAGTGGCTCTTAGCAGCAAGAAGCCAATGTCCTATCCAAGGAGTGAGACTTGAAGTTTATGGCCTACCCCACTTCCTGTTCTTTTTCTTTCTATTCTGCCAGGATGTGGAGTCCCTGGAGCACACTCTCATTGCCATGGAGGTGCCTGCCAATGTGCCTTCCTCACCATGGTGGACTGTATGCCTTCCAACTGCAAGCCAAATACATTGTTCACTTCAATTTACAGCAATAAATAATATTAAAGATAGTACTGGAAATTGGAAACATTGTTATGTGAAGACTCAACTGTTGGGTCTTTGACCTTTGTAACTAGTTTGCAGAAAGAGTTTAGTTTAAAGAACTTCTAGAATCCTATAATCGGAATTTAATAGGCCATTTTGGAAGGAATATGGAAGACTAGAGGCCAATAGAAATGCAAACAGTGAAGGCTCATGAGATTTCTGAGAAGACCAGAAACTGGTCCCAGAAGACATTTATGTTATATTTTAGCAACATAAGAAGACTGGGCTCTGTGTCCTGAATATTTAAGTGAGGATGAATTTTGAAACCAAATAACAGACTAAGGTGAGCTTAATGGTACATGCTGGTGATCCCAGAACTCTCGAGGCATAGACAGGAAGATTGGCATAGACAGGAAGATCGGAAGCTCAAGGTGAGGCCCAGCCTGACTTACATGAGACCTTCTCAAAACACCACGTTGATTTGGCAGGAAAAACAAAACAAAACAAAAAAGCATTCAGGCTGTGCCACCGCAGCTACCCACAACTCTTAGCAAGGATGCACGAGAAAGAGCTACAGATGATGTTAATAGGGGTAAGGGGGTGTGGTTCAGAGAGGAAAGGAGCATCACAGACTTAAAAGCTCAAAGCTTGTCTACAAATGCAGACAAAGCTCCTGTTTGTTAACGAGATTAGCCCCACTGAGAAGCTACATACATACTTTGCTCTGGGACAGTGGTGCTGTAAGGGCAAGGTCTCACCTATCTAGAGCTCCAGAGTTTAGCCATAAAAATTCATAGAGAGGAAAACTCCTGAAAAACAAAAACAAACAAACAAAATAAAAAACAACAAATAAACACCTCACCAAAACAACAAAAAAACAAGCAAAACCAGAACCTTAAGGATGAAAAAAGGACCTAGACAACAAGTTTTCCAGAACTCAGAGCTGCTGCTGCTGTGGTCTGAGGGAACGCAGGGACAAGTTCTATCGTGACTTGGCATTGTACGTATGGTGCAGGTTTTACAGGCAAGCAAAATTAAAGAGTGAGGAGCTCACCGAGACTTGTAGCAAGGTTCCAGAAATCCACTGTGGTCAAGTTATCTGTAGCGGCGCCAGATTGCCCACATGGAGCTCCCACGCAAGCTGTCAAGCTGTGACAGTGAAGCCACACTGTAGTGGGGACCCTAGGATACTGGTGATGACAGAAACATAGTGCTTAGGCACTGAGTGGAGCAAGCTCAAAAGAGAGGCCATGTGTGCCACAGGCGATGCAGCTGAGAGGTTGCTGGGGACATACGGACCCCAGCTGATGCTGTTTCAAACCCAGATGCTGGACATGCAGGGCTGCTGTTTGCCCACCCTGCTGTGTTGTGGTCCTACTCTCTGGGCCAATCTTTTATTTCTTCTTCTGTGTTAAAGATTTATGTTTAACTCTACATATGTGTATGTATGTTTGGGTGGGGGTTGTTCATGTTAGTGCAGTGCCTGGGAAGGACAGAAGAGGAAGCTGGATCTCCCTGGAGCTGCAGTTACAGTCGTGGGGGCTGAGAGCCACACTGGAGTATACTAACAAGAACCTTCCATGCTCTTACCTGCTGAGCCATTGTTGTTCCTGCTGTGGCCCAGTGGTTCCTTGCTGGATTCCCATTCTTCCTCTTTGTAATAGGAACATTTACTCTGGGTCATCATATGTTGGGATTGATTGATTGATTGATTTATGCCATAAGGGTTCATAGAAGTCTGTCTAGTCGTGGACCAGACTGAACTTTTGAAGAGTGTTAGAACAGTAACACTACCAGGATTATTGAAGTTAGACAGCTATATTTTGCGTTATGAGATGGCCATGAGCCTTTGGGGACAGTGGTAGAATGTTATGACTTAGATATAAAATTTCTTTCACACACTCATGTGTTTGAACAGCTGAAGATGTTCAAGGATGTTCAATGTTGGGAGGTTGTGGAATCTTCGGGAGGTAGAGCCTCACTGGAAGAGGAAACCATTCTCTGGAGGGTGTTGGCTAAGGAGGGTGTTAGCTAAGGGTGTTGGCTATAATGTCCCTAGTTCCTTCTACACCAAGATGTGAGAGGATGAGGGGCTTTTGTTGTTGTTGTTGTTGTTTGTTTGTTTGTTTTTCTTGGTTTTTCAAGACAGGGTTTCTCTGTGTAGCCCTGGCTGTCCTGGAACTCACTTTGTAGACCAGGCTGGCCTCGAACTCCAAAATCCACCTGCCTCTGCCTCCCAAGTGCTGGAATTAAAGGTGTGAGTCACCACTGCCCCGTGAGGATGAGGGTTTAAGCGGCATGCTTACAGCACTGTGGGGCCCTCTGCCACTGTTCCATTTTCTGCCATAATGAACTGTGTCCCCTCACACTGTGAGTTTAAGTTGCTTCTTTGGAGTGTTTTATCACAGCAGTGAGAAAAAAATATTAGTGAAAAGGCTTTGCACAAATTTTATTTCCTTCTCTAGTTCTGCAGCTGGTAATAAACACCTGAGAGCAGACTTCAGTATCCATTTCATATTCTCATCAGAGTATGTTTTTAGCATGTTCTTCTGTCAGAAAGAGTCACTTTGGGATGTATTCTCATGAGGTCTTCTTAAAGATATCATCTATTACTGAGTTGACTGTGTTTGTCAGTTTTCTGTCACTGTAAGAAGATATCTAAAATAAGTAGTTTTTGAGGAAGAAATCTTTCTTTTGGCCTATGGTTGTAGAGGCCATGGTTGCTCAGTCCTGTGGACATAGCACATCATAGCTGGCTTACCTCAGACCTCTGGTGAGTAAGACAGAAAAGTCCCAATGTCCCCCTCAAAGACACTCCACAGTGAATGTCCCTCCCATCAGTGGCCACCTCCTAAATGTTCCATCAAAACCGGTAGCATCACACACTAGTGATCAGTCTTAAACATGTTGGCCTGGGGGAGGGGGGCTATTTCAAATCAAAATTATATCACAGCCAAAGTCAAATATTTAGAATGCATATATTTACTGGTAGTTTTTTGACAGAGGGTTAGATGCAAGGTAATTCTGTGCCCTTCCAAGGTAAGCAGTCCATTAAATATATAAGATGAGATGGTATTTCAGTCTCTCTCTCTCTCTCTCTCTCTCTCTCTCTCTCTCTCTCTCTCTCTCTCTCACACACACACACACACACACACACACACACACACATACAGGCTACCTTGCTGCTGCCTCACCAGTGTGTTATTTTGCGTTTGATATTTTCATACACAAAACTGTAACATATAGCCACTGTACTGGATAGCTTTGTGTCAACTTGACACAGCTGGAGTTATCACAGAGAAAGGAGCTTCAGTTGGGAAAATGCCTCCATGAGATCCAGCTGTAAGGCATTTTCTCAATTAGTGATCAAGGGGGGAGGTTCCCTTGTGGGTGGTGCCATCTCTGGGCTGGTAGTCTTGGGTTCTATAAGAGAGTGGACTGAGCAAGCCAGGGGAAGCAAGCCAGTAAAGAACATCCCTCCATGGCTTCTGCATCAGCTCCTGCTCCCTGACCCGCTTGAGTTCCAGTCCTGCATCCTTTGGTGATCAACAGCAGTATGGAAATGTAAGCCAAATAAACCCTTTCCTCCCCAACTTGCTTCTTGGTCATGACGTTTGTGCAGGAATAGAAACCCTGACTAAGACAGCCACTTTGCAATGAGTTGCTCAGCTAATTAAAGAACAGGGCAAGAGATGCTGCCTCTCTTTTCTCAGAAGAAAATCCAGAAGATTCAAACTTTTCAACAACTGCAACTTCTAGAAAATGAAAGCTTGCACTAGAAAGGACTGAGAAGGGAAAGAAGAGCTGTTAGAGCAGATGGTCTCTAAGTTCTCACTGGGAAGTCACCTCTGTATTCCAATAGTCATTCATGTGGAGACTTAAAAATCACTCTAAGTGATAAGATCTTGTTGCCCAACAGGGCTCTCAGTTAATTTTCTCAAGCATGTGAACTTAGATTTTTTTTTTAAAGATTTATTTATTTATTATATGTAAGTACACTGTAGCTGTCCTCAGACATTCCAGAAGAGGGAGTCAGATCTTGTTACAGATGGTTGTGAGCCACCATGTGGTTGCTGGGATTTGAACTCCAGACCTTTGGAAGAGCAGTTGGGTGCTCTTACCTACTGAGCCATCTCACCAGCCCTAGATTTTTTAAAAAGAAAAACAAACAAACAAACAAAGAGCTGTTGGTGATCTATCTATTGCACTGAAGAGCAAAGTTTGAGCAAATGAGTCATGGCTGTAGCCCAAAACCTTGTGTGTGTGAGTGCGTGTTATGTAAGAGAGAGGCACAAGTAGAGAAGAAGGGAGGGCAAGTGGAATATGCGGGTGACCGTGCTGATAATACTAATGTAATAATATTATCATTATCACATGAATCAGGTATCACGTTCCTCCCATTTCAGGACTGACTTGTAAGATTTCACACTAAGTCCCAGAGACAGGTCCCAGCTGACGTCCTTATTTTACGTTTTGCCACACCAGCAGGCCAGCACCCTGTACAATGGCTTGCCCGGTGTTGCATGCTTGACTCTATATTAAAAACTGTGGTGAGAGGGAAAGCTACTTTAGAACCTTGCTTTTAGCATTGTATATTTAAAATAGCATTACTCTTGGCAGTCATAAGTATGATGCTCGGCCTTCTGAGGCTCACCTTCCTGTGCGTACGCACGGAGGTCTTTGGGCTCACAGGCATCTCCTGGAGGAGCCTGGACTCTAAGCACATAGGTTTGTCCTTCAAGGGATGGAATGTGTAACCTGTTCTGCCCAGAAGGCTGAAGCATATGTATTGACTGGCCTGGTAACCTTTCGCCATTTGGTAGCCAGAGACTTTCCAGGACAAGACCCTTCTCACAAGCATGGTTTTTTGCAGTCAATCTACAGAACCTATCTTTATAGAAGGTGTCACATGCACTTTACAAGACTTCTGATGGAGTCGTGTCTGATCTGTATTTTGCTTACTTTGTTCCTCGAAGAAAATTAGATATACCTTGTCGTGAGTGCAGGATTGTGTTAACTGTCACAAGAATAGTTTTCACCAGATTGTGCTGTTCTTAAAAAACCTAAAATACAACAAACTCAGAATCAGACTCCTGAAGTTTGAACCAACACTGGCTAGCTGAACTGTATTCTTACCCCCTAAGACTTGTCTCTCTGCTGCCCATGAAGAAATGCAGAGACCCCTGTATTTCTCTATGAGAAATAAATAATATTAATGACCTTCAGCAGTCTATCAATGTATTACTTACTCATCTGATTTCCGTGACAAAACACCCAACAAAAGCAAATTAAGGAAGTTTATTTTGTCTTGCAGTTGCCGGGCACACAGTCTGTCATGGCAGATGACCAGGAAAAGGCGGATCACATGGCAGACTGCATGAAGTGCGGATCATGTGGCAGACTGCATGAAATGCAGATCACATGGCAGACTACATGAAGTACAGATCACATGGCAGACTGCATGAAGTGCAGATCACATGGCAGACTACATGAAGTACGGATCACATGGCAGACTGCATGAAGT
>NC_034592.1:8606010-8608994 GCF_900095145.1 Mus pahari | reverse complement strand
TGGCAGACTGCATGAAGTGCAGATCACATGGCAGACTGCATGAAGTGCGGATCACATGGCAGATGACCAGGAGAAGGCGGATCACATGGCAGACTGCATGAAGTACAGATCACATGGCAGACTGCATGAAGTGCAGATCACATGGCAGACTGCACGAAGTGCGGATCACGTGGCAGACTGCACGAAGTGCGGATCACGTGGCAGACTGCACGAAGTGCCGATCACGTGGCAGACTGCACGAAGTGATGGGTACCTAGACTCTGCTCACTTTCTCCTTTTTATTCAGCTCCTGAAGCGGTCTCTGCACACATTTGGGTGGCTCTTTCTACCTTAACCCAATCTAGATAATACCTAACAGACAGGTCCAGGTTTGTTTACATGATGATTATAAATCCCATCAGGTTGACTATCAAGACCACCCATTATATATTCTAATCATCCAATTTCTGTTTTAAAAGTCTAGGTCAATAGCTCTCAGCCTGTGGGGCTGAGACCTTCTGGGGGAGTTGAACAACCCTTTTACAGGGATCATCTAAGACCATCTGTATATCAGAGATTTACATTACGATCATAACAGTAGCAGAATTACAGTTATGAAGTAGTAAAAAAATGTATTGTTGGGGTCACCACAACATGAAGAACTGTATTAGAAGTTCACAGTATTAGGATGGCTAAGAACCATTGGTCTAGGTGAAAACAGAAAAGCGGTGGTTATCAAGTAGAAAGCACAAGTCCTGAGTTTTAGTTTTGCTTATTTACCTGACTTTTGTTTGTGTTTCTTTGTATTGGCAATACCATCTACTCTTTTCTTTACATTCATGTTCTTGTATTTAGGAAACATAAAATAGAGAGAGCCCTTCTCCACATCCTTCTCCTGCCATACACAGAATTATTTTCTATGGTTCTACCTACATTGGGCCTATTGTTCTCCTGAAAACCAATTAGGAAACAATTAGGACCAGTTTAAGAGCTGTTTAACCTAGGCTTGTTGGATTTTAAGCAGGGTTATATTCTCCACTACCTCAAGAGACATCTGCAACATTTAGGAGATATTATTCAGTGTCTGAACTAGAATCAGTTGGCCAGAGATGATGCTCACTAGTCTACAATATAGAAGATGTCCCATAACAAGGATGATAAAAGCTCGACTGCCTACATTGCTAATATGGAAAAGCCCTGCCTTGAGACCAGGTAAAAATGCGTGGAGTTTTCATATCCAGGAACAGTGTGTCCCCAGAGCACCCCCAGAGTGGCGCTGCTGCCACAGCAGACAGCTGTGCAGCCCTTTAGGCTTCAGATAATCAGAGGATGTGGAAGGAAGGTGGCTTCTGGTCAATGCTTCACTATCTCATATATTCTTTTTATAAAAATGTAGACTGGTATTTGGAAATTTTTGATTGTCTATTATTTTACATAATTTTCACAGTTCACTTTTGATATCAGAGTTTTCCTCTTTTCTCCTTTATAAGAAAAATATAGATTGGGTCAAAACTTCACAATTTTCCTGGAAACCTATGTATGTCCATTTCTAAATGAACATGAACAACTTCTAGAAAGTCATTTAAATGGTAACTTAGGAGACCACTCTCAGTATTTACCACATTCAAGCTTGCTATGCCATTTTTTTCTATTATTTAGGTGCTAGAATCTAGTTTTGGACCTCAGACCTACTAAGCATTAATTCTAATAGCGAACTACATCTCCCCAAAGTTAGGTATGTTGCTTTAAGCGTGCTACACAGTTGATTAGACAACTAGATTTATGATAGGAAGTGTGACTAATTTGTGAACTCAGAAACACAAACCTGTTTTAAGAGTTGGGAAAACACGCTGAAAAAACAATGCATAAAGGTCATAGACAACTCAGACCCTCCCAAAACTCAATACGCAACGTAACCTCGGGCCAGAGATGTAGCACTACAGAGCGCCCGCTTCACACGGACATGGCTCTGGGTTCGAGTCCCACAATGGGGAGAAGAAGAGGAGCTTGGCCTGACTGTGTAGAAAACGTTTACAGACTTCCAGACCAGGTGTGGACCTTACAACATTTGAGGCTGTCTTTAGCACCAAAGCTTCGCCGGAGTCCTCAGACCCAGGGGGAGGACTGACTCAGCCCCATCTGACATCTCTGTTCTCTGTAAAGGGTCACGAGGTGCCAGTTCTGAGGGTGGCTGGGCTGAGAGACCTAAGAATGGAATAAGCCTTGGAGGCAGGAAGACAATGGAGAGTGGTCAAGCCTTAACAAGTGAAAGAGATTTTTCTTGTCTCCCATTCTTTTGGATCACTTTCATTTAAAGCTTATTGAAGTGTTCTCAATTGTGTGACTTGTATTAGGAGATTATTTTCTACTTGTGAGTTTGATAGGAACCAAAGGAACCAAAAGGAACTTTTTTGAGCAATCAGGAACTGACCATGTTGGCCTGAGAGTGGAGTTCAGAAATATCCTGACACCCTGCCCCCCAAAAAAATCTAAGGCAAGGTGGTAAAAAAAACCATGGACCACAGTGACCAAGTGGCATCTCAAATGGCCTGTAGAAGCAGAAAGCTGCTTCAGCTTCCAAGCCAAGTTTGGGGTGTGTACTGGTTAGTATTTGTCGGCTTGACCCAAAGTGGAGTCACCTGGAAGAAGAGAACTTCACTTGTCAAAGTGACTGTCAGACTAGTCAGCAGCATGACAGACTAGTCAGCAGCATGACAGACTAGTTAGCAGCATGACAGAGTAGTCAGCACCATGACAGACTAGTCAGCAAGCATGACAGACTAGTCAGCAGCATGACAGACTAGTCAGCACCATGACAGACTAGTCAGCAGCATGACAGACTAGTCAGCAAGCATGTCAGACTAGTCAGCAGCATGACAGACTAGTCAGCAAGCATGACAGACTAGTCAGCAGCATGACAGACTAGTCAGCAAAACGACAGACTAGTCAGCAGCATGACAGACTAGTCAGCAGCACGACAGACTAGTCAGCAGCACGACAGACTA
>NC_034592.1:8594555-8604760 GCF_900095145.1 Mus pahari | reverse complement strand
GCAGCACGACAGACTAGTCAGCAGCACGACAGACTAGTCAGCAAGCATGACAGAGTAGTCAGCACCATGACAGACTAGTCAGCAGCATGACAGACTAGTCAGCAAGCATGACAGACTAGTCAGCAGCATGACAGACTAGTCAGCAAGCATGACAGACTAGTCAGCAGCATGACAGACTAGTCAGCAGCATGACAGAGTAGTCAGCACCATGACAGACTAGTCAGCAGCATGACAGACTAGTCAGCAGCACGACAGACTAGTCAGTAGCACGACAGACTAGTCAGCAAGCACAACAGACTAGTCAGCAAGCATGACAGACTAGTCAGCAAGCATGACAGACTAGTCAGCAAGCATGTCAGACTAGTCAGCAGCATGACAGACTAGTCAGCAAGCATGACAGACTAGTCAGCAAGCATGACTGTGCGGCATTTCTTGATCATTGACTGATGTGGGAGGGCCCAGCTCACTGCGGGCAGAGCCACCCCTGCGTAGGGGTCCTGGTGACAGTCTAATTGAACCTTATATGACTGTGGAGAGTTTGCAATGTTGCAGGTTCAGAGCCCAATTACAGTTTAGCCATCCCTACCTCTGAATGGAAACTAACATCCTAACTACAGATTAAAAACCTACAGAATAAGTTAAGGAAATCCCAATTTTCCAGCAACTGCAAGGCCTAAGAGTTATCAGACAACAACTGAGGCTCATAGCGGAGATTTCTCCACTGTGTTGTAACCTCCTAATTAATGTTCCCACCAATGTACTTGGAAAGTGCCTTGAGTAAGGCCTTTCTTTGTTCTGTTAGTATAAAAACTTTATGAGTCTGCTTTTACATTGGAACATGGTATTTGGGATAACCTAAACCTATATTTTTGCACAATGACCACTCAAATTTGGCTCCAAATAGATAGATAGATAGATAGATAGATAGATAGATAGATACATACATACATACATACATACATACATACATACATGCATACATACATATATACACACATACATACATACATGCATACATATATAACCCTCCTATTCTTTTTGAGTTGAAAATAGAAACAGAAACCAAAGTTTCAACACCAAGAGACATGTTTAGTATATATAGTTCCTCCCCAGCTCCTCCGTACAGAGACACTGGGAAATATTATATATTAACATATAATATTATAATAAATAATAATATATTATATATTAATTTTTTACTCAGAATTTTATTTGATCCACCTACACTTTTTCTTACAGATAAACTATATATATTGTGATTAGTTGTGTATTTATATACAATATGGAGTTTATTTGAAGGGCATTCAGTACTTTTGCAGGTAAGTTTTATGTTATTCTTTATATTCCAAACATTGCAAGCATTAAACCAAGCTATTTTCTTTATAACATAAAATAAGTAAGACAATGGTTTAAAAACTAGATCTCAATTTAAACTATCACTGTACTATTTAGATAAGAGGTTTATGGTAGATTGTTTTATGTGGTTACATAAATACATGCCCATAAGTTTACAGAGGGAAAAAAAAAAAGCTCAACTTCATGGGAAAGTTTTAGTTCATTTGCATAAATATCCTTTTCAGATTTCTGGCTTGTTTTTTAAAATGTAATTTAATTAATTTCTTTATTAATACAGATTGTTTTAAGATTTATTTTTATTTTTATGTGTAGGAGTGTTTTGCCTATACATATGTATACATACCACATGTATGCCTGGTGCCTGCAGAGGCCAGATTCCCTGGAACTGGAGTAACAGAAGGTTGAGAGCCACCCTGTGGTGCTGGGAATGGAACCTGAGTCGCCTAGAAGAGTAACAAGTGCTCCTAACTGGTACATTACCTTGTCAGTCCCTTAATGCAAAAATCCTAACTGTTCAATGATCCCGTTCTTTAAAAGCCAATTTAAATACTGGATGAGTGGATAAATGTATTAAGCAGCATTCCAGTAGTTGGCACTCTGGATATATTGTTTCATTTTTTAATTTTTACTATGATACCAATGTTAAACTTGGGGCCTTGTGCATGCCAGGTAAATGCTCTACCACTGACTTATGCACCTAGTCCCCAATTATTTTATATATTCCTTTTTAAAAAGATTGACTTATTTATAATCATGTACACATGTATGTGTGGTGTCTGTATGTCTGCATCTATGCCTATATTGTTATGTGCACATGAGTGCAGAGCGCAGACAAGGCCAGAGGTCTCAGGTCCCCTGGACTTGGAATTACAGGCAGTCAAACTGCCATGTGGGTGCTGGGAAACAAACTTGTGTTCTTGGGAAGAGCAGCCAGTTCTCTTGCCACTGTCCTCACTTAGCCACAAATGTATATACATATATATAGGGTGTGTGAGCATGTATGCGATCATGTGTGTGTGTGTGTGTGTGTGTGTGTGTGTGCCTTTAACAAGCCAAAGCTGTCACTATCCTCATTTAACAGATGAAGCAAATAAAGCAAAAAAATTTGCTCAAGGTCAGGTGATAGGATATAGAGTCTGGTTTTAGAACTGAGTCTGAAACAAACAAACAAACAAACAAAAAAGGTAACCTGGAGCCGAAAGCCTGGAACAGAGTGCATAAACTTTTCATTGGCCTAGGTATAACTCTATGCTAAAACCACATTGTCTTAAAGGCATCTACAGAGGGGAATTCATCACGTATTCAAACGGACTTTTCTTACTAGTTGCAATTACCAAGCTTTTACATATGTTAGCTAATAAACAGCCTTTACCCTCAAAGTTCAAAATGTTTTCATAGTAAAACTTTACGTGATTTTTTAAAACAATCTGTAAAATTTATGATTTTTTGTTAATATTGCTCACTACATTTAACAGTGCACATCAAAAGTCTTAAAACACTTATCTCCTAATTTAGAAGTTCTTGTCCTCCAGAAGTACCTAAAATGCACATATTTTATTAAAACATTTATTTATATAAATTTATAAAATTGAAATTTGTAAGTAACTTATAAAAATACTTTATGTAATGGTTAGAGGACAGCCCTAGTATTCCAAAAGATGTTGATAATCTCTATCATAACACGAGAAAATACTCTTTTTTTTTTTTTTAGCCTTTCTTGGAGTGTGAAGCAGAGAAGAGTGTGTATAATAGAGTACATTTTTAGTCGCAATGTAAGGGCTAGATTTAACCTGTAAGCCCCACTAGCCCAAGAAAGATAACCTCCCCCAGAATGTGGGAGGCTTCTGTTCATGTAAGATAACAAGTCAAAGGTTTTTGCTTCAGTAAGCAAGGTTGGTGGCCCCAACTGCACAGGATGTACTTGATCACCTGTGAGTGGGAGGTATGTAGGCAGGTAACATGTCAGGATGTATGCTTGCCCCTGATTGAAAGAAGGCAGAAAGTATGCAGCTGTACTGGCTGATTTTTTTGTGTCAAGTTGACACAGTCTGGAGTTATCACAGAGAAAGGAGCCTTAGTTGAGGAAATGCCTCCATGAGATCCAGCTGTGGAGTGTTTTCTCAATTAGTGATCATGTGGGTGGTGCCATCCCTGGGTTCTGGAAGAAAGCAAGCTGAGCAAGCCAGGGAAAGCAAGCCAGTAAGAAACATCCCTCCATGGCCTCTGCATCAGCTCCTGCTTCCTGACCTGCTTGAGTTCAGTCCTGACTTCCTTCAGTGATGAATAGCAGTTTGGAGGTGTAACCTGAGTAAACCCTGTCCTCCCCAGCTTGCTTCTTGGTCATGATGTTGTGTGGGAATAGAAACCCTGACTAAGAAAGCAGCCTTATGGATTTGACCTTTGTAGGCACCCGACTGACCTAATTCAGTGCCATTTCTCTGGGAATCCCAGGAATGGATCTTGCCAGTTTTCACCTTCCTGGCCAGTATTTAATAAAACTTGCTTCAGCTGGACAATTGTGGAGTGGGTCTTTCTCTCCAGAAATTTCAAGTTTAACAACAAGTGTGTAAAATGAACTTTCCATAGTCAAAAAAACCTGAAGATATCAATCCATGTTTTAAATGACTCTGAACCTCACCTTTTATTCTTTTCATTTCCCTCTCCCTCTCCCTCTCCCTCTCCCTCTCCCTCTCCCTCNNNNTCCTGTCCTGTCCTGTCCTGTCCTGTCCTGTCCTCTAATATCTCTCTCTCTCTCTCTCTCTCTCTCTCTCTCTCTCTCTCTCTCTCTCTCTCTCTTCTCTCTCTTCTCTCTCTTCTCTCTCTTCTCTCTCTTCTCTCTCTTCTCTCTCTTCCTTCCCCCCTTCTTTTTTTGGAGGGGGTATAAGGGGTTTGAATCTGAGGTCTCCTGTATGATAGGCAATCAACTTTTCATATTCTACCAGGAAAACAGAAAACTACCTTTTAAATTTCTTTTTAAAGTTATAAACAGTATGGCTACTTTGATCTCCTGCATTAGGAGCAAACCTGCAAAGACTCACAGCACTGATGAAGGGATGAGTGTAGTTAACCTCCCTGGTCAGAAACAAAGCTTTGGCTTTTCTTCACAAGCCATGGAACTATTAATGTATTTGTTGCATTTGCTCCTATTGTCCTGACTGAAAGATGACTCTTTAGAAATAGCCCAGAGCTTAGCATGCCCACACCCTGTGTGGCTTGTCATACCACAGCACAATTTTGCTTCCTGGTTACTCTTAAGTGCTGGCAACCTTTCAAAACAATAGTTTTAAAAGGAAACAACAGGGTTGGCTTTCGTCTCTGCTGCTAATTAGAAGGCTCATAATGTTCACACCTGGAAGTGGGGCAGGGAAACATAAGATTCTGGTCTTCTAGGACAAATAAAACAATGGGACCAGAAACTTGGTTCAGTGGTTAAAAGTACTGACTACTCTAACAGAGAACCCAGGACCTAGTCCCAGTCCCCACAACTGCCCTTTAACTGCATTGCCAAGGTCATCCAGTGCTGCCTTCTGGTCGCTGTAGGCCATGCACCGATGTGGTACAAAGACAGGCATATATGCAGCCAAAGCACCCATAGACATGAAATAAAAAATTAAAAGTATAAAAAATTCATATTAACTTGAAATATGACCCAAAAGCTGAGGGTTTAGAGGAGTTAAGACACTAAACCATAGTCTCTAAAGTTCCTGTGGCATATTCTTTAGACAAAACTATAAATATATAGTTTGAAAAATGTTGATAATACCTATTCATTTTTGTGTTTCTTTGATACTGTATGTAATTTCTTACTTGGAGATGACATTAAAACCATAACTTTAAGTCTTTTATGATAAGACTTTTAAGAAGTTAACTTTCAGCCAGGCATGGTGGCGCACACCTTTAATTCCTAGCACATGGGAGGCAGAGGCAGGCGAATTTCTGAGTTCATGGCCAGCCTGGTCTACAAAGTGAGTTCCAGCACAGCCAGGGATATACAGAGAAACCCTGTCTTGAAAAACGAAAAAAAAAAAAAAAAAAAAAAAAACACCTGAAGTTAGCTTTCCTATCATCCTTAAGGCACAACTATGAACCTCTCTCCTAAGCTTCTACAACCACAACTCTAAAATGCAATCCAGAACCTAGCATCCCTCATCCCCTGGACCAGTGGGTGTTGCACATCAAATCACAGCTTGAGGAGATATCGACACAGCTAAGCAAAATAAACAGCATGTTCTCAACCTCATACACCATTAAATGTCTTCTGAGGGTACTAGCCAAAGTTGTAGACTTTAGGAAGTTTGTTTGGTTTCTATGTGCTTTCATTTTGATTGTTTGAATTAAGCTGCCACCACACCATCAAATGCTAATAATCCATTCATTCAAAATGACACCACTAGGGTCAGGTATAGAACTTTTGCATCAGTCTGTTTTGTTTTATTCTGTGCTCAGTTCAGAGTTTTGCAGCTGTGATCTTTCAATGACTGCTTTATGGCCGCCAGGAGAGTTGAAATCAGCTGCCAGGACTTGGAATCTGGAGGAACACATGGACACATTATTCTTTTTTCTCTGAAACTATCCAGTTCCTCTTCCGGTTAGATGGGGAGACAGTTGGAGGATAACAGGAAGTCACTCAGCAGCTTACTGCCAAGGCCACCCATCTATGACACTGCTGGGAGACAATGAGCTTCCTTCCATCTACCATCAGTGGCCTCTTCAACAGAAGGTTAATCACAAAAGAAGGTGCGATGCTGTTAGAGCTGACGCCACCGGGTGGCTTCTGCCTTTAGTTCTGAGGGCCGCTGTATTCTTTACTCAGGGACCTCAAATTGCAATCAGACTATAGTGAGAGGCCAGAAAGTTGAATGTCTATGCTTATGAATACGAATGTGGCTTTTGTTTAAATTGATTTTTTTTTTTTTGCTACAACTATTCACAGCTACAATTCTCTTTACTGCAGAGAGGTGAGATGACCTCAGGGCTCACAAGGTTTTTACCTGGACTGTCTAGAGGAAAAGGTTTTGGTTCTTTTGCTTTTTGTAGTGTTCTGTTCAGCTTGATGGAAAAAGCGAGATAATGCTATCACTGACCTTCCTCCATGGTGACTTCGCTCCCGATTCTCGCCAATAACCCTGACTAACCATCTGAGTCACCAAGTTTCATACGTTTATGCATTTCAACACAATTCCCAGGCTAACTGGACTTGATTGATTTTCTCGTCTCAGGAAGAATCAAACGTCCCTTTAAGTTTCCAGTCCGCTGTCACTGAGTGACTGACTGGACACAAGGGGGGCAGATAAGATTGCTTCACTAACAAAGGACCAAGAGTCACCACGATGTCAAACGATTAGCAAGAACTTCCAGCTCGAAGGAGATTCAGTTATTGATAAATACTTGAGTTTGTACTGTGGTAGTGAAGAGGATTTAAGTGAGAACATTCAGTGAAAAGATCAGGTGTAAATGCCTGGAAAAAATCAGGGCACTTACTGGCTAGTAACATGGCTAAGATGTTGGCATCCAGCTGACTCCCCTAGACCCCTCCCAGACGTGGGTAACGTGTGAAAGAACTGCCCTGCCATCCCAGCTCATGCTTTCTCTCATGTTCCTGGCCAATCCCTTTCCATCTATCCCCTTTCTGTTCTTTTCCATCCCTGCTTTGCTGTCCTCATGGCTCTGCTCCCGTCTGTCTGCCTATACCAGTTCTCCAGGCCCTCACTCCTCGCCCTTTCCCCCAATAAACCTCCTTTATACCAGATTTGTCGCACGGTGTGATTTCTCAGAGGGACGGACACCTTGGCGTAAGATTGCTGGGGACTCCCCCAGATGCCGTATTATATTGCATGGTAAAAGATGTACCTCTCTGTTCTTATAGCTCCTCTGAGGAATTATTAGTGGACAGTTGGAACTAACATACCACTTACTAATAAAAAAAACCCATTATTTTAATTATATTCTCATGTTTTCTGTATATTTTAGCATATCAGTCCCAGTTTGTCTACAGACGATAGTTGTGTCCAAATCTTATGTCAATACTTTACAAAGGTTTGTTTCCATTTCATGTGTATGTTTTGCCTTCATGTTTTTAAGTGTGTTTACTATGTGTATGCCAATGGAGGTCAGAAAAGGGCATTTGATTCCCTGGTACTGGATTTATGCATGGTTGTGAGCTGCCATGTGGGTGCTAGGAACCAAATACAAGTTCTCTGTAAGAGAAGCAAGTACTCTTAACTACTAAGCCATCTTCCCAAGTCCTTATGTAAGTTTTAGAGTGTAATCCCTAGGTTCTGGAGATGGCCTAGTGGGTAAGAATGCTTTCTGCTCAACCATGAGGACTTGAGTTCAAATCCCTGCACCCACATATGAAAAATAACATTAAAAATATCAAAGCAACTGTGTGTGGCTGTGCACACTTGAAACCTCAGCATTGCCTAGGGTGGAGCCAAGAAGTTGCTGGGGCTTCCTGGCTGCCAGGCCAGGCTCAGCGGGAGATCCTGTGGCAAAGGAATAAGGTTGAAGACAGAGCAGGATACACTGTGCTCTGTGCTCTAGCCTTCAGGTGTGTGCACACACAAACACACGCATGCACATCAATGTCCTATCATTTTACACAGAATAATTTTATAAACTTTTCCTTTTTATTTTTGTTATTTTATCCATGTTTAATTAAAATAGAATTACATGACTTACGCCCTTTCCAGTTCTCTTTCCAGCTGCACCTCAATCCCATCCCAACCTCCTCCTTGCTCCCTCCAAACAGATAACCTCTTTTACCTTATTACTGTTACATACATTTAGATGTATATATTTACATATAATATATAAGCATATATGGAGAGATACGAAAACATACAAATACAGCATTCTGAGTCTACTTTTGTTGCTTGCATGTAGATAGATTCAGAAGTGACCACTTGGCATTGGATAACTAATCAGGGGGCTCATCTGTGGGAGAGGCCATTGGATAACCAATCAGGGGGCTCATCTGTGGGAGAGGCCATTGGATAACCAATCATCAGGGGGCTCATCTGTGGGAGAGGCCATTGAATAACCAATCAGGGGGCTCATCTGTGGGAGAGGCCATTTCTTCTTTATTCATCAGTCAAAAACCTTTCTTTGTTCATGACTTTTTTTTTTCACGGCATCTCAAGCAGATAATGTTACACTTGATTATTATTTTTTTTTAGCATTTTCAAAAGTTTCTCAAGCATGTGATCTCATGTTAACCTCATCATCATATGTAGTACAGAAATGCCTTACCTCTCACCCCTTACAGAGGAGAGAATTGAAACATAACACATTTATCTTACTAGTTTAGACTCATGTGTTAAAGACATACAGGTCACACCAGAATTGAAATTCTATCCAAAACTATTTTAGAACCTTTATTACACAAATTAAACATCTGCCTCTAAATCTTCCTAATGTATGATTAATATTAAAGCCTAGATAGAAGCATTATTGTTCTGAACATTGCAAGTATAATTTAATATCATATTACATTCACGTGATCCAGATTATCAATTATAGTCCAACAAATACAAAACATGATGACAGGAAGAAACATAAATTTATTATTCTAAAGTTTATTTATTGTTCTTTATACAATGGCCTACAATGGTATATATAGAATGTTCTGGAACATGAATTCATAAAAGATTCTTATTGTCCTTCAAGCAAGTTATATTTTTTACACTGAATTCATTGGAGTTTATGTCTATAGAATGATCTAGAACATGAATTCATAAAAGATTCTTATTGTCCTTCAAGCACGCTATATTTTTTCAGAAATTCATTGGGGTTTATGTCTAAACATATGGTCTTTTGTAAATGTCTATCTGCCATTTTTCAGCCAGTGAGTATCCTTAACACATGCTTTTCTACCGAGACTAGTGCCCTGCCCTGAAATATGTTTTGAAGTGCCCTGTGCCATAATTTGTACTATGACTTCACAATGAGATTCTTGTGGCTGAGTCTGACATTGAAGCAGTTGGAAACTCATGTGATGTGTCTTCCAGCACGGTGTGAACCACCCATGGCCCCACCCTAGACCTGCACCATACCCAGTGGGAAGAGTGTGGTCATTGAGCTGCATTGACTTGTTTCCTGGAGACTGGAGTTCGATTGTTACCATAATAGCACTTTTCAGTTCCTGTAATTTTTTTTTAAGATTTATTTTATTTCATTTCATTTCATGAATGAATGAATGAGTGCTTTGCCTGCACATATACAACATCTGCACAGCTTGTACCCACAGAGATTAGAAGAAAGCATCAGATCCCCTGGAACTGGAGTCACGGGTGGTTGTGAGCCACCACCTGAGTGCTGAGATTTGAACCCTGGTCCTCTGTAAAGGAGCAAGTGCTCTTGATGACTGAGCCATCTCTCCATCCCAGTTCCTGAAAATTTCAATAATATTGTTCATGAATATTGTCTGGGTTAGTTTTAAAGAAAGAAAGCAGAAACAGGTGAGAGGCAGCTACAAAAAATGACTCTGAGTGGAACTATTTACCTGTGTGCAAGAGAACATTGCCCATTGATAGAGCCAGGCACCAAACACAAGGACTAATGTCAGGGAGCCTACACCGTACACTCCCCTTCTTCCACAGGTCTGGTTCTTAGAGATTAACAGCTAAAGTGCTGAGCATGGCTGGGCCACCAAACATAAGTACAATATTATTACACAATTATTCCAATTTAGGGCAACATGGATTGATAGGTAACTATTTTCCCTTCAAAGCAACACAACCTGCATTCCTCTTGCCAGTGTGTGCCAGCAAACGAATATTGAATATATCTTTTGCACTTGATCTTAGCCAAAGAGTGAAGAAGCCAGTGTGTGTGTGTGTGTGTGTGTG
>NC_034592.1:8542774-8594520 GCF_900095145.1 Mus pahari | reverse complement strand
GTGTGTGTGTGTGTGTGTGTGTGTGTGTGTGTGTGTTGCTGCGTTTAGAAACCCCTTGGCTTTTCACAGCCTAGGCAAATGCCCTATCACTGAACTACACACTATCCTAGCAAAAATCTTTTGGAGGAGACATAGTCAAGAGAACTATACCTAATGTGAGGCCTTTAAACCCAAAGTGTGCTGAGTGCAGGCTCTGCCAAGATATGGGAGACCAAGGATATATAAACAGAAAGCAGGACCTTAGAGGAAAGAACAAAGAACCAGGGCGCTGTGCTAGAAGAGAGCTGGAGTTAGGGCTTGGATTAACAACAGATTCATAAAACAAGGCTTTCTAATCAGTGTACAGTAATTGCCTTTAGCTACAACCTGAGACAATTAAGAGTCAAGTGGTAAATCTGATACAGTACTTTGTAAAACGTCCCTGCCCTAGACCCATTGGATCACTAGGGTTTGGTCGGAGGAAATGCCGGCTCGTGGCGTTTTCCAACTCCTGGCGGAACGCCAAGCTCTGAAGTCCTCCGGGATACTCCGGCCCACTTCCAAGGCTCGAGAACGCACTGCACTGACTCTTTTTAATGCATTGACTTTGGACAAATGTGCATTTAAAATCTGGCAGGGAGGAGTCTTGGAGATTGCTGGCCTGGGGGCTGCAGCGATGGGCTTTGAGAAGGCAAATAACAGGGGACTGCTTTTTCTCCCGAACGAATCGCAGGCCTGTCCCATATCCCCGCGGGGTGCAGAGCCGGCAAAGGGGCAGGCGGGGGTTGGGGGGCGGTACGCCAGGGACGCGCCCCGGAGCGCGCTCAGGTGCATCGGGCGCTGCTCCACAGCTGCTCCCCCGCCGCTGGGGGAATGAGGCTCGACTCTAGTCCCGGCTTTCCGGCCCGCAGGCTGGGGGCGGGGCGGTCCCAGCCACATTCCCCCGCCCCCGCATCCTCCGGGCGTCTGTCCCTCCAGCGTGCCCCGCGAGAGACATGGCCGGGAGCAGTGAGAAGGCGCCAGACTCCGGGAGAGGCGTCGTGGTAAATGCGAACTCTGGATTCCGGGCTCCCTTAGCTCGCGCCCCTCCCCTCTCCTCCCTTCCTTGCACCCCTTCACTCCCACCCCTTTAGCTGAATTGCGTTCGGGTGAGAACGGCCAAGGCTTTGTTCCTCCTGCGGGTGGAGATCGCTGGCTTCCTCGCATCCAAGCCTCCCCTCTCCACCCGGTCTGACGAAAACCCTACTAAAATCGCTCCTTCATCCAGAATTCCCAGTAACTCCTCCCTTCCCACTCTCACCCGGGTTCTTGGCCCGGAAGCCTGCCTCCTTCCGGGTCCCCACTTCGGCTAGCCACAAGGAGTCTTGCGAGTCGGGGTTTAGGAAAGACCCTGCATGCAGCTCGAGAGACCATTCTGCACTGCCTATTAGCACTTCAATTGAGTTTGTTTTCAAACCGGCTACTGAGATCTAACTCTTCAGGGCAGCCAAAGTGCAAAGTAATGCAAGTGAATACAATTGGAACTTAGAATCTGGAGCGCTACTCTGCAGAAGCCAGAGTGCCCTCTGCCTTCACTTGATATGTGAAAAACCCAGTAGTGTGTCAAGATGGAAGGTGGGGTCAGATCCAAACCTCTGCAATTCCGGGGATCATTCAGGTGTCAACCGGAGGGTACCCACCTCCCATAATCTTGAAATTAAGCTCTAGCGGATGGTAGTTATGACTCCAGGATTGGAGTGAAAAGGTGTGAAGGTGTTGGGTGAGGCTGATTTGCCATTAAGATCCTCTTTCCAGAGCTCAGCGTGTAATTCACAGCTGTTTATGGAAATATATGGATTGAATTAGAATGAGTGGGTTAGGAAGGAAACACCTCTCGGTTAAATAGAACTGTTCAGGTTGAACAGCTCTTAAATAAACATCAGGACCTACCTTTCTTCAAGGAGGAATGCCTTTAGTCTGTCCTGCCAGGTTCCGCTCCTACAGGTTTGAAGCCAAACTCTTCTTCCCAAAACTTGCATTCAGGGAGGGGACACAGGCAAGCGGTGTGAAAACACACAGTCCATTCAGCCAGGGCAGGGAGGAGTGTCTTTACCCATACGATCAAAGAGTCTGCAGTGACATTCACCCAAGATCACAAGCAGCAACAGAAGGTAAACCATGTGTGGACGCGTCAGCACAGTGATACACGTCAGCACAGAGATACACGTCAGCACAGAGATACACGTCAGCACAGAGATGATATACACGTCAGCACAGAGATACGCGTCAGCACAGAGATACGCGTCAGCACAGAGATACGCGTCAGCACAGAGATGAGATCACTATATCTGATTCGTGCTTTTACAATAATAACACTCCAGTTGCTGTGGGTATAATAGACCATATGGGAAGGGGATGAATATTTGAAAGAGCAAGTCATTAAATTAACTCCCTCAGGAGTTACGGGTCAGGCTGCTCTGTAGGCAACTTGAAAGTCATAACTTGAAAACCCCAGAACGTGATAAGGTAGATTTGGAAAACCGTTGGCAGGTTTTCAAGGTTGGTTTGGGGGATAAATGAAGAATGGAATAAAATAAAATGGAAGAAGTAAAAAAACTATTAAGAACAAATGCCTGGAAAGCCCCGCAGATGTGAGAGGCACACTGTAGACACCAAGCCAGATCAAGGGACCAAAAATGAAGAGCTGGATGGGAGAAAGCAAGCAGGAGTAGATGTCTAGAGAACAGTTCAATCGAGGTGGATTTGCCAGGGTCATGAGATCATCAAGAGCATCAGATGTTGCCAAAAGAGCAAGTGGGATGCGGATGGACAAGAGCCCACGCGGGGAGCACCTAAAGAGAAGGGAAAAGAAAGGGAAGGGGAAGCTGATGGTGAAAAGGAAGCAAGGGCGTTATGTCTCTTAAACTGCTGTCTAGGGGCATCGTCAATTTCAGGGTGTATCTGACTTTCACCATCAGAATACGTTTGGTAATCGTCTGAATCAGGTTCTTCTATGGACAGCGGCTCTTCTGTGGGCAGCAGCTGGTAGTCCTGTAACAGGAGCTGATTAATAGTTTGATTAGAAATTTTTAGAGCCAGGCATGGTGGCGCACACCTTTAATCCCAGCACTCGGGAGGCTGCTTGTGGACGTTGTACATCGTGGTGCGCACTAGGCTCCGCACCACGATGTACAACGTCCAAGGTCTCATGTCTGCCTGCAGCTCCTGGACTTTGTTTTTTCACTATCCCGGACTGGTTGATGTAGAAACAAACAACATTCTTCTTGGAGGAACAGGCAAAGACCGCCTTCTTTAGCTGTCAGGAGATCTAGCCCCCGCCGGTATTGAAGTACCACAGCTGCCAAAGAATTGACTTGTTTCTGTATAGTAAGCAGGGTTTCAGTCATTTCCTGAAGATCACTTTTAAACTGGGAACTGAATGTATTATATTGGGTCATAGAAGTTGTTATCCCTGCTATTCCAATACCAGCACCCACAGCTATTCCCGTGGCAACCAGAAGTGGCACAACTTGAACTGCCTTCTTATGTTGGGCAGCTATCATGTTTACAACTGGGATTAGTAGGGGCTCGTTTCCCTCGATTACCCCCAGTTCCAGGAAAAGGAATACCAACGTGCAAACCCCTGACCAGCTAGCCGGTAGACAATGGTACACTTGAGTGCCACAAAGGATTGACGTGTTCTGGACTTCGAAGCATTGTGGCAGAGATGATGTGTCAAGAGTTATGGTTTTATTGCAGTCTAGAGAACTCAGAGTTCCTACAGAGCGAGTCCCAGAGGTTTTGAAGCAATTTGCCACACCAAAGAGAGAGATAGAAGTGAGGTATGGAGTCATGGCAACATTGGATTTAGGGCAGCTAGCGAGGGTTGAGGTAAGGTTACTTGGTAGTATCACCAGAGACGCTGTAACTGACAGTTGTGAATTAGTTCCAGGAGGTACACATAGCCAACAATCCTTAAAACAAGCAGGCCTGATGACATGAAGGAGCTGGTAGGCCAAGGTCAAGGTCTGAAGCAAAAGACGGAATGATAAGTTAGTACGACTCATGAGGGGGGACGTCAAAGAGGTAAGAGCCTTGGAGGAATGTTTGATTATCTCTCCTACTTTTCCTATATTTAGGGGTGGGGTGATTGAGACATATTTTCTCTGGATGTGGATGGTACTTACTGGGGAGCTGGGCTGAGTTTTGCGGTAAAGTTTACCAGCAACTCCTGTTTCCCACCTGGGATCCCATGGGTCTCATATGTAGAAAAAGAGTGTCTTGCAGAATCGATAGAAGACATGATTAATCTGTGTTCCTAACATATGTATCTCACAAGACCAATATGGGCAGCCCCCATATTTGTCTGGCCATCGTCTGCAATAATCTTTTGTCTGATCAAAGAGAAAGCAAGTATACAGGTCGTAATACACGGATGGGGTAACAGATACTGGGACGGTGGCAATTTGGATCAGTTCTTGGCACTGATCCAGTTTCCCGACCCTATTTGAAAGGCCTGTTTGTTATCTGTGGGCGTTTCTCGGACGTAAGGGCTACCCTTGATGGAAATGAACAGCAAGGGAAAGACAAAAAGACCACAACTAATCCAGCGTCTCATCCAATGAAATCAAGTTCGGTTGCTGGAGTGGAGTCTCATTTTCCGGGATAGGGGACAAGACAGGTGGTCTTGATGTCTTCCGGAGCTTAACAGAGCACGGTCCTGTTAGGGTCAATGTGTATGAAGAGGGGTCATCTTTAGGCAGAGGAATGAAAGGTTTCAGGTGAGACAGGTGGACCCAATGAGAGTCCCTCGAGCTTAGCAGCTGTAGGGGTCAGGAGGATTAGCTTAAAAGGGCCTGCCATTTGGGAGAAAGGGGTGAGGGCTGATGACCTGGAGAAGATAAAAAGGACTTGGTCCCCAATGTTAACAGGTAGTGGGCAGGAAACAGTGTGGTCGAGGTAGGTGGTGGTCAGCAAAGTTTCATAGGAGAGAATGGAGATGAGGAAGTAATGGGGTAAGCAAATGATCTGGGAGGGGAGAGCACTTGGGTGAAAGGCTGGGAGTTAGGACTGGATGCCCATATATGAGTTTGAAATGAGAGATGAGGAGAGGTCGCTTGGGGAGAACTCACAGTCTGAAAAGAGCCAGAGGTAGGAGTTTCACCCAATCAAGGTGAAGTTCCCGTGACAGCTTAACAAGAGTGGTTTTTAAGGAGCAGTTAGTTCATTCCACCTTGCCTGAGGATTGAGGGTGGTAAGGAGTGTGAAAGTGCCAGGGGATGTCTAGGGCCTTAGACAGGATCTGGGAAACTTGGGAGTTAAATTCGGATCTGTTATCTGATTGGAGAGAGACCGGAACACCAAATCAAGGGATGATCTCTCGCAGGAGATCAGAGACTGTCTGAGCCCTTTTGTTAGTTGTGGGAAATGCCTCTACCCACCCTGAGAAGGTGTCCACCCAAACCAGGAGGTATTTGGCATGTCTGACGGTGGGCATATGGGTGAAATCAAGTTGCCAGTCAGTTCCAGGAAGGGAGCCTCCAGCCTGATGAGTAGGAAAAGAAGGGCTACAATACTTCCAGTACGGGTTAGATGTCTGACAGATTTTGCAAGAAGCACTGATAGATTTTAAGAAGCGTAAGTCTTCAGGAGTAGGCTGTAGGTGTGTCTTAACAAAAGAAGACAATGCTTGGCTGTTAGGATGAAAAAGTTGGTGAAGGTATGACAGGGTTTGGTGGGTGTCAATGGGTGAAGGTGGAGATGTAGATTGTAGTGTAAGAATGTCCTAGGGAGGATAAGACGAGTTTGGGCCCCTAAGGGCCAAAGCTCTAGCTGCCTCATCGGCTTGATTGTTTCTCTTGGAGACAATAGAGTCATCTGTCTGGTGGGATCTGCAATGGATGATCCCAGTAGCTGTGGGGAGGTGGGAGGCCTCTAGCATAGCCATGATCTGGCTTGCATTAGCTACTGATTCCCCTTTCATGGTAAGTAGCCCGTGCTCCTTCCAGATAGCAGCATGGGACAGGAGGATGTGAAAAGCATATTTGGAATCTGTGTAGACGTTGAGAGATTATTCCTGTGCCAGTCAAAAAGCACGGATGAGGGCTATTAGTGTAGCCTGTTGGTTGGTAGTATGGGCAGGAAGGGCCTGCGCCTCTACCACCTCAGTGTCTGATACTATGGCATAGCTGTCTCTTCTGGCTCCTTCACGTAAAAAGGAGCTGCCATCTGTTTACCAAGCGTAGATGGCCTGAGGCAATGCGCCCTCCTGTATGTGTGAAGGATGAGGTAATAGTTCCTCTAAAGTTTCAGTGCAGGAGTGAGATAGGGAGTGGTTAGTATTTGGTCAAGGAAGAAGATTGGAAATATTGAGAGGCAGACATGATTGGAAAGTGAGTGTGGCGTCTTCTATTAGAGCTACCTGGAGAGAGAGGACCCTGGAGGGAGGCAGAGTCTGTAATCCTTTATACGTTAGGAGCTGTGACAGGTTATGAGAAGAGACAAAGGTTAGGGGTTTTTGGTTATAGGTGGCCCAACGGTTAGGTTTTTTGACTTTTGAATAAGGAGTTCAGCAGCTGCTAGAGTACAAATACAAGGTGCCCATCCCTGGATGGTTAGATCTAGTTTTTTTTTTTGAAAAGTATGCCACAGGTGCAAAAGACGGTCCCATCTGGTGACCTAAGACTCCAAGGGCAAATCCCTCCTTTTCTGTTACAGAGAGGGAAAAAGGATGAGTCAGGTCAGGGAGATGTAAGGCTGGGGCCTTAAGGAGATCCTGTTGGAGCCTTTGAAAAGGCTTGGTAATAAGTTTTAAAAGAGGTTCATGGGTGGAGCCTGATGCTGCTTCATATAAAGGACGAGAAGAAGGGAAAAGGAAGGAACCCACAAACACAAAAACCCGGCTATTCCTAGGAACGATAGAATCTCTTCTTTCATAGAAGGGACGGTTAGAGACTGGATCGGATTCTCTCTATGTAATGTCATAGCCTTATGGGTTGGGGTAACTGTTAGTCCCAATAAGTGACCTGAGGGGTAGACAGTTGGACTTTAGAAGGTGAGACCCTGTAGCCTCGATTGGAGAGGAAATTTTGAAGAGCAGAGGTGTCAGTTTGGCTAATTTCTAAAGAGGGGCTACAGAGAAAGTCATCATCTATATAAAGTCTGATCTTAGATTTAAGGAGATATAAAGATAATAAGTCAGAAGCCAAGGCTTGCCCAAATAGGTGTGGGCAATCCTGGAACACCCGAGGTAGAACAATCCAGGTAAGTTGAGTAGAAAAGTGGGTATCAGGATCTGTCCAAGTAAAGGCAAATATGTTTCATGACTGGACATCTAGAGGGCTAGAGAAGAATGCATCCTTGAGATCTAGGACTGAGAAGTGGGAAGTTCCCAAGGGGATAGTGGAAAGAAGTGTGTAAGAGTTAGCCACAACAGGATGGAGAGGAACCACTGCAGAATTAATATGCCTGAGGTCTTGAACTAAGTGATAGGTACCATTAGGTTTCTTGACTGCTAATATAGGGGTATTAAAGGGGGAAGAAGTACGGTAAAGGAGTTTCTTTCTCAAGAGGTCAGAAATGATTGGCTTAAGTCCCCTGAGGCTCTGGAGAGAGAAAGGGTATTGAGCTTAGGTAATGTACCTGGTAGGGTCCAATAATTGGATGACAACAGGAGAATGGTGTTTAGCAACAGAGGGGTTCTGGATGTCCCAGACTCGGGGATCTACCTGTGAGGCTGGTAAAGGGAATAACATGGTATTGTTAGTAGGTTGGCTGGCTAAAAGGAGAAGCAGAGGAACTGCTGGTGAGTTTGAGTTTAGGCAAATATGGGGAGCAAAAGAAATAGAGGCTCCCAGCCTAGCTAGGAGATCCCTTCCCAATAAAGGGACAGGACACGTTGACATAACCAAAAAGGAATGGGTGAGAGGTACACCCCTAAAAATGCAACTAAGTGGTGGGGTCTGGTAAGAGAAGTAAGGTTTCCTCCTACCCCGACAATAGGAAAACAAGGAGAGGTGGGCCCCCAAAACTCCGTTAGGACCGAGTAAGTGGCCTCAGTGTCCAAGGGGAAAGAGATGGATGGCCCACATACCACAATATCTACCCTAAGCTCCCTGTTTGTGATGGCAGTGGTCGGGTTAGAGGAACCTGGGCCTCGTCAGTCAGCCATAGCCAAGCCTAAGAGATTGGTTGGAGAGTTATCTGGGAGTGATGGCCCTCTGTTTTGCATAACATGAAGGCAATCGACAGCCCAATATCCCTCTTGATGGCACCTAGGGCGTGGCCCCCTCGGCTTGTGGGGATTAGGGCAGGCTTTGGCCCAGTGACCTTGTTGGCCACACCTGTAACAGGTACCTGGTGGTCTCTGGGTCTTAGAAGACCATGAGCTCAGGGTAGCGGTCAGACAGCCATTGCCAGCATATTGTACTTTTGTTTGCTGACCCTCTTATCTCTCCCATGGTACACTTTGAAGGCCAGAGCTAAGACTTCTGCCTGTGGAGTCAGGGGTCCCTTCTCCAGCTTTTTAAGTTTTGTTCTTATGTCGGGGTAGCTCTGGGAAAAGAAGTAGGTCATTAGGAGTTGTTTACCTTCTGGGTTTTCAGGGTCCAGATTGGTATACTGTAATAATGCTCCTTTCAGGCATTCTAAAAATTGAGATGGATTTTCCTGTTTATCTTGGACAACCTCTTGGAGTTTTTCAAAATTTACCAGCTTTAAAGCTGCCTTTCTCAGGCCCACCAAAAGACATGTAACAAACCTGTGGCTAGAATACCACCTGCAGAATTAAAATTCCATTGAGGATCCAGGTCAGGTACTGTCCCCGTTCTGATTGGATATGCTCTATCTGTTTGATGAATCTCATCTGCATGTGCTCTCGCTTATTCCCAAACTCACCCATGTTCCTCAGGAAGCAAATTGTTAGTAAGTATCATGTATATATCATGGAAAGTCAAACTGTTCAATTGGGTAATATGCTGAAATTCTTTAATAAAGGCAGAAGAATTGGAAGTATAGGAGCCCAACCTCTTTTCTATCTGAGAAAGTTCACTCAGTGAACTTTGTAACTTGACAACACCGTCTACCACCGCAATTTCCCTTAAGGGAAGGACAGTTGTTGGGTCAGCATCCTCTTGAGGAGGAAGCTTGGGGGTTTGGTTGTGGCCTTAGAATGAGTGATAGGTGGTATGAAAGTAGGTGCTAAGGTAGAACATTTGGAAGGACCTGCAGTTGGCACAGAAGACGGAGAGTCAGAGGTAGTCGGCTCTGAGGTATCTCAGTGAGGAGAAACTGGGGCAGCAGTTTGAGGTTTTAATGGCACAGAAACAAACCTATGATGGAAAGGGAGTTGTTCGTTAGCTGGGTCTAACATTGTGGTATCATCTAGCAGGAATTGTGCAGGACTCATGGCTAACAGGAGTTGAGTTGGAGAGCAGGGAGCGCACGTAGAAGGATTAGAGCGAAGATAGATGAAGGATTTAACATAGATAACCTCTTCCCATTTACCAGTCAGCTGGCAGTATGTATTAAGATCCTTTAAAACAATTGGATCTAGGGTACCATTAAGTAGCCATTTAGAACCATTGTCTAGTGAGTACTGAGTCCAGACCCTGTTGCAAAGGTGTATTAATTTTGATGCCTTCAAAGGAGGCGTTAGCTTCAAAGACTTGAGATTTTCTAGGAGACATACCAGTTGTGTATCTGGGGATACATTTGAAGATATTTTATTGCCCATTTGGAGGTTGCTGGTGTTCCTACTGGCGTCCTGAGAACGATCCAGAAACCAAAAAGGAAATCAGCCAGGCTAGAATGCCCAAGTCGTCATGAGGACTCTCATCTATTCGTGTCAACAGAGGCCTTCTTGTGAAGGACACATGGGCATAGTAAGAGGTCAGTAGGGAGAGAAAAAGCTAGTGTAAGGCTTGGGCACTGTGAGTAGTTGCTAATCTTCACAAGTGCCCCCAAGGTTGACAATAACCAGTGTAGGACGGAAAAGCCTGCCCGTATGTTAATTTCTCCAATAAAACTTAGATAGTAGAATTTGAAGAAAATTCAGGGGCTGAAGAAATGAAAGGGTTAGGAAAGCTAAGGAAGATAAGGATACAGGCAAAATAGCAAGCCCTTAAGGGTAGGGTAAAAAAAAAAATCCAAAGGAGGTTGTAACAATAGACATATAACTTCGGAGATAAGGCTGCCCTGAGGACTGGTGGGTTCATGGAAAAGTGTTGCGAGTGTAGAATTAGGATAAAATAACTCAATGAGGCAACTGAAGGAGCTACAAGATGGACTAATTAGAAAGTCAGGAAGACAGGTTCCAGACTCTCAAGCACCCAATGTGTCTACCAATGACTAGGAAGGAAAAACCAGGATGGGTGGGGAGATCTGTGGTGCTAAAGATGGTTAGAGAAATGGATCCGAGTGACTTAACATGATACAAGTACAGTTTGTGTGAGAAAAGGGACTACTAAGAAACTTAAGGCCACTCATAGTCCAGCTCTACAAGACAAAGGATACCCAAACAGAGATCTCTCCTTCCAGGGAATGGAAACAAAGGCAAAGACCCATGGCAGCTCTAGATGGCAACAATAAAGGATGACTGAGGTGTCAACCCCAGAGAAAATGTTGATGTGGTCTCCTTAAGGTTCAGATAATACTGTGGAAAAGCAGGCAGAAAGAATGTAAGACCTTCAAGATGGAGAAAGGTTTGGGAGAGAGCAGGATGTAGGGATGGGAACCATGAACTCACAGCTAGTGGGCATGCTGACACTGAGTCAGCAAAAGCCAAGTCCACGTAGCAGTCATCTGTAGAGAGGGAAGGGACCCACAGGCCTTTGTCACTTGCTGCTGCTGTGTTGGCAACCCTCAGATTCTAGGAGAAAGGGACGCATGCTTGTGTGCCCACTGTTGAGCCCACCATGATCTAATGGTGAGTTCCAAACTCAAGAGCGTACAGGTGAACCTGGTTAATCAATAAGGGACACTAAACAAGACCAAACTAATAGGGGAAAAGTAATTACATGGAGGAGGGGTTGGCTGGAAGGGGCCAGAGGGAAATGGAAGGAGGGAGCATCCAGAATATAGAGTGTACATATATGAAAATGTGAAAGAACAACTTACTAATAGAAAATTAGTAAAATGGATCTTATCTGCAAGTGACATTCAGTTGATTTGGGTAGAAGGGCCATTAATGCATTATAAAGAATAAATAGTAGCATACAGGAATTGGCAAATGAAAGGATGTAGACAGAGATCTTGCTCAAAGTTGGTTGTCATTGGTTTGGAACTAGTAAAGTCACCAGATGTACAGTTGAAACTCTGTGGTTATTTATCAGGGAGATACGGTCTTCTCTGCCCACCTTGCTTTCGGGGGTGAGGGAGCAGGTTCTTAAATATCTTTGTCTCTCCAGTTTGTGTTTTACTAAAGTGTTGTCAAAGTTAGAACCTACACAAGTAAGTTTGTTAAAAGATGGGAGAAAACAAAGTTACTGTTGAGTTTCCGTTTGGTTGACCCTCCTCTCCTTATGTCCATCCTCATTCCCATGGGGATGGAGTGGCAAAATAGGAGAATAAATAAGAGGAAAAAGAGGATTGCAGAAGAGGAAGGCACTAGGAAGGAAGTGTTCTGTATAGCTTTGTCCTTGCTTTAGCAAAATAACCTGAGCCCTCCTTCAGCATGTGGATCCATTGTTCCAAGATTGTTGAGTTGGGCTCTGGACCTGGACCTGTTGATGTTGCTGTCTGGGGTTCTGTGCTAATGGAAGGACAGCCACAGGCATGAAAACCAATGACAATCATCTGTTTGTGGGGAAGGTAGTAATAGGTGCATGGTGCTTGGAGGGAGACAGAAGCAGGCTTGAGCTCTGCCAATGTGCTTCTGAGCTGTTTTTCTCCCTGAGAAGAAGTATGATGGAGGAGGAGGAGGAGGAGGAGGAGGAGGAGGTGGTCACCGTCGATTTAAATGTGAACAAGTGAGTCAGTGGTTTCTGCATTTGGATGTGGTATAAAATGGTTCAGTTATGGTGTTTGTCACCTCTCCAGCTGGAGGTGTTTCGCCTCTTCAGCATTGTGTAGAATGAAATTAGAGCATGTTATCTGAGACCCTAAAACTATTTAAAGATTCTTTGCTTTTCATTTTTTTGTTTTAAAGCTAGTGAAGCCATTACCTAAAGTCCAGAGCCATCCTGCATCTCCGCACTCCTCCGGGGGTAGACTTACACATACACACACCATTTGTATACAAAGAGAGCAAAACAGACTCCTGTTGTCTTTTATCTCCTTTGCAAAAGTACCATTTCAGATTAACTAGAAATAATGGCCATGTGTGATCGTGAGACCAGTTTTAGAGGAGTGACATTTCTGCTGAATTTAAATTTGCTGCTTGAGCTGGGGTAGTAAGACTTTGGCAAATGACACTGAGGTTTTTCTTTAAATGAGTTAAAATGTATTTATATAAACGATGTATATGAGTTGTATAGACAGCTGATGCTTCGGTATAGTTACATGGTCAATATCACTGTGTAAGCATTATAAACCACATGCCAGGGAGTCTTATATTCATTATCTGTCTAATTTAACATTTTCAATAGATATGTGATACAGGCCTTGACTTTATTTTAGAGACATTAATATGTCCCAGGTCTCATGGCTAGCAGACTTGCCCCAGAAGAATCAGACTTTGACATTCACATTGCTCATATTGCTCTGGGCTACTGCTGCTCTGACTGTCTTCACATATAGGTTTGTTTCCTAATTTTCCTATCATTTTTTCCTTTTCTATGGCATGTGTGTGTATGTATGTATGTGTATTTATGTGTGTATATATGTATGTGTATTTATGTGTGTATATATGTGTGTATGTATGTGTGTATATATGGGCATGTGTGTACATTGTATATGTATGTATGTATATGTATGAGTGCGTATGTGTGTATATGTCTGTGTGTATGTATTTATGTGTGTATATGTGTGTATATGTATGTATGTGTATGAGTGTGTGTATGTATGTGTATGTATCTGTGTGTGTATGTATGTGTATACGTGAATGTATGTATGTGTATGAGTGTGTATGTGCATGTGTGCATATGTGTATATGTATGTGTGTATGTGTGTACATGCATATATGTGTATATATATATGTGTGTGTATTGAGCATTTGTTCAGTATTTGTCTTTGCACTCTATTTGATGTCATCCACTCCATGGGTTTTATTGTATCTTATTTAAAGAAAACAGAATCAGGACTGGGCACGGTAGCACACACCTTTAATACCAGCACTCAGGAGACAGAGGCAAAAGCGGGTGGATATGTGTGAATTTAAACCCCAGCCTGGTCTGCATGGCTAGTTCCAGGCTAGTCATGGCTGCATAGTGAGATCCTGTCTCAAAAACTAAAGAGGGAGGGAGGGAGGGAGGGAGGGAGGGAGGGAGAGAGAGAGAGAGAAAGAAAGAAAAAGAATAATACGGTCTTCTAATCTCATGGCAGTAAAAATGAGAGTGTGGAACACAACCTTGTCATGGAGAATATTCTCGATGACTCAGATCAAAGAGTTGTAAGGATTGCATGGGGAAAGGCGGAGTGCAGGAGATCACTAGTTACCAGGGCTGCGAGTGAATGAGCTTCAGGAAGAACAGTGGGCAGCATTGTGTGGTCCAGAGGAAACACCAGAACAATGGCTTGGCTGACGTCACTGGACAGACTTTATTGGGCCATCACAGAGGCTGAATGTCATTCAGGTGCAGCTGGGAGGCCACTGACCAGCCACTCTGGTTACAGCAGGCTCCTGGAATTTACAGGGTTGGAACCAGAGTTGCCCTGTACAAGTTTACCAGGCACACTAGCCAGCTTGTTGGTGGAGGTACAGTGAATATGACATGTTTTGACTATGCGGGTGATGCGTACTCCTTGGCCAGTGAGACAGCTATGAATCTTCAGAGCTTTGAAAAGTAGTCATTTCTATCACAAGTTGGCAAACCTCTATAGGTGCAGAGGTAATGACTGTCTAATTTATTCAGTTGTTGAACATCTTTTTAGTACTTACCAGATCTCAGGTCAGTGGTCTGGGCATGGGGGATTGAACAGAAAGTAAGATCTCTGCCAGAAGTAGCTCACATTCCAGTGGAGTAAGACAAGTCAGAACAGACAAGCAGACAGAAACACACACACACACACACACACACTCACTCACTCATACACACCCTCACTCATGTACAGACACACTCTTTTACACACATGAACACAATTCATATATGCATATATACATGCTCATACATGCACACACAGTCTCACACACTCATATATACATATTCATACACACCTAGTAGTAACACATGCTATGAAGGAAAGTAAAATTAGATATGAAGAATGCAACAATGGGATGGGGGAGGGAGGAGAGTGCTGGTTTATATTTGTAATCAGAAAGGCCTCTCTGTAAAGGTGACATTGAATGAAGACTGGAGAAAAAGAATACACAAGCCCCGTGGTCATTTGCAGGAAGAGTATTACAGGCTAAAGAAATATCAAAACACTAAACAATTGTCAGCAGATTGAGTCATCCAGGAGAAAAGTGGCTAGAGCAGAGGAAAGGAGATCAGACCAGGCAACCAAGAGGGGGGTCCTGTGGGCCCCAGTGAGGACTGTTGGTTTTACTCGATGGGAAGTGAGAAGCCCCCAAGAACAGTTGAGCCAGAGACTGTCATGATGCAAAGTGCACTCCTCAAAGGTCACTACAGCTGCCATGTTGGGAGAAGCAAGACCAGGTTCTGCCATTTCTGCAGTAGTCCATGATGAAATGAGAGCAGTGGAGACCCAGATCAGGGCAGGGAGGGAGCCATGGAAGTTGCTTGGTGTGGTTCTGCTCATATTGGGAAGGAATTGATATACTGATTGGCACACAGATTAAAGGAACAAAGCCAATGCCAACATTTTAGTCTGAAGAAACAGAAGAAAATGCTGCCCTTACCTGAGAGAGGGAAGGGTTAAATCTGGGGAAAAATAACATGAGTTTGGTCTGCCTAGAGAACAAAATTAGGATGAGAGTGCCTTGGGCTCTACCTTAAAACCCCCTTATAAAACGAGGTGGGGAATGTCTTGGTATAAGATGGAGCAGCTGGGAATGGCCCCTAAACCAAAAGCGAACAGATAGGACAGAGTACGTGAACGGATAAGTGTGGAAATGTTCCCAAAGAGCCCAAGGTAAAGCCTTAGCTGAGCCAGAGCTGCAGAGAGCCCCAAGGTAATAGGCAAGAGAGTCACAGCTTCCAGGAAGAAGTGGAATTGACCTGGCCTTTCCAAGAGAGAGGTGAACTTTGGCGTAGAGACAGAGGGAGTAGAAACAAGGGTGGTGTGAGACAGATGAAGGGAGTTGAAGCCAGGAAGAATTAGGTGTCCTAGAAATCCCCAAAACAAAATACAGGCTATTACCATTGCTCTTGGCTGGCCACCAGAACCTATTGCTGAGAATATCACAGAGTTTGATCATGAGACATGGAAAAGCCAAGTTTACTAACTGAGAAGTTTCCTTCCTGGTAGCTAGTTCTCATATTACTGAAAGATGCTCTGTGCTGTACACTAGAATGATTGGCACAGCAAGACACACTTATAGGTATCCTAGTGGACTGAATGTTATGAGGATGTGAGACCTGCACCACAGAAACACATGCCTGGTGCTACCAATATGGCCAAAAACTTATGGTTGGGGAGCTCATGGGAGATAGTAGTGAAACTTTTACAATTATTTTCCTAAATGGATATAGTATCAAACTGCCTTGTAAATTCTTATCTCTCTCCCCATAGATTAGTATGACTCACAGACCTCATCAAGGAAGATGTTGTGCTCTGGATGCCCATTAATGGAGCGATTACCAAAGGTCAGAGAATAAGTAGCTGTGGCGTGCTCATCCATAAACAGGACATCTGTATCACATCCTTCCCCCTAAGGCTCAGGAACCATCTCAGAAGAGAGAACAGGAAGATTATAAGGCCAGAGTTCAGGGAGGACCAGAAGACACCACTATACTTTGTACAAGACAGGACCACTGCAGTCATACGTTCACAACATCTGCAGTTGCCTGCACAAAACCTATACAAGATCAACCCAGTCAGCACTTGAGCTTGGAAAAGGGCTTCATAAACACCAACATGAGTGATTACTACTGGCTCTTGGGAGGAACAGAGTCATTGTTTTTCTAAGGGTGTGGCATCTGGTAGATCTGGTGCTCCATTGCTTGATGGGCCAACACCCACTAGTGTAGGAGCAACACAAATTGGACTCAATGGAATTTTTTAGAAAAATGAAGGACAGGAGTTGGAAGCAGTGGCAGTTAGTCAATCTGAGAGAAGTGAGGAGGAATATGATCAGGTTAAATATGATCAAAACACATTGCATGCACATGTAAAATGTTGGTTCTAATACTTTGATTCAATTGGAAATCTGCATGTTCAAACACTAAAAGTCCTTGTCACCAATTGGTTTTTGATTAATCAATAACAATGTCAGTGACTAATGGCTGGGCAAAGAGACAGGGCAGGATGTTTAGATTTGCACAGGCTAGGAACTGGGAAAAAGGAGACAGAATTACCATGACTCATGGGAGACAGAGGGAACACAGGACCTACAGGAGAGAAAGCCACGTGAGATCTCAGATAGGTAGCCACAGGCAGCTACTTCTTCAATTAGGCCTAGGGTGACAGACAGAGGATTAAAAGTGTCCAGCCTTTGGGGTAACCAAGGCATTTTAAAATTAACTGGTGTGTGTGTGTGTGTGTGTGTGTGTGTGTGTGTGTGTGTGTATGTATGTATGTATGTATGTATGTATTCCATTCTCAAATCCAGATAGCTCCTGGGCAGGTGGCTGGAAGCCTGGGCCAAAAGTCAAAACAGTAACACAAACTCACTGCTACAATGAAATGCTCAGATACTTAATATTACATGTACGCACATACACATGCCAAATCATGTCTAGACTGAAAAGCCACCTGAGGGCAGGAACTAGATGTATAAATGAGCTAGAAAATCAGGCTGGGTCTATGTCATAAAAGCCCTCCATGGCTGAAAGCTGGACAAAGTAGTCACAAAGGTGTGGAAAATGACCAAATAACAAGCACGAACGTGGCTACAGAAAGGTTTTCATGGACAACGTTCTCATTGTTGCATCCTTTTTCTCTATGTGAAGAAAAAGTAACTTCTACTGCCATTTCCTTCCGCATCTTGTTCCTATTCTAACCAGAAAACTTGTCTGTAAATCTTAAGTAAGAGAAAGGCTGGCTAGCTGGCTTGCTAGCAGTCTGTGTTCTGTGAACAGGCCCATTTTCTTGGGCCACAACAGTCACTGAAGTTTCTTTCAAAGAACATCCTTTTTTAGTCTTTACTGCACTGGCAAAGGCACCCAGAAGTCTGGGTTTATTGTAATCCCAGGATATACTTTTCACAGGTAAACCTTCCCAGGAAGATTTATGGTAAATAGAAATTCAGAATATATCATAATACTGTATATTATATAATTATACATGTGTACAATGTAGTCATAGTATTTTTATCATATAGATACAAAGTCTATAATGTTTATACCTACATGCTTTTTTATAGTACTTGAGGCTGAGCTTAGGGCTTCAGGCATCTTGGACACTCTATTATTGAGCTGCACCCATACAGTGCTTACATAAACATAGTCTTCTATACAGTTCTATCAGGTTAGGTAAGGATGGTGAGTTTAGGGGCCGGAGAGGTAGCTGGGTAGTTAAGAACACTGACTGCTCTTAAAGAGGGCCCAGGTTTGGTTCCCAACACATATATCAAATGGTTAACAATTATCTGTAATTCTATTTCCAGGAAATCTGATGCTCTCTGGCCTCTGAGCTGGCCCTTGAGGGTACCTGCATGCATATAATACACATAAACTCATTCAGGTACATAAAAATAAACAAAGACAATAAAATCACCACTATTTAAAAAGAGACATCAGGGTTGCACTGTTGTTGTATGATGGTTCCAAGTAGAGTATGTTGTTGATTTGGTACTCACTTGCTTTACCAGGTTGCATAAATAATAACCTTACTCTACTAAGTTTATCATTGCCTGAGGGGATGTATTAATTTACCAAGGTGTGTAGCTCTAACCTCTGTGTTCACATTATTCTATTTCCAAATGATAATTTTTGTTATTTACATTAAAAAAGAAATCATTAATGAAAAATAACATAACCAAATACTTTGATTAACAGCTTCTGGATAATTGGTCAGGATATGATTTGGATTTATTCACAAACCCACAGCACTATTATGGTGATCTGGAGTGTGTGTTCATCCCCCATGGTATCAGAGTGGACAGGTGAGTGAGTTCTGCATCCTGTATCAGCAGTTCTCATTCGACTCTTCAATTCCGTTAAGGACTTTCTTTCTAGTGGTTGGGAGAACTTCTATAGGGTAGCAAATTTGAACTCAAGGAGCATGTGTGTTCATGGAACTGTGTAACTGTGGGTGATTACTCAGAAAGATCCGTAAGGATATACAGATGTAAGTTATAATAATTAACACACACACACCCCGAAAGCATTGCACTATACAAAGCATGGAGATCGGGAAGGGAAGGAAGGGAAAGCACTTCCACCCAGATGCCTTAGTCTCCTGGCTTTTCAGACGTTCCGTTTAACCTGGAAGAGTTAGGAGGTGAACATCACTTTCACAGGACACATTCTTAAGACCCCCACTTTCCCTGAAACTTCCATTTCCTTTGGAACAGTGTGTCAGGTCGGCCAGTCAGCATGTGTATGATTGTATCAGTGGTAATGTTTTCAGAATAAGAGAAGGCAGCTTCAAACCATTTGTGGAAAAGACAGATATTTTTTCTCTTGTTCTGGGTTGTTCACTTCCAGTCTTAGACACGTCAGCTTACTCTTGGGTTTCTAATGCTACCTGTGATATACTACCATGGATCTGGATTTGTAGGTGGAGCCCTTTGGCAGAGCCACCTTAGTACCTATAGACCACATGCCCATTCCTGTACCAAGACTGAACAAGTAAATCTACACATGTACATGGAAGACAAGCTTCCTTGTGTTCACAGTGTAAGGTCTGGGGTTTAGGACTCCTCAGAAGTGCAGAACTCAGAGAGAGGAAGACAGTGTAGAGTGAACAATTGGAGTCCTCAGCTAACTCTTCAGCAGGGCCTCTAATGTTTTTTTTTTTTTTTCTTTGTTATATTCTTTTTTATTGATTATTTATTTACTTTACATCCCAATCGAAGCTGCCCCTCCCTCCTCTCCTCCCAACCCCTCCCCCTCACCTCTTCTCTCCCCCATCCACCCCTTCTACTCAGAAGTGGAGCGGTCTCACACAGATATCAATCAGCCTTGACATATCATGTTGCTGTAGGACTAGGCAAATCTTCTATTGAGGCTAAACAAGGCAGCCCAGCTAGGGGAAAAGGAGCCAAAGCAGGCAGTGTACTCTGAGATAGCCGCTGCCCCTGCTGTTAGAGGTTCCACATGAACACTGGAGTGACAGTTTTGAAATTTTGATTTCTTTCAAAAACACAAAGGTAGTATAAGAGTATATTTTTGTTTTAACCCCAGGTGTGGGATATGAGGCTGCTTCAGAAGGGCCACAACAGCCAACTGTGACTTGTGTCTTGCTCTAGCAGGGGCATGATTTTACCAGTGTGTATTAGTCAGGGTTCTCTAGAGTCACAAAACTTGCAGATAGTCTCTATATAGTAAAGGAATTTATTGATGACTTACAGTCTGCAGTCCAAATCCCAACAATGGTTCAGTAGTAGCTGTGGATGGAAGTCCAAGGATCTAGCAGTTGCTGAGTCCCACACAGCAAGAAGGTGAAAGAGCGAGAGCCAGACTCCCTTCTTCCAATGTCCTTATATGGTCCCCAGCAGAAGGTGTAGCCCAGATTAAAGGTGTGTGCCACCACACCTTTAATCCCAGATGACCTTGGACTTGGAGATCTCCCTGTCTTAATCTTCTGGATTCAATCACCACTGTGTCTCAAGATCTCCATACCAAGATCCAGATCAGAAACTTCTATCTCCCAGCCTCCAAATTAGGTTCATTGGTGAGCCTTCCAGTTCTGGATTGTAGTTCATTTCAAATATAGTCAAGTTGACAACCAGGAATAGCCACAACACAGTGGCAGGTAGTTTCTGCAGTTGTGTGATGTCTGGAATCCTGGGGACCTTTCAGAGGGTATGTAAATGCAAGAGCCCAAGAAGTGGGGTGGGTTGTTGGTTGATTGCTGTTGATTGAGGCTTATTAAGTAGCCATTCACAAACAAGAAACAAGAAGAAAAAATGAGATATCCTGATGGTGAAGTTCAAACTCACTCCAAGGAACGCCATGCCCTAATCAGCAGGAAGTAGTCTAATGATAAAGCTGAACCCTTTCTCCTCTGTTCTTATTTCCTATCTAGAATTAGGGGGTTGAAGGGGTGGGGAAAAGGGTAGAAGGAAAAAGAACCCACAAAGTAGCTAATGCCGGCTACAGAAGACCCGGCGGCACAAGTCTTACCTGTGTGCAGAGGGCCTAGGCCCATCCCATGCATGCTCTCTGGTTGGCACGTCTGTCTTTGTGAGCCCCCATGGGCCCAGGTTAGTTGACTCTAGGTGTTCTTGTCATGTCCTTGACCCATTCTGGCTCCTACAATCCTTCCTTCCCCTCTTCCACAGGATTCCCCAAGCTCTACTTAATGTTTGGCTCTGGGTCTCTGCATCTGTTTCCATCACTTGCTGGATGAAAGCTCTCTGATGACTCTTATGTTAGGCTCCTGTCTGCAAGTATAGCAAAATATTATTAATAGTCAGGGGTGGACTCCATCTCATTGCATGGGTCTCAAGCGGGGCCAGTTATTGGTTGGCCCTTCCCTCAAATTCTCCCACTTTTATCCCTGAACATCTCATAGGCAAGATAAATTGTGGGTAGAAGATTTTGTGGTTGGGTTGGTGTTCCAGTCCCTCCATTGGGTGTCTAAAATTCCTCCATAAGTGGTCCAGGGTGGGGTCCAGGAATTCAGCCCTCAGCTTTAAAACAAACATTACACCCACTTTACGTGGGGAAATGTTTCTATGATTTCAGTACATTTTTATGGTTGGGTCCATCTCCACAATCCTGTCTTACAGTTTCATTAATCTACTGACAGGCAGTTACGTGGAAATTAAGTCATAAAACATCTAATCATTGGTCTAGCAGCCAGTGAACCTTTGGACTTCTGATTTGGATTTGTACACAGCTCAGGTACAATTCTTGGCGTGGATGTATTTTTTTCATTTCTCCTAGATTAAGCCCTTGGGGTGAAATTCTGGGCTTCCTGGTGAGTTTCAACAACTGCAGGTTATTTCCCAAAGTGGCTGTGCTATTTTCCAGCCTCACTAGCAGGACTCTGTTGTCTTCACATATCTGCTGACATTTAGTATATGTATGAAGATATCTCCCTGTGATTGAAGCTTATATTTCCTGAGTCATTAGTGTGCTCAGCAGCTATTCTCATTCTTTTTCTCTGGGGGTAAAGGGGTCTCTGCCCAAGCCTTTTGCAACCTTTTTATTTGGTTGTTTGTCTTCTTGTCGAGTTATTGAAGGATTAAATATATACATCTATAATTATAATCATGTATATTGTATAAATATAATCATTTGAATTATATAAATGAATAAGCCAGGCAGTGGTGATAGACACCTTTAATTCCAGCAGAGGCAGACAGATCTTTGTGAGTGTGAGACTGACCTCATTTACAAAGTGAGTTCTAAGACAGCCATGGCTATACAGTGAAAACATATATATGACATATATTAGATATATAACATATATATTAGATACAAATTATAATCAGATTATAATTTTCACATATTTTTTCTAGTTTTGTCATTTTTGTTGGAATATTTTGAGAAGAATGCATGTTCTGTTGCTTGGTGGAGTGTTCTACACATATTAGCTAGATCCAGTTTATTGATGGGTTGTTCAACTTTATCCTTTATCCTAACTGATTTCCCAGCTTCAGGGTCTGCCCATGCGTGGTAGAGGGAGTGTGAGAGGGAGTCTCTAAGTGCAGTGGTGTCTCTTTCTCCTTGCTGTTCTGTCAGTCACCTGGCATCCTTAAGGAATCATACACTAGGATTGTCAAGCTTTCTTCAGGAGTTGACAGAGATCACCAACTCTGATGTCACATCCTGACTGTAAGTAAGATGGTTTCTTCGTCTTACTTTTCATTGCCACAAGCACGATGCATCCTTCTCAGACCTTCCACTTTTATCTGAGTCTTTATGTTTAAAGTAGGATTTGGGGGGCTGGAGGGGCTGGGGAGATACTCAGTTGGTAGTGTTTGCTGTGTAAGCATGCAGACCTGAGTTTGATCTCCATAACCAAGGTGAAAAGACTGAGATGGTAAGCTGTGCCTGCAACCCCAGCTCTGGGGAGACAGATAGGCAGATCCCAGGCCTGCAGGGCCACCAGCTTATCCTAATTGGTAAGCTCCAAGACCCACTGAGACCCTGTCACAGAAATATGATGGACAGCTCCCAAGAAGAGGTACCCTAGGGTGATTTCTGGCCTCCATCTGTACATGCACTTTCATATATATGCATGTAAATACTCCCCACATACACATGCACATCCATGTATACACATATATGTGCTCACACACACTGGTATGTATGTATGTACACATGCACATACACTAAATAAGTGTAATGAAAAATTTATGAATTCAATGCATCTTTGTAAAAGCATGCCAGATATTCTGATATGCAGTCATTGGGTGATCATATTTATTTAGACAAACACTACCTGAAAACATAGCTAACATTCTATTTGTGCATATATAATATAAATGCCCATGGGGATTTTCTTTTTAAGGTACACATCTGAGATCCTGCCTCTGTTCAGGGTTTTGGTTTTGTGTGGAGAGTGGCTACACACTTGTACATATAGAATGAGTAGAAAACTGTGAAGATAGTGCCAGAGCACAGGCAGAGGCAAGCCATTGCTGTTCATTGACTCCAGGGAGCATCCTCCACATAGGATTCTACACTGTATTGCTACCTCTTCCCATTGTACTGTGGTGTGCTGCCTTTGGTGAACATATGATTTTATTATTTTATTTTTTTCGTTACTTTACACTTGACTTTTCTTCCAGTGTAAGGAGAATATGTCATTCTCTGTCTTATGGTTTCTGTTGCTTTGGAAAAACACCAGAACCAAAAGCAACTTGGGGAGGAAAGGATTTATTTCATCTTACACTTTTAGGTAACAACAGTCCGTCACTGGAGGAAGCCAGGACAGAAACTCAAGCAAGGTGGGAACTTGGAGGCAGGAACTGAAGCAGAAGCTATAGAGGAAGGCTTGCTTTCTTATACAAGCCAGGAAAATCTGTCCAAAGGATGGCTCCACAAACAGTGATCTGGGTCCTCCTACATCAGTCATTAATCAAGACCACCCCCCACAGACTTCCCCGAAGGCCAATCTTATGGAGACAGCATCTCCATTTCCTCTTCCCACACAAGTTTAGGTGTCAAGCTGATAAAAAAAGAAACAAAAAAAATCAGTTCTCTATTTCCTCTTTCTTTGCTATGAAATGAGACTTTCAGTAAATACCATCAAAATGTTTTAAAATTTAACAACAGGTGCTGTAATGATAAAAAAATAAATATCATGCATGACCTCTAACACAGTTTATGACATACAAGAGCTATGATGTCCTATTAGAAGTGTTGTTAGCACTTTGGTTCCACTTTAACAGATTTGTTTCTGCCTGAGAGCATTCTGCTTCTCCATGTTCACATGAATGATCTGGTCTGTATAGATAATCTTGTGTCTATTAGTTGTACATTAATGCATCTTTTATTTCTTACTTCTTTCAGAACTGAGTGGCTGGCTGAGGATGTAATGAAAGACATAGGCTACCATGATATTCTGATCCTGTGTGTACTGAAAGGAGCTTACAAGTTCTGTGCTGATCTTGTAGAACACCTCAAGAATATCTGCTGGAATTCAGATCGATTTGTCTCTATGAAAGTTGACTTCATCAGACTAAACACTTACTTACAAGGTAAGTTGTTACATGTTCTATTAGTATTATGTAATTATTGGAACTCACAATTCTTAACACTAAAATGACAACAAAGAGTGTAGTTGTTGTTGTTGTCATTGTTTCTTGAAAATAGAGTTTCTCTGTGAAATCCTGGATGTCTTAGAATTCACTCTGTAGACCAGACTGTCATTGAACTCAGAGATCTGCCTGACTTTGCCTCAGAAGTTCAGGAACTAAAGCCATGTTCTACCATGCCCAGTTTAAATATATTTTTTAATGAACAAGGATACAACAATTATAAGACTTTAGATAATATGCTTCTATTTTCACGTGTCTGGAAAGACTCTTTAGGAATGATTTCTGCATTTGTTCTTATGAATGAAGCTGATGAGTGTGGTCGGTGTAAAGAAGTCCGGTGGAGGGTGATGTGCTTTGTGTTGAGTGTTATTCTTGGACCTGGAGTCCTGTGGGAGGGAGTCCAAGCCAGTGGGGGACCTGGTTCTCTGCTGTCATTACCTGAGGGGAAGAAGGAGAGCATGGAGCAGACATCAATGCGAGGAGACCAGGCCAGGATCTTCCACAGAAAGCCTTCCACCAGCCTATGCTGACTTCCTGGCTGCCTCTTGATGGAGTTCATCTCGGTGGTTTTCCAAACATAATTACTCTTCTCTTTTCACCATAATGTTAACTTATGTGATACTTCCTATTTAATGACGAATTAATTCAAAACTAGGGTACTGTTCATTAAAAAACTCCATTGGTCAAAACTGTGACAGTATTTTCATTGACCAAACTACCTTGGCACATTTGAGTTCAATCTATTGTCAGGCTCAGTGGGCTTCCTATTGGTACATATCCACACCAGCACAAATTTAGTGGCAGAAACTGGCACGGGTTTATTTATGGACACTTTCTTGGGTTAGAAATCTGAATGTGTTTATAGTTAACTCTCAATCTCTTCTAGCTGGATTTTGATCAGCTGAGGTTCAGGATCCTTTTCCAAGAACTCCAACTGTGGTTGTAAGTTAGTTTCCATGTCCATACTACAGGACTTGGCTTCCATTTCTCCAGCCCACGGGTGCTCCTCCAAGGCCAATTCACAATGGAGTTATAGTTTCTTTCACACCAGATGGGAGGCCATCCATTTAACAAGGACCCTACCCTTCTAATCACTGATGTGATTGGGTCTTGTTAACCCAGTTAGCCAACTAAGCATATAACCTGGGGAGGGAATTCTGGACACATTTTCAAGTTCCATGATTGTTCAGGACATGTGTACTGGGAATATCCATTATGTCAGTTAAGGTTGTTAGTAATGTGATAGAACACCATGACCAGACGAGACTGTGAGAGGAAAGCACTTACTTCACCTCACAACTCTCCATCACCGAGGGAAATCAGGACAGGAACTCAAGCAGGAACTCAGAGGTAGGAATTTAAGCAGAGCTGTAGAAGGATGCTGCTGACTGGCTTGCTTGATGTGTAGTGGTAGGCATGGCACTGCCCACAGTGAGCTAGAGCTCTTCCTGCCTCCACTCGTCAGCATGCCCTGCCTCTGTGCACACTGTGCCCCTGTGTCACACCACTGTGACCAGCAGCACTTACTCTTTCATTTGGTCATCCGTTTTTGTTTAATTTTTAGCCACCTGCAGGAGGTTTCTAGTGACTTTTCTGTTATTTCTAGTGGTACTTTGTAAGAGACCTGTCCTTTTGGGTTTTCTGAGGCGTGGTCTACTGTCTTGCTCAAACCAGCAACACTGTACTCCACGACACATTCAACAATGCGGTGCTTTTCTAACATGTTGGAGCCTTTTCACATTCTAACTCTTTCAACATCCTCATCCCAGCCTCACACCTAGAGGCATACATTCTAACACTTAAATGCCGTGCTAACCTATACTTCTATGCCACCAGGGCAGGGAAAATGTATTCATTTCGAAAACAGGCACTGTGTTCATTAGCACTGCATCTAGGCAGATGATTTTAAATTGCCGTGGTATTCCCTGGGGGAGGGGATGCTGCAGCTCTTACCCAGGGCTCCTAAGGAGGAGGAAGGCAGCAAGTGACATCATTTTTTTCACTGCTGTCTCCAGTCTCACTCACTGTGTATCCTTATTTTCAGCCTGCACCTGAAGTCCTTTCAAGCTCAGTTGTGCTGTCTCTGCTTTTCTAAACCAAGTATTTCTCCTCTTGTTTATCAGCCAGATAACACAGATCGCCTCCCAACCAATTACCTCACGTAACAGTCTGCCTTCTCACTCAGGTGGGACATCCCTCTAATTACATAGCATCCAAAATAGATGGGAAACCCATAGTCGTAGTCTGGCCTATGGCATGAGCAATTCTCCACCCATGGCACATACGCTGCCCCTATTCAGAGATGACTTTGTTGCTAGGTCAGTTGCTGAAACGGGTCATCCCTTTACAAAACAGATCTCTTTCAGCATACCTGAGGGCAGAGGCCAATAAAAAGCAAAGCAAACAAATGGGGGAGAGTAGAATAGCTCACTTTCCTAAGAGCATCTGTGCTTCTTCATTCCTGCATACCTATTCACGGGCTCACACACCTGGAAAAGAGCTCTGTGATAACTTGCTACTGACAAGTGCTCCCACAGCTCATGCTAGGATGGTTTTTCCCAGCTGGCTATACCTGTCTGGGAAGCTGTGGACCCTTGCTGGGAAAAGTAGGCCACTGGGCTTGGGGTCATGGTTTGAAGATTGTAGTCGGGGGCTAGTTCCTGACTTGCTCTCTCTGCTTCATGGTTTGCCGTGATGAGAGCAGCCTGTACCACATCCACATGCTCCAGCTGATCTGCTCCTCTGTGCCTTGGGGACTGAAACCATGAGCCAAAATACATCTGTCCTCCTAGACTTCTGTCAAGTATTGTGGCTGTAATGATAACTCCCACTGTATTGATCTCTCTGAAAATGTCCTTACTATACACTCCCAAAGATGTCTCTCTTGAGTGATTCTAAATCCTGGTGAGATGAATATCAGGACCCACCATCACACCTTCTATCCTGATATCTGATGTACACTAGGATAAATTATGGGTGACACTGAATGGCAGTGACGATTCTGTACCCTTGCCTTTCTCCCCATTCAGAGTTCTGGGAAGGAGCCATTTCTGCCTGCATCTTAGGAAAGCAATCATATTATTCTGAGGAGAACAGGAGAGTTTACTTCTCTCTGAGTCTGGCTGTCACCTTGCCCCAGCCTCCATAGGTTATGTCAAGGGTGCTCTGCCCACGACATCTCATTAGACCTCCCTGCGGGACTGACTAAACGTCTCAGGGCTCTAGGCTGTCTGACTCGTCTTTGTTCTTTCTTTACAGGGATCTGAAGTGAATTTGCATGAATGGTAGCGATCTAGAGACTGATTGCTTAGAGATTAGCATGAGACTGGTGTATTATAGGCGTGTTGAATATTCCTGTTCTTTAATGAAAGGAGGGGCTCTGACAACCTGAACCCTCCTTCTTACCTTACTCCAGCCCCTCCCTTTCCTTCTAATCCTTCCTCTGTCAACTGATGCTCAGTCAGCGCTTGCTAATATTCATATCTCATTTAACCTTTTCTGAAATCCTGCTACAGGTCTCTCCCTTTTTTCATGGAGGGGTCAGTTAAGTCACAGAATGCCACACAAGCAGGCAAACAGTAGAAACGGGGTTATAACCCAACCCCAACTGTCTTGCAAGCCTTTGTCCATTGTAGTATGCAAACATTTCTCACAGAATTTCCCAGGGTTTTCCCAGCTCAAGAAGGGATGCAATTAGCCAGGCGTGGTGGCGCGTCCCTTTAATCCCAGCACTCGGGAGTCAGAGGTTTCTGAGTTTGAGGACAGCCTGGTCTACAAAGTGAGTTCCCAGGACAGCCAGGGCTATACAGAGAAACCCTGTCTCAGAAAAAAAAAAAAAAAAGGAGGGGGGATGCAATTTTAAACAGACTGGAGTTTCCCCCACATCTGCACACCTCCAAACACATCTGCAGGCCCCATCCCACCCGTTTTTTGAATGTACTGTGCTTTGTATTAATTCATACTCTTATGTGAAGACACTACAAGAGGAAGAAAAAAATGAGGTGAGAGACAACCCAGAATGTAACCAGAGTAGGATTGTGAAATTAACCACGCAGGGATGCGAGCCCCAGGGAAGCTGGCAGCAGTATTAAAGAGGAAAACTGAAGCTAAGACTGGTCACAGACCTGTTCCCAGGAAGGGGAGGCAGAGAAATGCAAACATCTGTTCTGTTCTGTTCTGCTCGGTTCGGTTCGGTTTGGTTCTGTTCTGCTCAGTTCGGTTCTGTTCGGTTTGGTTCTGTTCTGCTCGGTTCAGTTCGGTTTGGTTTCCTCTCTCGCTGTAACAGCTGAGGACAAAAGTTTACATAAGTCCTTGGCAATCCATGCTAGTGAGAAGTGAGCAGAGCCAGTCCTAGGAACTCACTCTGCCATCCCAGGCTGAACTGGCTTTGCTCCTCTCTTTTTTTGACACATCTCTACCTATATAACATGCTTTGCTCACTCTGTCTATCTCTCTCTGTCTCTCTGCATGTCTGTCTGTATCTCTCTCTGACACTGGCACGTGTGCATACACACACACACACACAGAGAGAGAGAGAGAGAGAGAGAGAGAGAGAGAGAGAGAGGCAAAGGACTAACTTACAGAATGAAGAAAATAACCTAAAGCAAAGAGGGTCAATGAGAGACACAGAAAAAAAAGTCTAAAACATTTTATTAAATCTAAGACATCATGGCTGTAAACTGCACTTCTCCTTATGTTCCATCAAGAAGAAAAATAAGGATACTACTAGTTAAGCAAAGATATAACATAGATTGTTGAAATACATCCTGATTTTACAGATAGTAAGATGTGAACGACTTATGCAACCTGGAATTGACTTCTTAAATGTATCTCTCCCACCACTTCAACATCATATGCAAGTATTTGACTAACTGGAATATTATGAAAAACATTATCTTTACTCTGATTCTTCTCAAATCTTGGGTCCTGGAACAGTGCCACTGCCTTTAATCCCAGCACTTAGGAGACAGAGGCTGAAAGATCTCCGATTTCAAGGCCAGCCTGTTCTACAGAGTGAATTCCAGGACAACCAGGGCTACTCAGAGAAACACTGTCTCAGAAAAACAAAACAAAATAAAACAAACAAAAAGAACTATAATGGGCTTTCCTGCCCGGCCAGCCCACCTCTCTTGTGCGGAGAGCATAGTATATTTAGGACAGCTAAGAGGCTATGACACACTTCCAAAAGCATGTATAGGGCCTGGCTTGTTTCCTGTGCTCCCCTTGCCCGCCAAAATCTAAGCAGCCAACTATGAAATCCGAGGAATGGAAATGTATGATGTTGTCTCTCCCATGTTATAAATTTTAAGATTAAAATTTCTTTAGGTTGATTAACTAATTAATGAATTTGCGGTAGCACTGGCAATCCCGATCAGGGCCAGCAAGGCAAGTGCTCTGTCACTGAGCTGTTCCCAGTGCTGACAATGGCTTTTGAATGCCTGCCCATTCCTACCCACCTCAGACCCCACACCTCTTAGGAAGTGACTTTCCTCCTGGTGTTTCTTTTAATCAATCACCTGTGACATGTTATACTGCATGCAGGGAAATGCTTGCCTATAGAGAGAACATATCTTAGTTTCTGTCTCTATTTAAGGCAAAATCAACCCATAGTAAAATCAATTTCCCAAAAGTTTGTTTTGTTTCACCCTCTTATGGATCTAGGGATTTAACTCAGGGTTTAGTACTGTCAGGCAAACACCTTTTTATTCCTGTGATAAACACCATGACTGAAAGCAACTTAGGGAGGAACAGGTTTATTTCATCTTAGAGCTGATTTGAGCAGCTTTCCACATCATTGAGGGAAACCCTGGCAAGATCGTGGAGGTCAGAGCTCAAGCAAAGCTATGGAGGGGTATGGCTTAATGCTTTCACAGGATGCTTCTTTCTACTACATAGGACCACCTTCCCATGCCTGTCACTGTCCATATTGAGCTGGGCCCCACAGACCTCCCACACCATTCTGATAGAGGCGTTTCTCAATTGACTTCTTCCAGATGACTCATGCCCAGTTGACATAATAGCAACCAGGTCAGTCATATCCTATAGTATAGATCAGTTTGACCAAAAATTGATACTTTGAAGCATTCTTAAAAGTTAGAACTGTTAATAATTTTAGAAGATTAGCAGACATGATTTGAAACCTTGGATAATTGAACATTTGTTCCTTTTATTAGATACAAGTAAACTCATGCCAGAGGTGCAGGAGCCCAGGCTTCTCAGAGGTACTCCAGTCTCTTTATTATTAGCTACTTTGTTAGTTTGCTTGTTATATGCAGAAAAAAATCTACAAAGAAAATTATCTCCTGTGTTTCTTAAGATAATCCTCTAGAACTGGAGAGATGGCTCAGCAGTTAAGAGCACTTGATATTCTTTCAAGGGACCTGGCTTCAATTCCCAGCACCCACATGGCGACTTACAACCATCTGTAATTATAGTATAAAGGGACTTTTGACACCCTTTTCTGGCCTCTGTGGACACCAAGCACACATGTGGTATGTAGATGTACATGTAGACAAAACAATATACACATAAATAATAAAGTGAAAGATAGTCCTTTAGTATAATGATTGAGTTAAATTGTTATCCAAAATAACAATTAATTTATTTCTATCTCAAAGCATTATTGTAAGTGTTTTTAGAAATACTAACTCTTCAGTACAGGCCACAGTCTGATGAATTAGACAACTACTACTGCCCTCATTTCACTAAGGAGGACAACAAGGCATGGTATTTTTTTTAAAGCCCTATTATCACAAAGCTTGTTGGGAAAGAGAACAAAATGGAAAATGAAGCTGTCTGACCCAGACTCAAGTCCTAATAGCCTCTCCATTCTGCTTCCCGTGACCTTGGCTCACTATGGGAAGAATCTTGGTTTTTGTTTTTTGTTTTTTGTTTTTCTGGGTTTCTAGTGAGGCTGGCCTTCAAGCTCCTTTAGTTCCCTGACAGATTTGAGTTTATGTCATCCTTAAAGTCTGCACATGTCTTATGAAAGTGACTGGTTGCCCCCTTATATTGGTTTTGCATTCTCCATTAAAATGACATGGATATGTACATAAAGCTTCAAATGAGACACTGAACAGGAGAGAGATAGCAAGGTCAAAGATAATGAGACTAATGGTGTTGGAGGCTAAGTGTCTGGGCAAAAAGCTCTAGAGAAGAGCAATTGTGGCCTTGAGAGAGTTAGTACTCTAAAGATTGCAGGCACAGCAGTCATGGGCAATGTCATCGTACAGACTGTTTGTATATCTTGGTAATTGATGTCACTTCTACTGATGCATACTTGCCTCCCCTCACATCCAGTCACCCACTGCTGCAGGAAACTGAAGACTATTCAGAAAGAAAAAGCAATTTTAAAAAAATTGTTCAAAGTATGGCTATGAAGTAGAGTAGAAATCTTGAGAGCTTTGGTTACAGGCTCTGCATGAGGTTCTGAGCACTCCAATGTCCTACCCAACCAGCCAGCCATATTATCACTGTCTGACCATACAGGTACCAGGATTAGACAATGGGTGTTCTTTGCAGGAACTGAATGGATTTTAAGAAAGGACCTCTACATATGGCACTGGAATTCCACACCTGAAAAAGGTATCTCTCCTATGGAAACCTAATACACCATTGCCCTCTGCTCCCCAGTAGGCGTATACCCCTTTCCAGTAGGATAGGCTGGTAGCTCATATTAAACTATGAAAAGGCAGACAAGGAGAAACACCGCACAACAAAACAAAATAAAAACAACAATTAGAAAGGGGTACTCAAGAAAAAAAAAAAAAAACCTTTACTTTTGCTTGACTCCTTACAATCTTAAAGACATGTCCACAGTCCTGTGAAGTCACTTAAAGATGAATGACATCTTCCAAGAAATAGTTTTCCTTTCACATTCTAGCATCTCTTAAACTAAGATACCTTTAAATCATACATAGTGGTATCTGTAATACCAACACGTAGGAGGCTAGGGCTGGAGGATTGTGAGTTCAAGGCAGCTTGGGCTCTAATATAATAAGACTTGTAAAACCAAGGGCTAAGATGTTAGTCACAGAAAGCTTGGTGAGCATATACAACCGCCTGAGTATGAGCCCTGGAACTGTGATCAATGGGTAGATAGATAGATAGATAGATAGATAGATAGATAGATAGATAGATAGATAGATAGATAGGAGGGTGGGTGGATGGATGGATGGATGGATGGATGGATGATGGATGGATGGATGGATGATGGATGGATGGATGGATGATGGATGGATGGATGGATGGATGGATGGATGGATGATGGATGGATGGATGATGGATGGATGGATGGATGGATGATGGATGGATGGATAGGTTGGTCAATATTTTTAGTGTGATAGTGCTGATTGAGTTCGTTAAGTGTTTAGCTAGATTTATAAGTATTGCTTCCAAAGTACTGCCTTAAGTGTTTTTATAATCTCATTCCTGCTTGAGCACATTCTGAAGACACTAACAGATTCATATTTGTAGAGCACAGTAGAAACAGAAGAAAATGTCCAAATATTATTTCCATGGAGACAGAAAAAGTAACTGGTATCCATTAAGCATAATCAAAGCTAACATGACAAGAGAACATGAACCAAAACGATTTGTTTCTGCAATTAAAAGTATACACACTTCATTGGCTGCTCTTGATCTCCTTTTCAGCAACCATCCCTACCCTCCAGCACGTTTCCCTGCCTCCATCACTGAGACACACGATACTAGCACGTTCTTTGTACCAAGATATGGGCCTCTGCCATGCGGAAGGGAGACATGCTGAGAATCTTCCCAGAGGAGAGAGTTTGCATTCCCAGTTAAAAAGAAAAAATACACTCTCTCTGTGGAGAAAGATGTTACTTTAAATGAACCCTGCGACTGTGGTGACTTTCTTGAGACCATGAGGTGACCAAGTAAAAAGCCATAACTAACGACTGAATGTTGCAGGGAGGAGGAGATGAAGCTTGGGTCTTCAGTGGCACTGTTGAGCCAGGGCCTTATTGGCTAACAGGGAAAAAGTTAAAATATATGAGATGTGGGCCATAAGGGAAGATCTTGAAGTTTAGATGACAAAACAGAGCCTTGCCAGGGTTCCAGTGAGCACAGTGTTGTGTAACCTGTTCTCTCCACAAATAGTTACCCTGAGTATCTGGCCCTGTTCTGTGAGACAAGGTTTTAGAGAATAACAAAATGGATTCCTTGACATTTGGGACCTCACAATTTTGGGGGCAGAACACATGAGAATTGGAAATAAGTTGGAAGATAGGAAGTGTATCCGTGAGAGGACTAGGAAGAAAACTGAAGTGGGTCACAGGGCCAGAGGTCAGGGCAGCCAGCTGCTAACTGCAGGCCTCTGAAGCAGAGACTTGAAGGAAAGAAGAATGAATCCAAATCGTATGGACAGGGAAGTGAGTTACAGACAGTGGCTGCAACAAAGGCAGCCAAAGGAAAGCCAACTGGAGACTGACTCTACATGACTAAGAGTTGAGTCTGGCAGACCATGGTGTGAACTTAGCCTTTTGCTCTGAAAAGGTGGGACATTTTTCTTGGGATTTGAGTACAGCAGCGTGTCCTACTCTCAAAGCAGGGAGATGTTTGGGAATCCACTGCAGTGAGAGACTGATGTCTTGAGCCAGGATACTGATGGAACACCTTGTGAAAAGTGTTTGGATGATAGCTATGTCAAGGAGAGACAAAGCTATTATTGAAGAATTCGATACTGGTAGACTCCAAGATTGGGCCTGAGCAAAAATAGGAACAGGGTGGTCATTAACTAACAAGGAGAAGGGGGAGCCAGAAGTTTGATTTTGGCCTATTTGTTCTTTGGTATCCAAGTTGGGTTGGCAGCTAGATGGATGAGTCAGAAGCCTGAGTGAGGTTACCATTTAAAACAATATCAAGTTTTGATAAAGGATGAATCCACCAGGGGATGAGAGCACATACAGAATTCTACACAGAAGAACAGAGTCTGGGTAGAACCTAGGAAGGTAGAGTAGACCAAAGAAGACGTATGAGGAAGCAGCCTGCTACAGGGACATATGCCTTATATATACACGCACACGTATACTGGATATATGCAATTGATGCACCAATCAAGAAGACTGAAACCTCATCTGCAACTTCAGCACTTGGGAGGCTGAAACAGGAGGATTGCAAGTTTGAGGTCAGCCCAGATTGCATAACAGAACTTTCTCTCAACAAACAAACAAACAAAAATAGCAAAAAAATCAAAACAAGCAGCAAACCAAGAAAGACGTTTGAAATCCAAAATTATCAAAATTATCAAGATGAGCGTGTGGCTGGCACTGATAAACCGCAATGTGTGCAACAATGACTCCTGAGTCAGATCAAGCTGAGCCACACTTGAAGGTAACGCCATGGCTGCACAGTCTCACCTTGCCAGTGAAGCTTCGAAGCCGACTTTGGAAAGGGAGTCTATCTTAGTTAAGGTTCTATTGCTGTGAAGAGGCACCATGACCACAGCAACTCTTGTGAAGGAGAGCATTTCATTGGGACTGGCTTACAGTTTCAGAGGGTTAATCCATTGTCATCATAGCAGGAAGTATGGCAGTGTCCAGGCATACATGGCTGGAGAAGGAGGTGAGGGTTCTGCATGAGGATTCACAGGAAGCAGAAAGTGAATTGTCTTGAGCTTCTGAGACCTCAAAGCCCATCTCCCAAGTCACAGACCTCCTCCAGCAAAGCCACACCTACTCCAACAGGGCCACACATTCTACTAGTGCTACTTCCTGTGGGCTTATAGGGACCATTTATTCAAACCATTCAAGTCACTGAAAGAAGAATGAGATGCGCTGGGCAGTGGTGGTGCACGCCTTTAATCCCAGCACTCGGGAGGCAGAGGCAGGTGGATTTCCGAGTTCAAGGCCACCCTGGTCTACAGAGTGAGTTCCAGGACAGCCAGGACTACACAGAGAAACCCTGTCTTGAAAAAACAAAACAAAAAACAAAACAAAACAAAAAGAATGAGACGCTCTGGTGTGGTGATTTCCATTGAGCAGATATGAGAAGCTTTTGTCTATGTAGAAACCTTGCTAAGAGAAGCCAGATTGATTTCCCTGTCCAAATGTCCAAAGTCTTTGAAGAAAGGCAAGCAGAATACAAAGCAAGATGAATAAAGAGATTCCACACGTACAATGAAGAATAAAGAGATGGCTCGGCAGTTAAGAGCACTGGCTGCTCTTCCAGAGATTCTGAGTTCAATTCCCAGCACCCACATGGTGACTCACAAACACGTATCTATAAAGGCATCTGATGCCCTCTTCTGGCATGCAGGTGTACATGCAGCAGAGCACTCTTATACATTAAACAAACAAATAAACAAATAAGCAAGGCTGATGACATGATTTTCTATAAAAGATGTATCTAGGCTGGGTGTGACAACACACCTTTGACTACAGCAGCCCTGGAGTTCAGGGCCAGCCTACACTGAATAGCAAGTCCAGGACCGTGTGTGTGTGTGTGTGTGTGTGTGTGTGTGTGTGTGTGTGTGTGTGTGTGTGCAGTGAGATGGCTCATATGATAAAAGTGCTTGTCACTAAGCCCAACAACTTGAACTTGAGTTCAACAGTTTCTGGTACCCGAATAGTGAAAGAAGAGAACTGACCCCCACAAGTCATCCTCTGGCCTCCACATGAACTCTGTAGCATGCACACAAATGAACAAATAAAAATGTAAATTTTTTTTTAGATTTATTTATTTATTATATGCAAGTACACTGTAGCTGTCTTCAGACACTCCAGAAGAGGGCGTCAGATCTTGTTACGGATGGTTATGAGCCACCATGTGGTTGCTGGGATTTGAACTCCGGACCTTCAGAAGAGCAGTCGGGTGCTCTTACCCACTGAGCCATCTCATCAGCCCGTAAATTTTTTTAAGAAAAAGAAAAACATCATTGGTACAAATTTCAGTATCACATATTGAAGTGGAAACTTAACAGTTCTTTGGAAAGTTGGTTGGATGGTGTTTTGCTGGGGCAAACACATGAAGGAATGGTTAGCTAAAGACACAGGTGAAAGGCTAAGGCAGACTTGTGAAGGAACATTTGGCTGAAGCAGACACAGGAGAGCGGATGCTCTGCTTAAGCAAGCATGTGAAAGGACACATGATGACACATTCTTTGCTAACAACATGCATGTATTGGTCTGCCTTACATTGTGTAGTTGAGTAGTTGAAGTAGTTTCTTTCCATGGAAAGAAACACGCCAAAAAACCAAAAAACAAAAAAGCTTCTGGTGGTGTGCTGCGCTGCAGTTTCTTGCCACTTCAGCGGACTCAGGCCGATTGGCAGAGTGACGTCAGCTGAGAGAGACGCACGTGCTGAGATGAGATCTGTGGAGAACAGATGATGTTTAGAGGGTATAAATAGGACAGTGACAGAGGCTGAGCTAGGCTTGCTTATAGAGCTCGCTGTGCAATGCTTGTGGATCTCATGCCGACGAACAACTGCTGGCATTCTTGCTGGTTGTGCTGAGGCTAAGGCCTGGTTGTTCGTGCTAGGCTGCCCCACGATTCTGTCCGACTCTCCTGAACTGGACTTCTGAGATTCCCATGAAGCATTTGCAAGTGGATTGAGCTGCTGCTGCCGCCAACTCCTGTGAACTGACCTGCCAATTTCCAGACAACTCAAATGGGAATTGCTCCAAAGAACCTTTATAAACAAGTCCACTTTCCCTTTTCCTACTTCTGGTGAGTGGTGGGCTAGAAGGGAGGTTAAAGCATTTAAGAACCATCATTAAAAGTAGGCTTTGAAAAAAACTAAAGTTACAGCATACTGTGTTTTGGTACCAAGTTACTAAATGCTTGATTGTGGTGTTCTCCCTAGTAAAATAAGGGCAATCAGGAGACTGAATCTCACAAGAAGATAGTTTATGAGTAATAAATTGGATGCCACTAGGAAAAGCCCCGGTGCTATATCATCCTAACCTGGGATCAATAAACAAAGTCATTATCATTGGTACTGTCTCAGAGTTAGGCCTGAGAGAACATCATTTGCATTGTCGTGAGTGTAGCTGAAGAGAAAGCTGCAGCTGCAGCTGCAGCTTTGTACCCCTGAGAGGCAATTCCATGTCCTGGGCCTTAGATGAAGCAGAATGGGTCTCGGGGTCATATTTTCTTGATATATTCCTAAACAAATGTCACTTAACTTCTCTGAAACTCTGCCCTTTAAACCAGCTCTCGAATTTGTAAGGTTAGGATTCTCCTGCACCCATGGGAGGCTGGGGCCAGTGAACACCTTGTCATCTGAGGGTGTTGGCAGGCCAAGAAGAAAATGGTTGCCAGGCACCAAGTGGCCTCGGGCTCACCTTTGTTCTGTTTCGACTCTGGATCTCCTTGGTTTTCACCCTGCAGTCCTGGGTCTGTGAAGGCATTGGTTTTGTTCTCGCTGGCTCACGGACTAGAAAGCAACCACCTAGGGAAAAGTCGTTGAGAGCACATCATGACTTTCTTTCTATTTTCCCAGAAACCAAGACCAAATTGGAATCTTTCAGTAGAAATAGTCACATTTCTCATTCTTGAAGAAAATATTTGAAACTTTAGCAAGTCAGTTCGCTGTCCTGAAGTGTCTACTTGAGGCTATTATTAACTTCATTTTCATATTTAAATATATGATTTTGAGTCCTAGACCTATGATTTATTTTTGTCTACCTGGCTTGAAAATTTATAGCTTTAGAGCCCTTGAGCTGAGATGTTCAAGAAACAGTGTGGGTTTTGAATTTCAGTTTTTGTATTTCAGTTCATGGTCATTCAATTTATCAACATTAAAAAAAAAAAAATTCAGGGCACATGGATATTTCTCAGAAGTCTAGTAGTTTCCCCAGGGGAAACATAAAATTTCATTAGTCTCTGAATTTAAAGATCTTCCAGCCCTTTAAAAAAATAAGCATGGAAATACTGTTTCTAATGTAGGACTCAGGGAGAGTTGGTTCATGCTTCCTGAAGCTAGCAGCCTCCTTTGCTGATCTTCAGGAACTCAGTTCTGGTCCCTGTGTTAAAGAAAAACAGATTTTGAAACTTGTTTTGGAATCGTTGCCCCAAAGGGTTTAGTTGAAAATGAAAAGATATTCTAATAGAGGCATGCTATATCATGTGGACAGACTTGAAAGGGCCACTTTGGTCCTTCTGAAGTCCCCAGATAAGAGATTTCATGCCTGGCTTGTTGATTCTAACCTCTTGATTGTCATGATCAAAAGACAATTGTACTAAACCTGTTATCTGGGCATAAGAATTATGAGTTTAGACCTGACATAAGTTAAATAGTTTGGAGCCATTGAAATAATAATACCCAACAGAGGAATTTATAATTATTGAAAACCACACAATTAATCATCTTAGAAACTCGATCAATACATGTACAGTTATCTAAGGGATCAAGTGATAAGGAGCAGTTAGCACAGTGTCCCCTGAGGTGCCACCCTCTGATCTCTAAGCTAAGTTGTGCCTGAACCAACCAGGGATACTGTCAGTTCATCTATTTCTGCAGTTGCTCTGCTAGGTGACTCTGCCTTGAAAGCTGGGCAGCCATTTAAACTGAATTGTTTCCTCTATAAAATGCCCTGCATTTTTGGTGATAAATGGTAGGGAACATCTAGATGTTGTGTTTATATTTTACTTAGTATAAAGACTGTGTTATACTATAGTGTCAAAATCTGCTTTCAAAACATCGTAAATGGAATCGTCCCCACCATGACCCGGAGCTTGAAGAGAAGCCTTCGGGGCGAATGGAAGAGCAGCATGGTCTGTTTGTAGTTTCAGAGGCTGGCAGGGATTCTATGTTCAGGATGGGATGGACTGCAGGCAAAGGAAGAGAAACCAGATACAAGGTTGCTGTAGAGAGCCGGGCGAGAACCGGTGAGCCAGCAGGGAAGGGTGACAGGGGCTGAGAAGTGTGGTGTCAGCTAGAACAAGGACTGCATGTGAGGAAATAGTGAGAGGTGATATCATAGTTTGGGAAACAGGTTCAAATTGGACAAAATTATCACTAAAAAGATCAGCTAAAGGTCATGTACCCAAGTACCTATAATGTGCTTATAACTCATTCAAAGAAAAACAAATAACTGAATATTTTTTGTCACCAAGAGTTGACTAGGCCTTCTTCCAAGCAAAGACAGGTAAATAGTAGGTGAGAAAATGAGATTGTGAGCGTCATTAGACATGAAGGGGGAAGGGGAATTGTATCCTTCACACCCTCTAGGATACCCACAATCCAAAAGTAAACTAGAAACCATTGGTGGTGGGTCAGGAAGCTGGGACCTGCTGGTGAAAGTGTAAATTGGTCCAGCTAGTTTGAAAATCACTTTGTCGCTGACTGCCAGAGCAGGTGAGGGAGCCATCTTGTGTCCCGGGTCCCTTGGAGACTGGTCTGCGCAGGTCAGCTCGCAGACTGCAGAGGGTGAGTGAGCAGACTGCAGAAGCCTGGCAGCTTCTGGGACAGACCCCATTTCGGGCTCCAGACATCCGGGAACATTCCCCACCAGAGGAGAGGTATCTCTGGCTCCGACTGCCAGAGCAGGTGAGGGTCCCAGGTCCCTTGGAGACTAGTCTGTGCAGGTGAGAGTTCAGATGGCAGAGGCAACACATTGTCTGGGACGGCCCTGTTTCAGGCTTTCATCTTCAGCCAGGAGGCAGGTCTGAACTCCAAACCTCTGTGCACCTTCCCTGCAAGAGGAGAGCTTGCCTGCAGAGAGTGCTCTGACCACTGAGACTCAGGAGAGAGCTGGACTCCCAGGACAGCTGACAGAGGCTAACAGAATCACAGGAGGAACAAGCTCCAGCCAGAGACAACTATAACAACTAACACCAGAGATTAACAAATGGCGAAAGGCAAACGTAAGAATCTTACTAACAGAAACCAAGACCACTCACCATCATCAGAACCCAACACTCCAACTTTAGCCAGTCCTGGATACCCTAACACTCCCCAAAAACCTTGAAGATATGGGCACAGGGAAAAAATTCCTCAACAGAACACCAATGGCTTGTGCTGTAAAATCAAGAATTGACAAATGGGACCTCATAAAATTGCAAAGCTTCTGTAAGGCAAAAGACACTGTCAATAAGACAAAAAGGCCACCAACAGATTGGGAAAGAATTTTTACCAATCCTAAATCTGATAGGGGACTAATATCCAATATATACAAAGAGCTCAAGAAGGTGGACTCCAGAAATTCAAATAATCCCATTAAAAAATGGGGTAGAGCTAAACAAAGAATTATCAACTGAGGAATAACGAATGGCTGAGAAACACCTGAAAAAATGTTCAACATCCTTAATCATCAGGGAAATGCAAATCAAAACAACCTTGAGATTCCACCTCACACCAGTCAGAATGGCTAAGATCAAAAATTCAGATGACAGCAGATGGAGGACATGGAGAAAGAGGAACACTACTCCATTGCTGGTGGGATTGCAAGCTTATACAACCACTCTGGAAATCAGTCTGGCACTTCCTCAGAAAATTGGACATAGTACTACCAGAGGACCCAGCAATACCTCTCTGGGGCATATACCCAGAAGATCTTCCAACTGGTAATAAGGACACATGCTCCACTATGTTCATAGCAGCCTTATTTATAATAGCCAGAAGCTGGAAAGAACCCAGATGTCCCTCAACAGAAGAATGGATACAGAAAATGTGGTACATTTACACAATGGAGTTCTACTCAGCTATCAAAAACATTGAATTTATGAAATTCTTGGGCAAATGGATGTATCTGGAGGATATCATCCTTAGTGAGGTAACCCAATCACAAAAGAAGTCACTAGATATGCACTCACTGATAAGTGGATATTAGGCCAGAAACTTAGAATACCCAAGATACAATTTGCAAAACACAAGAAACTCAAGAAGAAGAAAGACCAACGTGTGGATACTTCATTCCTCCTTAGAATAGGGAACAAAATACCCATGGAAGGAGTTACAGAGACAAAGTTTGGAGCTAAGACAAAAGGATGGACCATCCAGAGACTACCCTACCTGAGTATCCATCCCATCATCAGCCACCAAACCCAGACATTATTACATACGCCAGCAAGATTTTGCTGAAGGGACACTGATATAGCTGTCTCATGTGAGGCTATGACAGTGCCTGGCAAATACAGAAGTGGATGCTCACAGTCATCTATAGGATGGAGGATGGAACACAGGGCCCCCAGTGGAGGAGCTAGAGAAAGTACCCAAGGAGCTGAAGGGGTCTGCAACCCTATAGGTGAAACAACAATATGAACTAACCAGTACTCCCAGAGCTCATGTCTCTAGCTGCATAAAGAGGTATGAGATGTACCATGCTTAAGCAGTCATTTATATATATCTATATCTATATCTATATCTATATATATATATATATATATATATATGTGGGGGGGGGGTGTGCGCGCGTGTGTGTGTATGTTGTGTGTATATGTGTGTGTGTGCGTGCATGCGCATGCGCGCGCGCGTGTGTGTGTGTGTGTGTGTGTGTGTTGTGTGTGTATGTGTGTGTGCGTGTATGTTGTGTGTGTATGTGTGTGTGCGTGTGCATTGTGTGTGTGTGTGTGGTGTATGTGTGTATGTTGTGCGCGTGCGTGTGTGTGCGTGCGCGCGCGTGCGTGCATGTATGTGTGTGTGTGTATGTTGTGTGTGTGTGCGCATGTGTGTGTGTGTGTGTGTATGTTGTGTGTGTGTGTGTGTGTGCGCGCGCGCGCACGTGTGCATGTGTTTACTCTCCAGGTATCTGCCTCCTCAGCTATTAGGTACATATCATAGTTACTGCCTTGATTTGCCTTTTAAATACAGAGTCATGTGTAATAATGATTTTTGTTAATTGTTCTGAATATTACCTGACTTCAGTTAAGCTTTTTTTTTATTTTTGTTTTTAAAGACAGGGTTTCTGGCTGGCCTCGAACTCAATGATCTGCCTGCGTCTGCCTCCAGAGCGCTGGGATTAAAGGCGTGCGCCACCACTGCCTGGCAGTTCAGCTTTTATTTAGCAGAATCCAGTAGTGTCTTGTGTTGTATTCTCTTGTAGTAACATTTAAGTGGGCTTGAATGACTTTGCAGGCTTATAATTTTGCATACTGTAGTTCATTTTAGTAAAGCTGGGGGGGGCTAGTAATTAGAGGAAAGTGCTGTATCCCACACTGACAGCCAGGGGGGGTAATAATTAGAGGAAAGTGCTCTATCCCACACTGACAGCCAGAAATGTGAGGTTTTGAGTTGTTTGCTCTCTGCTCACACCAATGGCTTACTCACTTGTATTGTGTTTCCATGTGTGCGTTATCTTAATTGCCACCAGACTCTTGACATGGGAATCATTATCTCCACTGTACACAGAATAGATTTTAAAATATGTCAGTTGTTTACTGACTTGATTGTGGTTCGCCAACTTGTAAAATGAAAATTATGACTTACCAGGCTTTCAAAGCACTCTTTCCTCAATCCCTTCCCTGACTCCACCCCTCTTGTTTCTCCCACTAGTCCTTAAAATACTCGAGAGATAGTACTAGGGTGTAGCTCAAAAAATAGACATTTGCCTAGCACTCAGAAGACCCTGAGTTAGAGCCTCAGAAATCCTACTCCTTGTATGTAAAAATTGTCAAGATTGTGATTTTTCCGAATCCTCAGCTGATGCTCGGCTCACTGGACTGGGTTATGTAGTTCATAAATCCTAGCTAGGAAGCCAACATTGCCAGTAGTTTCTGGCTATAGGCACTAAGGAAGGGTTTTGTGCTGCTATTTCAAGTCCACCATTTGCAGAGGAGCTAAGAGCTCTGTGAACTTGGAATAAGATGCAAGGCAAAACAAAGCATTGCTTTTCTGTATTAGAGAATAAACTATCAACCGAGAACATGTGAAACCCAAATTTAGCACCACGTGTAGCAGTGTCAGCCTTTGGCTATTAGCTGAAAGGAACTTGTTTTACTCAGGGTAGCTATTGTGATAAAGAACCATGACAGAAAGCATTTGGGGATGAAGAGGATTATTTGGCTTACGCTTCCACAGCACTGTGCATCTGTGAAGGAAATAAAGAGAAAGACTTAAAAAGGGGAGGAACCTGGTGCAGGAGCTAGTTCTGAGGCCACGGAGGGGTGCTGCTTACTAGCTTGCTCCCCATGGCTTGCTCAGCCTGCTGTATCATAGAACCCAGGACCACCAGCCCAGGGTGAGTCCACTCACAATGGCCTGGACCTCCTCCATCGATTAAGGAAATGTCCTACAGCCAGATCTTATGGAGATATTTTTTTCAACGGAAGACCCCTCCTGTCAGATGACCCTAACCTCTGTTCAGGTGACATAAAGCTAGTCAGAACCCGACTCTTTCTGGTACAAAGATGAAGCAATTAAGAAACATATCCACAGCACTCGGGAGGCAGAGGCAGGTGGATTTCTGAGTTCAAAGCCAGCCTGGTCTACAAAGTGAGTTCCAGGACAGCCAGGGCTATACAGAGAAACCCTGTCTCAAAAAACAAACAAACAAAAAAACATATCCACAGTATTTAAAAATGTATCCATTTAGCTAACATATGCTGGAAGTCTGGTAGACCCTGTGAGTCCAGGGGAAAAAAATAAATCCCACTCAATTTGTGGCCTCAGAGGAGTACTGGCCTGGCAAGGCAAGCTAAAGAAACAACCGAAAACCCTGAACTCCGAGGTCAGAGTGATAGGCACCCTTATAATAAAGAGGCAGTCTCCTAAGCACAACGATACATACTCTAGAAAGGCTGAGGCAAGAAGATGCCAAGTTCAAGGCTAGCTGGAGTTTAAATTTTTTTTCTTCTAAGCAGACATTCAGCAGAAGCAAGGTAGATAATCCACTTTTTATTTACTGATGTAACTGAGGCCAGCCAGCTGGGTGCTTTGTCCTAGGTTGGTCCATCCCAGTATAGAAATAGAAATGTATGTTTAGGAGTCAGAGATATCAGTGAATAAAGGCCCCTGCAGCCTGATGACCTGAGTTTGATACCAGACCCATGGAGAAAGAAGAGAACTGCAGATTTCCATCTGATCCACACAGACACAAAAATACATAAAATGTCATTTCAAAATAAAGTTTAAGAAATTCATCCTCTTTCCCTAATACTGACCCTGGTAAGACCTCTTCCCTTTTTTTCACATTTGCTGGAATCGAAGGGGTCATTTTGAGAAGGCTAGGATGTTTCTCAGTTTCCTACAGTGTCACCAGGGTCAGAGCAGAAGTATGTCTCAGATCCAGTGAAGGGCTCAGTGATACCCGAAAGGTTCCAGTGCTCAGCCCCTCAAGTTCTGGCCACGCCAGCAGTCCTCGGGAAAGATGTTAGACCAGGCTGCACGAATGAGATTGTGGAAATCAAAGAAAATTATTAAACCAATAAGCATTGTTTTCATAAAACTGAGGCCTTGAAATGCAGTTCTTTACCAACAACAGAAGGCATGTTTGCTACATGTACTTCTACCAAAGATGTATTAAGGAGTATCTTCTGAACTCAGAGGTGGCGTTCACGGATGTGATGGAGCGCTGGGCCCTGGGGCCTTTGTATCTAGCAACACTGGGCACATTTTCTTATAAAAGACCCCTTTCAACATTCGATTCAAATGTCTTGGATCATATCCTAGAAAGAGTGCTGGCCTCAAGTAAAATTTTCCCACATTTAATGTTCCAAACACTTGATTGCTAGAAAAGTCTATGAAGAAATTTGACTGAGAGTCAAACTCCTAGGACAAAGGTTGTGACATTTTGTTGCCTGGCTCCAGAATGAAATGATCTTTTGTTCTGTGTTTTCTATATATACTGTGTTAGAAAATTTTGCTTTGGAAGAACTTGAGTTATAGTTTTAAAGTCAAAAAAGGACAGAAAGCAACGAAAGGAAGTAGCTACTGTAAATATTTTTTATTGTTAGATATTGCATTCGGAAGGGTGTGACTTTTTCACTGACTTTGATGAAGCTGCCCAGGATAGTCAAAAATCAAGTAAAGGGAAATAATCAAAACTAATTATGCTACATGTTGACAGGCATTGCTTCTTCAGTAGACTTAGTCATGAAGTGACTCTAGGTGTGATGCCTTTATTCTGCAGACGTAATCATTTATACAATTCATTATATCTCCATCACATCTGGACAATTTTCCATTTCTGTGCTCAGCTGTACTAATCCCCTTTTGTCAGAAAAAAGTAAGCAGGCCCCCTCCTATCCTAAGTGGCTACATGTATCTGACTATATTCCAAACTTAGAAAGAAAGAAGAACCAGAGGCAAAGCCAAGGAGAATGTCAGGAGATGTCAAGATGGCTCCAGTCTGCAGGCCCAGGTCTATTAAAGCCGAGGCCTGCCATGCTCAGATGGGAGCAAGCACGCTGGCCTCAAGCCAGTCTTGGTAACGGTGAGGAGACTTCGGCATACAGGCTTTGTGGCTGATCTGTGAAATGAGTCTTGTAACAACCTCCTTTTTATTTCTCCAGTAAATCAACATGTGCATTAACTAGTCGGGAATCCCAAGGCTATCTATACCAGACAATTAAAGAGAGCTTTCCCTTCACTTTCTGTGGGATCTATAGTCTGTGTATCAAAGAGGGATATCACTTATTCATGCAAATAAACTAACTTATTCTACCTATATGAGGAAATGCACATACCTGAACATTCTATGTGAAGACTCAACTATACTTAAGTAGTTCTCAGTTGTTCTTCATTGTATGTCAAGAGCCTCATTGGATGAGAGGGCCTGGCCTCTGCTGACTTCAGAGAATGCCTGTCAATCAGAGTGTAATTGGTACCAGGATGAGGCCTTTGCTGACGGGTGGGAGCAGGCAATGGGAGGAACACATGGGAAGAGTCATTGGCTGAGCCATGAATTGCAAAGATAATGTGGCAGGGTTTTTCCTAAAGCTAACAGGGAAAGAGAAATTATTGTTGAAGAAGCAGCCTTCAGGCTTTCATACAACAGCTTCAAAGACAAGAAAACTTGACACTGGAATATATGGAGCACTATGTGCCCAGGACATGACAGGATGGACTTCATGGGCCTCTGAGGGACTGGCTGTGAGTGTAGAGGACCACAAGCAAAGGAAGATTAAGTATTGATAACCTCAGTATCATAGTAAGTCAGTCTGACATAGACCTCTGGAGACAGAAGAATCTTGAAATGTCCTGTCTCCAGATTCTAAGAGCTTTTGCCCCATCATGGGACACTGTAAATATATTGTATGTCTCTAAAGCATAGTTTATTTTCAAGCATGGTATTGTTTGTGTCTTAGTAAACAAAGCCATGGCTTCATTATATGCTGACTTTTACAGAGTATGTCTTAATGAACAGCAGATATGGTGAAGCAGTAAAGAGTAAAGGCTGCTTGCTTTTGAAGCAAAGTTGCATGGGACTAAAGCACAGTATGTATATCCTCTGAGGAGGGACTCTGGCATTGTGTTTTGTCCTTTTGGAAGTCTTCAAAAAGTATTTCCAAAAAAAAAAGCATTTCAAAAGGTGTTCCTTTTGCTTGATACCTGTGCTTTCTGAGGAAATCACACTAGTGATGCTTTTTGCTTGGCTTCACTGTGTTCACACGATCTACCTAAACTGAAACAGAAAGGTCAGACATCGAGAGACAGTGGCTCTCCATTTGCATTCCACTGAGGCAAGAGGCCCGGAAGCGTGGCTTCAACATCACTGTGTGGTTAAACAAAGAATCCACTGCCGCACCTAATGCTTTTCTTGTGGAGAAAGTCATGTATTTTGATATTTTGGCCACTGAGTGCTCAATGAAAGGCCATACTATGAAGCCTGGAAGACTTTATAAAATATATATGTGAGATATAAATCATATATATATATATATATATATATGATTCATATATATGTGTATGACATATATATTATATATATCATATATGTGTACCATACATATTTTATATATCACATATATATCTTATCTGTATGTTGTATATCATATATGTAGTATTTATCATATATACATATGTCATATATGTGAATTCATATGTATATATATATATATGAAGGTGAATGTCAAATAAGCATGAGAAATAGCAGTGTTTAACACATGACAAACATACCCTACAACAACATAACACTATCACAGAAAGGTACATGTTTGTGTAATGCGACAATTTTTGAGCTAAGTCTTCCTCTCTCCCTCCCTCACCCTTTAAATTTCTTCATGTTTGAAGTACACAAAATGACAATAACCATCTATGATATCATCTTAAGTTTGGGCTACAAGTCCCATTTTTCATTCTGATATTGTCACATTTCAATTATCTATTCACCTTGATTGCTTGCATTTGAGTAGCCTATTATTTGAACATTAAGCCTATTTCTTTTGAAGCTAAGATCACTTTGCCATTCTATGAGTGTGATGGAGAGTTGCTTCTCAAAATATTGAGTGCGGGATGCTCAATGCTCACACCGTGGCTTTTCCTGGGCTTCTGCTGCCTTTGAATCAGGTGTTAACACAAGCCTACAGAGGCATGAACTGCCTTCAAAGAAGGCATAGTTGTCCCCATGGTGCTGCCTTTCATCAGAAGTCTAAGCTGGCAGGGGCACCCATGGCTGGTCAACTGTTTTCAGGTACATTATATCCCATCCACTTGCAAGTCTCCTCTCTGCCTCCAGTGTATTTTCTTCAAATCCTATTTCATTTGCTTCTAAGGAGCCAAATTCATCTGCTGTTTCTTCTTTATCACTATAAACCAGATGCAATAAACAGGCAGATCACCATCTTGGAAACAATGGCTTGTGTTGTTGCAGTCCTGAAAAAGGCCCAATAGATAGGGCTAGGGGCTGGACAGTGTTTTTGGTAAATATTTTTGAATGTATAAATAATTAATGTACACTGACAAATACATGAGTCCTGCCCAAGTCATCTATCTGTCTGTCATCTGTGTATCTAGCAAACATCTGGCTGATCAAGGCAATAAGTAATAGTGATTGCAATGCTAAGACTCATAGGAATTCATTGACTCCTTACAATTCAGGTACCATATAAATGATTTACAAGGCCTTTCCTGTTTTCTTAGAATATTATGAAATAATCGATAACTATTAATCCCTTTAAGTGGTTGAATTAATAGATGGCTGGCTGGATATGTTTGGTAGGGGGAAAAGAGAAAATTCCCTGACTCTGGCTGAAGCATCTGATACCAAATGAGCCCTTACTGAGATCAGAAACACAGGGGGAGCACGCTATCCGGAAAAACAGATCGTTTGTACAGCTTTGAAGAACCCTGCGGATGCTCATGCTCATGTGAAGATTCGTTGTAGGTGTTTAGAAGGATGAGCCTCGGTACCGTAGAGATACCCTAGTAAAAGACGAAAATAAACACACTCACCAGCATACAGGGAGAAATTGATACTATGGACCAGGGTGGCTAAAGAAAGGAACTGATTGGTGTGTTACACAAGATTTTAGATATTATCCTCATATAAGCTGAAGAGGGCTCCACTGGAGAAAGGACACAGTAAGGACACACGTCTCTGTAAGCCATGGGTTGGGTGTCTATAGATACTTCCAGAGTCATTGGAAGCCTCTCGAAGTTTAGGTGTGTCCTTAGGATGTTTCCAGATAAGAAGGTTAGGTGAGGCAAAGGGAGGCAGAGTACAGAAGAGATGAGATAGTTTAGCAGGTAAGAGCACTTGCCACTCTGGCCTGGCAAGTTGAGGACCATCACCCAGAACTATATAGGTAAAGTGAGAGAACAGAGTCCACAAAGTGGGGCCTCTGCAGAAGCACATACAGTGGTGACGCGTGTGCACAAGCACGACAATAAAGAATAAATATTTTTTTAAAAAAAGACCATGAACTGTTAAAGTCAGAGGATGATCTAAAAGACGCCATAGCTACAGAGCTGTGAGCTGACGTGTCCCAGCCGTTTATGCAGCTGGCCAGAGTGCCTCCCTAATGTGCTTTGGCATGCCTGCCTCAGAACCTGCAGGGAGCTCTTTGGTGCACATGATCTTGATGGAAGGGTACAGTTGGCTTACAGACGTCTGAAGAGAGACATCGCAAAGAAGATACATGATATGCGACTCGCCTCGGAAGTGGGTACTTCCCAGGACTGGAGTAGAGCTAGGTTGTAGAGCATTTGCCTAGGGAGAAGGTGGCCCTGGGTTCCATCTGGTGCTGAAGAAAAGTGGTCACTTTATCACAACAACATCAGCTTTTGTCAACTTTAGGAAATCTGAAGAAAATGCAAATATGCATACTGAGAGAGATTGATTTCATTGTGAGCACAGAGCTCACTCATCAAGCTGAGGAGCCTCTGTTAATTTTAAGTATTTAATAGTTCAGTTTGTAATTTTAAAAAGGTTAAAACTGTCAGTTGACAGAATAGAATAGGACAAGACTACAAAGAATAAAATAGTTCAGTTTTCTCAGCAGCCTCCTCTGGCAGGGCTGCGGGCGGGGAGGGGGGGGTGTCACAGAGCACCATACTACTGAACATGCTTAGAATAGAAAGATAAACCAGGAGGCCAGCCTGGTCTACAAAGTGAGTTCCAGGGCAGCCAGGGCTACACAGGATTGACAATACTCAGCAAATAAAAAAAAAAAAAAAAAAAAAAAAGAAATAGAAAGATAAACCAGGGGGCAGTGGGTCAGCCCAGACCACAATTGGCCCGATGCTGGTGTTCACATCTAACATTCTCTATGAACACTGTGGTGTGGCTGCGTCTGAGTACTCACTATTTGAGTGCTGGAATTGTGCTTGTTTGGCATGGCTGATAAATTTTGTATTAACTTGTGACACACAGAAAAGAACACAGATCATAAGCATGCCCTGCAGTGACTATTCAACTAAGTTAACAGGCTTGTGTGTCATCACACAAATAGAGGCTGGGGGTGTCGGCACATGCCTGTGACCCCGGCATTCAAGAAGCTAAAGTTGAAGGGTCACAGATTCAAATCCAGCCTGAGCGACATAGCAACTTTGAGGCCAGCAGAAGCTATACTGTGTCTCAGAGACGGAGGGAGGCAAGAAAGAGGAAGAAAGGGAAGGAGGGAGGGAGGGAGGAAGGAAGAGAGGGAAGGAGGAAGGAAGGGAAGAAGGGAGGGAGGGAGGGAGGGAAGGAGGGAGGACGGGCATTACCAATTGTCTGCTATGTTGTTCTTCAATTTAAAAGGGGTACTCAATAATTTAGTAAGAATGCAATCCATTTTGTCCTTAAAAATCTCTAGATTTTGTAATTCCATTATAGGAGACGATCCGTGCTGAGTAACCAATCCCACCTCTTAGAGTCATCTTTAAATTGCCAGTTGTTTGTTGAAAGAATAAAGGAATGAACAGCTAAGCCAGCCTTCACGTCCAAGTACCAAGACGGTGAAGGAGCGAGAGTGCACAGTGCTCATGTTAGAAGGACCTTCACTTCCTTTAACTCATGGGGCATGATTCCTATGGCCTTGCCACAGGATGTTAGCGATGTTCCTAGCCCAGGGGTCATTTTTGTTTGGTCCAAGTGTGAAGAAAAAGTAAAGATGAACTTCCCATGGAGCACCAGGTGAAGCTCCCTTCCCCAAGACACAGTTTGCACAGGGTAGGAATTCATGCTTCCAGATTCTGGCCAGGATTCTGATGTCACAGACAATTAAATATAGCTTGTCAAAGGTGAAGACTCACAACTGCTGCGATCTATTCTTCTCTGAGGTTCTGACAACACACACACTTAAAAAAAAAAAAAGTCCACCTGCAATTCAAAGTGCAGTCTGCGGCCATAGAGCAGATCAAAATAACCCCAGGGCCCCACAACAGTAACCTGTCGGCATCAGTCCATGGCCTGAGGAGCTGGCCAATCAAACCAGGAAGGGATTAATGCCTAACTAGAATGTGAATTGTTGCTTTCCAAAAGAGCAATTTAAAGATTAAGGGGGGAAACTCCTGGGCAGTCTGGTCCCACTGCCATGCAGTTCCATGGGCAGCTTTCATGAGTAACTATCGCTCCAGCCATGGCTGTCCTCTCTCACTTTTGGGTCATAGTTTTGTTGCCAGTGGCAGTGCCAGCTGTGTCAGAGGGGACTTGATTGGTGCAGAGCCCTCTGCTCTGCTCCCAGTCTCTGCTAAGAGCTGCCTTCTTCACAGATAATTGTGCAGACGTGTCAGGGAGATCCCTGATGGAATTCCCGGCCTCTGGCCCTGGCAGGTAAGACCTGTCAGGACTCTGCCTTGAAGCCATCTGTTGGGGAAGTAGGTGGTTATCCATCCACCATCTGTTGGGGAGGTGGGTGTCCATCCACACTCAGAAGGGAAACTCACTGGGAGTGCAGATGAACTGGATGCTACGCCAGCAGATACTGCCAGCAAATAGGACGAATGAAATTTTAGAAAAGAAGTTGTTCTGCTTCTACTTACAACAAAGACACATGGTGGATCATTGCACTGGGTCTTTCCTTTGAGAAGCACCCTTCTGTCCGTCTCCTTTTATCTCTGATTACGGCCCATCTTGCCTGCTGCTTCCCTTCCCTCCTCCAGTTGCTGTCACGATGCCAACAGAGAGACACCCACTTCATTTGTTCCTTGCAATGTGCTGACTTGCTTGTAGCTCATTCAATGACACCAAAAAAGGAAGCAAACGTCTGGCATGGTCAGCTGAGCAATAAAGAGATTCTCTCTCTCTCTCTCTCTCTCTCTCTCTCTCTCTCTCTCTCTCTCTCTCTCTCTCTCTGTCTCTCTCTCTCTCTGTCTCTCTGTCTCTCTGTCCTGGATCCAAAGGCCTGAATTTAACAGTCATGCTTTC
>NC_034592.1:8535009-8542473 GCF_900095145.1 Mus pahari | reverse complement strand
TTATGGATGGTTATGAGCCACCATGTGGTTGCTGGGATTTGAACTCCGGACCTTCGGAAGAGCAGTCGGGTGCTCTTACCCACTGAGCCATCTCACCCGCCCTCATTGTGATCTTCTGTTATGTGCATTCATAAAGAAACCAAGATACAACTAATTCTCTGTAAAACTGTATAATGACGTCTAAGACATATGATTTAAATAATTTTTTAAAAAGTTAGACTTTTTTCCTAATACTACAAATTGATTTTTGGGTCATAATTACTTTGTACTTTGATAACTTAAGGTTTGCTATTCACATGGAAAGTCTCAAAGTTTAGCTTCAAACACCTGTTAGAAAAAGTTGCCCAGACATGATCTCCCCTTTTGGTGATGTGCCCAGGAAACAGGATCATTGGTTTCCGAATACAGTTCATATATACAGAGAGAGTTCTTATTTATATATAAAATGTTCTACTTGAATCTTTGTCCCCTTAACTGTATTATCATTTTTGATTATTTGTTTGCTTGCTTTTTAATTCTAAAAACAAAACAGTATGATGGCACATGGCATAACCCTCACACAGGGGGAGACTGAAGCAGAAGGATTTGAGGTTCAAGGTCAGGCTGGGCTGCCTATCAAGGCTCTGTTGCCTTCTCTGGAAGAATCAATGTAGCCACCATTTGTCTGGGTCTGTGTTTTCTGGGCTCCAGAGGAATAGAAAGCAAGAGGCTAGCAGCTCTGAGCCTGGGGCTTGGTAGCTCATGCTTCATATAACCTCAGAAAAATTGGAATTTTTGCATCTGAATTTTTCCATCATCAACCTTTGCAACTCTAAACCCTTCAAGGATCTTGAGTAGAAGTAAAGAAGAAATGTGGCATTTGATTTAAGGACAGAGTAAGCTGGCAGAAAATGATGTTCTTTGGAATACATTGCTCTTTATTCTTTTCATATCCTCGTCAGATTTGTCCACAAGATAAAAGAGCCCACAACACAGATCAACACATTTATGTAATATTACTTTAAAGCTCTGTGTGTGTGTCAGATTTCTCGCTTGTCCCCAGAATAGTTTCTCCCTCATTCAAATGAAAGAGCATTTCAGAAAGATAAGCAACTATAATACAGTCTCTTAATCTGACATAGAATGGAGAAGGGCTGCTTGTATCTACAAGGAGACTGGCATTCTGCCTATTAGTGGAGAGGCTAAAGTTTTCTCTCTTTTTTTTCAACTGTTTTGTTTTGTTTTGTTTTGTTTGAGACAAAGTTGCACCAAGTTTCAAGATTCAGAAATCATGATCTCCTGACTCAGCCTCTCATCTTCTGAGATTTTTTAAAAATATTTATTATCTTATGGTATGGGTGTTTTGCCTTCATGTATGTCTGTCTGTGTACCATGTCTGTGCTCTGTGTGCATACAGTGCCTGTGGAGGCCAGGGGAGGGCACTAGCTCCCCTGGAACTGGAGCAGCAGATGGCTGCAAACCACCTTGTGAGTGCCTAGAATCAAACCCAGGTCCCCTGTGAGAGCACCCAGTGCTCCCAACCCCTGAACCATGTCTCCATCCATGTTCTGGGATTTCAAGTACGGACTGATACATCTGGATTTTTTTATTGGTTTCCCAAATAAAATCAAGGTCCACTCGCAGCTCCCTATGTCACTAACATCAGAGTGGAAGTCTGTGAATTAAGATTACCCACAAAGGCATCATGGCTGTCCAATTCAGAATACTTCCAGAACATGGTTGGGATTCCCTGACTGCACGTGAGGATTTGACATTATGGTGACGTGTTTAAAATGACTGTCATTCATCATAACCATCTAGCTCAGTTGTCATGAAAATCTGAGTTTCAAAGACCCACAGTGTGTAAAATATGTGCTGCAAAGAAGCCATCTAGGGACAGCATTATGAGCCTATGTCCTGCTTGGTTAGAAATTCATATATGCTAGGAGCATTGGCTAGATTTTTGTGTAACAAGCAATTGCACAGAATTTGGTGAGGGACATGAAATCTTGTCAGGGCTGGCAACACATTTCATCTGATCTTTCACAAGCACAATGGCTAGAGATGGCAATAAACAACTGCAGGAGTGTGACCCCTATCCAGAGCACCTCACCCAAGGTCTCATCACTTGTAATAAAGTAAGGCATGGTTAAGCACGGCACGGTGCCGCTCACACCTCTCAGGAAGATCAGGTTCAGTCACTCCAAGAGAGCACCGGGAATCCCTTTTCCCAGCTGAAGTTGTCACAGGCACAAGCTGGCATTGCTTTCTGGATTCAGGCAGTTTCTCACTGCCCCCCCCCCCCCGTGTGCTAGGATAACCGCTTTGGGGTCTCTCAAGGGTCAGCATGAATCTAGAGTTCAGCAGTTGGTATAAGGATGGATGCTGTGTTAGCACTTTTCCTAATGAGTCGGTTAAAGTACCTCAGCAGTCAGCTCACCGTTCTCTAACAAAATACCGGAGGCTGGTATGTAAACAATAGCAAAGTATTTCCCCCTGGCAAGTACAGACTAAGGCATGGCTGGATTCTGGTGACAGTCCTCTTGAGTCAGATGGGTGATTTCTCTTTAGTTCTCTTAAGGGCACTATTACTTTCCAGTAAAAGTAAAAAAAAAAAAAGTGGCAAAATTACTTTCCAGTGACCCTAAATCCTTATAGCACTAGGAGATCCTAACATAAAGGTTTAGAATTTTAGCATACAAACTTGGGGAACAAAAGTACTCTGTTTGTAACAATGTGTGCTTTGGACCACTGTCTTCCAGCATCGTATGGCCATTACCATCTTACTAAGAACAGTTGTGACCATACATGAACAATCCTCAGCCAATCACACCATGGACATTACCTTATAGGACGAGGGCTCCTTAGATCCTCATGTGAGTTCCAGCCACTTTACCACACACCACCACCCACCTCCACTCTGTGTTTGATTCCACCACAGCAGTGGAGGCTCTGGTGTATGGAAGAGGTGGAAGGTTGAAGGGTCGGCATATATGACAGGACTCCATATGTACAGTTTTGGGGAAATTGTGACAAACGCTGGGGCTGGACTTTCCAGTGATGCTGGCGTTTGGGAATCACCCACAGCCCTGTGAGAATCTCCTCACTTACTCCCTGTAAGCAGCCCCAATAAACTCCCTTGGTCAACAAGCTGGGGTTGAGTAGAACCATTTCCTTGGTCTGTTCATAGAGTCTTCTCTGGGTAAGTCGCTGTTCACATATCCTCAGGAAAAGTCCCACAACAATCTGATACAAAATTGGATAATCACTATAGCTCTTGTATACTAACAATGGTAGATTGATCCAAAGTAGACCGGGTCTTTCTGGAAATTCTCTTTCTGGAATTTTTTTTTCCTGGGGGAAATGTTAACTTAGGTATTAATTAGAAGCAGAGACAAGAGGGAAAGCATTTGCTGTCATTTGCCACTTAAACTACCTTGTGGCCTGACTTTCTATGATTGGTTATTCCTCCCTCCTTTCCCAACCCTCAGGCATGTGCATGTGTGTGTGTGTGTGCGTGTGCACATGTGTATGTGTGTGTGCACATGCAGATGAATGTGCTCATGTGTGCATATTCAAATGAAGAGAGGAGGACAACCCGGAGCACTGCTCTATGGGGATTATCACCTTTTATTTTTTGAGCCAGGGTCTTTCACACTCCTGAAGCTGGCTAAGTAGGCTATGTTAGCTGGTCAGGAAGTCCCAGGGGTCTTCTCATTTCTGCCTCCCCAGCGCTTCTGAGATACTCATCATGCCCCAATTCTCCCTTTTAACTAATTATGTTTCTATTTAAATGGATTCATAAATAGGGACCCTGTTGTATCCTACTGGAGAAAAATCCCAAGTCAGGCATCAAGAAGAATATTAGTTAACAACTGGTGAGCCCATTGTGTATATAGTTACAGATGTTGGAAGTGTTTCTCTATTGCCATACATTTAGATTCTTAGTTATGTGAAACTTGTTCATACAATTGCTATGCTCATGTCTTTTGCTGGGCTTGCTCCTAGTATCAAGTGCACTGAAAAGCTGATGTCTGAGTTTTCCTGCAAAACAGCTGTATTTCGTATATTTTTCAGGCAGTTGGTATGAGTGTCATTTTTTCATGTCATTACCAATCACCCCAGTTCCTTAATACAGCTTCCAATTTGACAGGCAGAAAGAGCCAGCACACTGTTTTCTGTTTTCCAAGTTTGTATTTCTTGGGAAAACCGGGTCATACTTACAAAGAAGCCTTGGATCCCCCTTCAGTTCTAGGGCGTCATGCTCATATTGCCCTTATCAGCCGGTGGATGCCTCCCTTGCTGACTGACTCACCCTATCAAAATGCTAACAGAGTTTCCTGTCATCCAAAGGCTTTGTCAAAACATCACGTGATTTAATTGTGATCTCAAATACCAATAACTTTCTTCACGCTGTTATGGGGCAGAAAGGCCACTGGGACCTTTGACATCTTTAGAAGACTAAAGACAGCGAGAGCAATTTTGCTTGATTTTGTTTGGTTTTGTTAATGTTTAGATTCAGCGACCAGAGGTGGAAAGCCCTTTGATTGACACGAGAGACTGCTTTTTGTCTCATATTTTTAAAACAAAACCAAACAAGCGGGTCCTTCTTCTGTGGCACTTCCCTTTCCCAGTGACTATCCCCTGGGTGACCCCCAGGATCTGGTATCCTCAAAAGAGCCACAGTGCCTCTCCATCCTGTCTTTCCTTGTGATGATTTCAAATGACGCACATTTACTTTCAGGTTTTCTCTCTCTGTGTGTCATGGGGAGCAGACTAAGATGAGCAGAGGTATTGGAAAGTGACCTTAGTGGACTCAGGCTTCTCCTAAGGAGGCTGGGGGCAGAGAAAGACCACTCTCCAGACAGCTGCTGCCCATCAGAAGGCTCTTGTCTTGTGCATACACAGTGTGGCAGGGCATGCTGAAACTGCACCTCAGAGCAGCAGAAGAAAGACAAGCGGGAACTATGTTCATTTTGTTTTTTAGATCAAATGTATACCACATATCTTAGAGGTCTGAAAATTACATGAAAGGATGTTTAGTCTAAGAGTTTTTAATATCGCTATTGCTCTGATGGGTTAAAACTTCATCGTTACTCTTGCATTTGAAGCATCCTTTCACTATATATGTATATACACATGTTATATTTACATTTCTGTTTATATACACATGGAATGTGTAAACTGTTATGTTCAAATGTGGTAGTTTTCTATATGTACATCCAAGTATTGGGACAGTCTGCTTGGCATGTGCCTAGGACACTGTGATAACACTGGAATAGAAGTGAAGGAAAATTCCAGGAGCAGGCTGTGCTCGGCGTGCCACACCCACACACCCCACTGAAGCATGGAGCTGCTCTATTTACTAAAGTAGGGAAGTCTAGAATCTGCAGATGAAAGCAAATGCCCCTGTTCTGGGGAGAGAATGACTTACTGGGAACAATCACCTTCTATTGTCACGGACAAGGCATAAGCTCTCAGACCCACCCTCTAGCCATAACACAGGGGCTGTATTTTTGCTAAAGTGACACTCAGGTTTGTAATTTTAGATGTTAGATGGTGTAACACAGGTTATGTCCAGTCTGTCTGAGGATCCTGGTCACTTGCCTGTCCCTGTGACTCTACCATCACCACACCCCCAAATTTGAACCTGACCCCTTCAGCTCATCTCCCATGGATCCCTACTGTAGTACTAAATCACTTCCTTTGCTGAAGGCCTGCACCAAGCCCAGCTGTATTAGGGGTTCAAAGGATTAACTGGCCAGAGGCACACAGTATCCATTAGTGCGGATAGCACATAGCATAGCCTGGGTTTGAACCCAAGTCGTCAAGCTGCAAAATCACAATTTTAACCACTAGACTGTGATGTCTCCTAGTAGGCTGGGCAGTTTTCAAGCTCTGAACTGAGATTTTATAAGGGATATTTCCAAAAATGTCAAAAGCAGAGCATCTTCGGGTATAGTTAAATTGGAACCTGAGTGCCAGGCACATGTCCCATCCACTTTGCATGAAGAAAAGCTACTACATGTGACTACAGCAGAGCAAGACTCACCTTGTCTCCCATCAAGACTCTGCCTGATGGTCAAATGCTTGGCCTCCACAAGAGAGGCAAAGACACAAGACCATGACTCGGCGTGAGCACCATTGTCAGCTGCCAGACAGCAGAGCCGTTCTAGTTTAGTTCTTCCTCTGAGGACCTCGTGGGATAATGGTACCTGGTCCTCGGCAGCCTCTGATTTACCTGGTCACACTTCCAAATAACCAGGAAAAGGCGGGAGCCGTTGTTGAGTGTCAACTCCAACAGTGTTGCCTGGCTGGCAGACTTGGATTTGTTTTACTAATTTCAAGTTACAGACAGGAGTCGAATGTGAAGACTTCACTTGGGACAGTGTAGGTCCACATTCTAGGTCTGCCAAATATTGGAAGGGTTTGGGCCAGCTCCCTAACATCCCATTTTCAGAGTTGGTAAGACGGCCCGTTGAGGAAAAGCACTTACCACACAAGCCTAACATGGCGCACGTGTGTATACACATACACCACCAACAACAACAACAATAAAAAACTTTAAAGATTTCATTTTCTCATCTAGAAAATGAGATCATACAAATAAAACTCACCCCAGTACCCATCACCAACTATTACTATTAATTGCTGTTTTAAATTAATGAGGTTAATTTTCTAATTGTAAAAGAATAAAAAGAATCAGTGTTTTAGAAACCTTTGCTAGCACCTGTTAATTCAGCTGGGCCCATGACCCCTTTTTGTTTTCTTTAAGTTTAGATACTTTCCTTCCGAGTTGTGTTTTGATTTTTAAATGATTTTTTTTCCATAAGTATGTTTGATTATGGAACACAGTTAATCCATAAACTCTTATGATACAATAGATGTCTTTGTAAAGTACATCTAGTTAAAGATGGATAGAAGCAGTAATGGATTGATGTTTGTGGGAAAACATACCATAGTTGTGTAAGACATTTATACTGTGGACAATTGGGTGATGACAATACAGGAGTTCTTTGTAAGATCACTGAAGTGTCTCTAAATCTAAAGACTATGAGAGTTTCTTTTTAGCAGATTTCAGCAACTGGAGAACCTCCTGCATGGCTCTCAGTTCTGATATTCTTCTCTTTGCACATAACCTCTCCTTCTCATCCCACACTCCTTCTGCCTGAGCTGTTCCTGTGACTCGTTTTGCAGGGACAAACTCTTGCAGAAGGACATACTCCACCTTTCACCAGAAAGACTCTCCCTCTCACTTGCAACTTTGAACTCTGTGTGTGCTGGGTATATACTTCTGTGTTGACAGTAATTTGTGTGTGTGTGAGAGAGAGAGGGGGGGAGGGAGAGAGAGGGAGAGAGGGGGAAAGAGAGAGAGAGACAGAGAGAGAGACAGAGACAGAGAGAGAAAGAGAGAGGGAGAGAGAGACAGAGAGAGAGACAGAGAGAGAGGGAGAGAAAGAGAGAGGGAGAGAAAGAGAGAGGGAG
>NC_034592.1:8483610-8534844 GCF_900095145.1 Mus pahari | reverse complement strand
GAGAGAGAGACAGGGAGAGAGAGACGGAGAGAGAGAGAGGGAGAGAGAGAGACAGAGAGAGAGAGAGAGAACTACTTTTTAACTGCCATTGTTTTTAGCCAGAAGTACTGTGCATTTGTTTTGTGTTTTTCTTTTTTCTTTTCTTTTGCTTTTTAAAGCAGAGTCTCTCTGTGTAGCCCAGACCAGCCTTGAACTTGAAGTCCTCCTGAATTAGATCCCTGAGTACTAGAATTACAGGCAGGTGTGTGCCCCATGCCCAGTTTCATATTCTCTGTAATCCAGCTCCTATTCATCACTTCGGCAGTGTCTAGTCTGTAATCAACCCTATCCAATTGTATGGATTTTTTTTTTTTACTGCATAACCAATTACCACAGATTTCAGATCTTGAAAGATATCTTTTATTATCTCAGGAGTCTGACTTCTTGTAGCTGGAGCCTCTGCTCAAGATCTCTCAAGGCAGAAATCAAGGTTGTCATCTGGCTGCGTCCAAATATGCTCAGTTAGGAAAAGGATCTGCTTCCATGTCCCTTCGACTTGTTGGCAGAATTTGTTTTCTTGAGGTTATTTTTCTGAAGCCATGCTTTCTTGCCTGTTGTCCACTGAGGGCTGCTCCTCCCCACCCCCATTCCTGCCACATAGCCCTCTCCAAGACATGGTAGTACACAATGTGGCCGCTGGAATGCACAGGACCCCATCCTGATAACTTCTGCGATGGCTTTGACTTCTAGTTCTAGCGTCTGGGTCAGTTCTTGGGTGATCTTAATGAGTTGATTGCTCTTAACATTTTCTTGCCTCTGTGCCTAGTAATCTCTCACCAGATATAAAAATTATAAAGTACTTTAATATGGAATTATGTTTTAAAATCATGCTTCATTGTACTTTTTAAAAGACCATGTAACATGTAACTTTGTGTTGTAACCATTTGTCAGAATATCTAGTAGTAGTAGAGTGTATATTTACTTTGTTGTACAGCACATCTCTAGAATTTTCTAAGCTTGCCAAATGAAAAGTTCCTTGTCTACTGAGCCAGTCTGGGTCCTGAAAACCCCATTCTAATTTGGGTTTCTATGAATTCACATACATTAAAGGGTTAATGTAAACGGAATCCTACAATATTCTTTCTTCACATTATGAGTTGCTGGCCATTGATCCCAAGGCCTCACACATGCGAGGCAGGTACTCTACCACTGAGCTTTTTATTTTGAGACAAGATCTCGCAAAGTTCTCCAGGATCAAAAATTCGAGGCATGCCTAGTGCTGTTTACCAGTTGATAAATACAAACGTGGATCTATTTATGAATGTGTACAAAATATACTGATTCGAGCTAACCCTTTTTCACACCCTAGAATCCCTCCTAAAACCTTCTCAGGGTTTTCACACATGTCCACAAGTCAGTCAAGTACAGTCAGTACCAGGTGACTGTCACCTCCTCCACCAGCCAGGTTGCCATCCCCGATCCTATGTTTCTATCCAAGGAGCCTACTTTGGGCTATTTGTAATCCCTATGCTGATATCTGAGAGTGGCCATATTAATGCTATTAGTGGCCAGAATTACTCATTCTTCAGGATGAGATGGGATTGGATCTCTTCAGATTTTAAGAGTCCAAACCAGTTCTAAACATGCCATTCCTCTGGCTTATCGCCCTTCCTCCAAATCTCCCAGTCCAAGATAACATGAGCTCCATCATGTGTTGTAAAAGGAGGCAGCTACAGAGGAATGAATTTACATCTTCCAGGTTCCAGCAGCTTATAGGAATCAGGAGGCACAGCCTCTGCTGTGCCAGAAGCTGCTGAGCTAGCTACATGCCCAGGAATGATGTCGGGTGAGTCTGTGAAGATCTATGGGCCTGTGCCCGCCCCCCATCTACCTGCAACTCATATAGCAGACCACCATTCTGATCACAGCAACCAGAACAGACAGGGAGTCCATTCACAGCCAAGAGCTCCTGGGCCAGTTCCTCCTAGAGGTCTCGACCTCCATGGCAGTGATGAAAACCTACCTGGACATTCTAGTGTGCCAGGGCCACTGCCCCTAGTGGTTAGGTTATCTTTGTGTGGCACCTCACTGGCACCTTCCTCTGCAGGTGACTCTGTGCTCAGGGTGCAGATTAGTCACCTATGTCACTGTGATTAAAACAAAGACACCACCAACAACAAAATAACAGGAACAACTTCAGGGAGGAAAAGCTGGCTTGGACTCATGGTTACAGAAGGAGCAGGCAGCTTAGTTCACAGTGGTGGGAGTGTGTAATGAGTTGCTCACATCACAGTGGAGTAGGAACTAGAGTGTGAAAGGAACCAGGGGGCAAGTATCACCTGAATGCCCACCCCTACTGTATACTTCTACCAGCAAGGCCCTGACTCCCGAAGTTCCCACTGTCCTCCACCAGCAGAAGCATTCAGAACATCCATCTGTTGGTAGACACATCGGATGGAACAATAAGAGGGCCCAAGCAAGGTTCCCTGACCTAAGAAGCTGCCACCATCTTGACACCCAGCAGGTCTGCAGGAGGATCAAGAACTCTGGATTGCACCTTTGTTGCACCCCCAAGATCATAGGATTTTGGTATGGTATGATTTGCCTGATTCCCACAGTACCTCATCTTCTGTTGACTTAAGAAGGCTTATGCCAGCTCTGGCATTCTTGTGACAAATGTTGAAATATTTTCCCTTCAACGTCCCCTTCTCTACACCCCCTAGTTCATCCTCTTCCATGTTCCCACCAGTACATGAAGAAAGCAGACTCATTAACTCTTGTTTTCTAGACCTTTCGTCTCGCTGTAACTACAAAAAAGAAAAAAGTTTATTAGAGAATAATGTATTCCTGGGGCACATGACTGGAGTCCAGCTCTCACTTAGATAACACGAAGGAACACGGGCACTGTGTCCACTGCTACTTTTAGATGAGCAATGATGTTTACACAGAATTTTCCCAAGACCACCCAACTCATTTCACATGTCTTCTTCAGCTTTCCAAGCCCTGGCCTCCAGAGGAAAGGAGAAAATGTAGCAACTCAGCGTCCCACCCAGTTCTGAAGACATGACTTAATTCTGAAAGTATTTGCAAGCCTGCACTACTGATCAGCATGCCCATGTCAAATAAGCCATCTTTTCTTATACTTTTTTTTAATAAAAGGTGTCCATAGAAGCATTCTGCTCTCTGACCCTCTTGTCTATTGCTGTCTCATTATGTACTGGGAAAAGTTTGAGCAAAGAGTATAAATCTGCAAAAACTAATAACAGAAGATAAAGCACTTGGTATTTGGCCTTCCCCCAGTCTCCTGTTCTATGTGTATTTCACATAAATTGCCTTTCCGTTTTAGTTCTATGTTGTGTGCATAAAGTTACTGTTAAAGTTTTTGCCCATGGAAAATTGTTTAGGGTTTTTTCAGTGCACAAATACATTGGTAATATGCTTCTTATATTAGTTTTGAGAAACAAATCAGGCACTGTCTCAATCTGTTCAGGCTGCTATAATGAAATACCATAAGCTAAGTGGTTTATGAACAAGGAAGTTTTTCATAGTTCTGTAGCCTGGGGAGTCCCAGATGGAGACACCAGCAGATTGCATCCCAGTTCAGTGATGACAGTTTCCATCTGTGCTCTCACATGGTAGACATGGTGGCTCTCAGTATCACTAATATAAGGACACTAAGCCTATTCATTTCACAAGGACCTACTTTAGTCTGGGTATGGTGGCATAGTGCCTCTGGAGGTTGGAAGAAGACATTGGAACCTCAGGAGCTTGTTAAGGTTGATTGTTAACCACTATGTGGGCGCTGAGAATTGAACCCTAGACATCTTCAAGAACAGTAAGTGCTCTTAACTGCTGGACTACCTCTCCAGCTGCAAGTCCCCACTTTTTAGTATCAGTTCATTGGTGACTATATTTCAACTAATAAATGGGAATGTGGGTGTCTTAGTCAGGGTTTCTATTCCTGCACAAACATCATGACCAAGAAGCAGTTGGGGAGGAAAGGGTTTATTCAGCTTACACTTCCATACTGCTGTTCATCACCAAAGGAAGTCAGGATTGGAACTCAAGCAGGTCAGAAAGCAGGAGCTGATGCAGAAGCCATGGAGGGATGTTCTTTACTGGCTTGCTTCCCCTGGCTTGCTCAGCCTGCTCTCTTATAGAACCAAGACTACCAGCCCAGAGATGGCACCACCCACAAGGGGACCTCCCCCCTTGATCAATAATTGAGAAAATGCCTTGCAGCTGGATCTCATGGAGGCATTTCCCCAACTGAAGCTCCTTTCTCTGTGAGAACTCCAGCTTGTGTCAAGTTGACACAAAACTAGCCAGTACAGTGGGCGAGGCCACTCAGACAACAGCAGGCAGATCACAGCAAAGGAGAAATCAAGCGACTTGTTGAAGGTTGTCAGTCAGAACCATTGTTATCATAAATTACTTTTTGCCTTATATAGTCATAGTTAATCTGGAAACCATCTCCTCATTTTAAATTTGGTTGTTTTGAGTTTCATGGACATACCACTTTGTGGTGAGTGCATATGAAACGTGCTCTATTAACATCTGGTTTCCCAGAATGGGATTCCTTGTATGCAGAAAACAATGTAGTGTGCAAGACTCAATGTAGTGTGAAAAGTCTCTGACTTTTCTTTGGTCCTTACAGCAGCTCTCGGATACTCATCCTCACTTCCATAAAGTGAGGACAGACAGCATCTCTCCCTTTGTGTCATCATGACATCTGGTTTAAATGTCCCATGTAAAGCATTTACCCAATACACTTTGATAAATATCTTCATTGAATGTTCTTTTATTATCCATAAAAAGGGAAAGGCATAATAGTGGATGGGAGGCCTTCTTGCTGGTAAGAAACCTCTACAGAACACAGGCATTGAGGCTCCACCTCCAGGTCGCTTTCAAAGCAGCTGAGGCAAACAGATGCAGCTACATTGAATAAGGAACAGCTGGCACAAGAAGGAATCAATGGTGCTCCGTGAACTGGAGCTGAATAAAAGGAAGCAGGCTGATGGGAGAGGCGAAATCAGGTAATCATTCATAACGAGGCTGACTTCAGTCTGGCTGGCAATGGATGATTGGTGGTTTCAATGGGCAGAGATATGGCAGAGAGACATTCTGTGTAGAGGATGCACCAGCTGGCATAAAACTAAATGCAGGCATGCACCAGTAAGTTGGCGTAAGTGGCTGCTCAGAGGATGGTCCATGACCCTGTAACATCCCTGTTTTTATGACAAAGGGGAATTCCTTCTGTAGCCATGACATCTCTAGAAACAGCTTCTGATGAGCAGGGATAGTACAGACGAATCTATGAAACTGGAAGAGAGAGATCCAGTTTAATGCTCAAAGGAGGTAAATGTTCTAATCGTTTCTTACCTAAGCATCTGACTCTAGCACTCTTACATAACACTTTCCTATCCCTGCCATGCCTTACAATCCTAACACAAGTATATGAGCTGTGTTCCTCTGGCTATTTTTTTCCTGCTTTTAAAAAACATTTTCATTGATTTTTTTGAGCATTTTGCCTTTGTATCCATATTTACCCCAGCTCCTCTCCTTACTTCTTCCCAGATGTACCCCCACCTCCCCACCACCAACTTTGTATCCTCTTTTTAAAATTATTTATTAGTCCATAGGCTCCCATTGGTGCTGTCTATTGCTCCTGGGTGTGGGCTATCTTTGGAGTGTGGTCAACCTACCAGGGGCCACACCCTACAGAAAGCTGACTCTCCCTATCCTCCTCTTAAGCCCCTTTTTTTCTCCATACTAGAATGCTGACTGACTTGATCCTGTATAGGACCTTTGCAGGCAACCGCAGCTAATGTGACTTCATGAACACAGAGGTCCTGATATGTCCAGAAGATACTGGTTTGGCCTCCACCCCCTCTTCTGATAGTCCCTGAACCCTAGGGAGAGACTGTAAAAATGTCCCACTTGTTGCTGAGCACTCCACGGTGTCTTAGACCCTATACTCTGACCTGTTGTGAGTATTTGGTTTCTACATTAATCAGCATCCACTGCACAGAGAACCTTCTCTGATGGGGTCTGAGAGCTGCACAAATCCACAGGTAGCATGATCCAAACTGAGAGGACTGTTGGATACCACATCCAGTGAGCCCCATGACAGCATTGCACGAACACCAGGAGGCTGGGAGCTCCCCAGCCAGGAATCATCCAGCTATCTTTTAAAGTTATAGGTATAAATGTTTCCTGGATTATTTAAGGATGGGGAGGAAGCTGTGAAAATTATGTTTTAAGAGTTAGTCACCACTGGGATTTGGCCATGCAAATGTTAAGAAACACAGTCTTTGTGTATGGAGGGGGACGTCGCTCAGATGTGTCAAGAGGCTCAACTTGTTTGTCCTGCTCCATGATTTTAAAACAAAACAAGAAATCCATACCACGGTTCAAAACAGAAGGCTATCCTGCCCTGCACCAAGGTCTCAGACAAAGCTCCTGGGAAGCACAGTGGCTGGATCTGTTTGGAAACTCAGTTTCCTCTTTCTGGGAATCTTGTAGAAGCAAGGCTGCTTCTCCTCTCGCCCCTCCCTGTTTTCTCAGTGGCCTTCCATAGCATCCTCACACCATTCCGTTTCCTTTCCTCTGGCTCTTTATTTCTTAAAAAGAACTTTGCTCTGTTGACTAAGGGTTACCCTTAGCTAGCCAACACCCCTCTTGAAGATGAGGTAGAGAAGGTACCAATCACAGAGGAACAATAAATCATTGTTCTTAAACAGAAAACCATTCAGATATGAAAGTCACATCGTGTTTACAAAGTCAGGAACACTATTGTCAGGGAATGCAAAGAGAACTCTTAGTTGTGCATCACACACACACACACACACACACACACACACACACACCTGGGTACAATTACTACTTTACCTTTTTAATGTATCCTTTACTACTCGATAGGCAGATTGTTGGCAATAAAAATCAGTACTTTTCATTTTAATGCTCAGAGCTCACGTGGCTTTATGCATCTCAGCTCTTTGAGAAGCTCGGGAGGTGAGAGAATAAACAGTAGTAAAGAGGACAAGGACGTTTACATGGCTGATCTCTGCTCCTAGTCTTCCCATGGACCACAATGCCTAAGTCTGAGTCATTTTTGACCTTTCATCCAAGCTTCACAGATACTTGTCCATATGTGCTGTTTATCATTTTAGTTCTGCTGTTATTCCATTTGAGAGTGAGCTGCTTCAGGAGTCTGGAGAGGAGCGGAAAGCAGGAAAAACCAAGTGCTACCTGCAAATGCTTCTTGTCTAAAATGAGTAGGGGGAAACATATTACACTATATGCAAAGCACCTCATGCTTCTGGTGCCTTAGCAGACACTGGGTGCTGCCAGGCACTGGCCACAGTGGTACAAATGAGATGGAAATAGGTGACAGTACCTGAAGAGTACCTTCCTTGGAAATTTCAACATCCACAGTATTCTGTCATGGTTTGCTAACATCCATATATGCTAAAAATGTTGGGACAAAGAAAAAGTCAAGTCCAGGCAATTGAATTAAGAATTACCAGCTATGCCTTTAATCCCAGCCCTCGGGAGGCAGATGCAGGTGGGTCTCTGAGTTTGAGGCCAGCCTGGTCTACAGAGTGAGTTTCAGGACAGCCAGAGCTATACAGAGAAACTCTGTCAAGAAAAATAAAACAGAAAAGAATTGCCAGGCTAACTAGATATCTCAGTAAATAAAACATTTGCTGGACAAGTATGCAGACCAGAGTTGGGGTCCCCTGTACCCACATAAATGCCAGGCAGGCATAGCAGCCTGCCTGTAACTTCAGCACTCAAAAGGCGGTCTGGCTAGCTAGCTAGATGAACTGAATCAGCAAGCTTTGGGCTCAAGTGAGGGACTCTTTCTCAATATATAAGGTGATGAGCAAGCAAAGAAGACACCTGATGCATACCTAAGCCTCCTCACATATGTGAGCAGCATGTATACACGTAGGCACATACATGAGCACACATAAACAGGTGCCACACAGAAGATAAATGCAGTAAAATGAATAAGGAGTAATATTACCTGTGTGAAGAAAGATGACAAGGCATCTTGACTTGGACAAACATAAGCCCTGAGTTGGAGGAGAAAGGCCATGATGAGTAACTGACACACCCAGGGTCCTCTGTAGCCAGTGGTACCCATCAGCTGTGGTGAATCAGCTCACAAATAGGGAACTCAGTATTGTTGAAATTTTGAGTATTGAATTTCTCTGTTACATTGATTCTTGGAAAGGAAAGTGTTCTTTTTGTTAACAAGTAGGCAAATCTATTTAAACAAGTATTATGACCCCAAGTCCCCTGTAACCACATAAATGGGGCACTCAAATCTGGAAAAATTCACCATCCATCCCATCTAGAATCTCATCTAGATCTTCTGCCTCCATGCTTTTAATGTGCTAGAGACCAACCCAGGGGCTCATGCATACTGTACATGAATGTGATGACTGAACTCCACCCCTGATCATATACACTGTCTTTAGAACCTTCTAAGGTCAGCTCCATACCTACTGATCTATCCACAGCTCAACAGAAAAAAGAAACATGCATCCAACTTGAGTTCAAAGTGTGGTCCCCAGGGGCTTCTGTTAATGGAAACAGCAAAAGGTGATAGAAATTATGCCTGTCAAGTGGGTCACTGTAAAGCAGCAGGACTGTGGCTCAGGAGGTAGGGAGTCACAAGGAAACCAAGAGGTGACAAGGAAACTCACAGGTGACTTTGTTTCCACCAGTGGTGACCATGACTCAGTGTCACTGGAAGCACACATTCTTAACCACATGGCCCCTGGGTTGCAGTCCCCAGTCGTGGGTTACAGTGGATCACAACCACTAAGCACAAAATTTATATGTATTCAGTGTACCGAGAAACTCAAACAAAGACTGAGCCATGAACCCAGAGTTAGGAAACAGCAGGTGCACCCGGTATTGCTTCAGACCACAGGTAGAGGGAAAAGAGAGCATCCTGAAAGTGCTGGTGACTGCTTCATGCCAGGCGCTTTGCTCAGTGCTCAGGCACATGAATTCATCCACCCCTCCCATAACCCTTTGAGGTATGAATTATAAATGCAGTCTTTTTATGCACAGGAAAACTAAAGCACAGAGATGTTAAATTGCTTCAGGTTCATATACCTATTAAAAGGGAACCTGTGGCTGGGTGTGGTGGCACACACCATTTATCCCAGCACTCAGGAGGCAGAGGCAGATAGATCAGTGAGTTCAAGGCCAGCCTGGCCTACAGAGAAAGTTTCAGGATAGACAGGGATACACAGAGAGACCCTGTCCTGGAAAAGGGGGTGGGGGGACCGTGACTGGAACCTGGGGTTCTAGGGTAGTGGACACTAGCAATCTGTTCACTCTTGTTTCTCCTTTACCATTCTCCCCAACCCAGAGATACTCAAAATGGGTTGCTAAACAAACACTCTTTCAGAAGCAAAATGTATTTAAAGAAACAAAAGTCCTAGCACTTGGGAGGCAGAGGCAGGTGGATTTCTGAGTTCAAGGCCAGCCTATTCTACAGAGTGAGTTCCAGGACAGCCAGGGCTACACAGAGAAACCCTGTCTCAAAAAAAAACATAAAACAACAACAACAACAAAAAGAAAGAAAGAAAGAAAGAAAGAAAGAAAGAAAGAAAGAAAGAAAGAAAGAAGGAAAGAGAAAGAGAAAAGAAACAAAAGCAAAGCAAAACAAAACATAAAACAAGCAAGCAAGCAAACAAACAAATAAAAAAAAAAACCAAAACTCTAAGTAAAGCAGTAAGACAATGTCGAGGGGTGATGATCCCCAAACATTAGCATGGCAGTTTTCATCCCTTTCGGTGTAGTCACAGAAATTAATTCCCCCACATCTTCTTCTGGATCCGGTAAATGACACCACACTATTGGAAGCAGGCACAGAAGCAGATAATGCACGAGTCTCTATGTTACATTTTTGCTGTGCTGTGACATCCCATGCAGCCTAAGGAACTAAGGGATCCAATTAAGAATCATGTCTGCCTTCACTTCCATCTTTGGAGCACTAGGACACCAGGACCAGCTCAGTTATCCTCATTATCTGGCTTGGTATCAAATGCCCTAAAAGGAAAGGACTCAATTTGACTTCTGTGTGACATCTTAACTAGAAGTTTCCCTCTGTGATCGTTGAATTTTCATGGAATGAAATGTTTCTGTTCTGCGTTGCTGTTCATTTCCTGGAGCATCGGTGGCCAGCATGAGCAGGCAGCAAGCAGAGGCACCTGTCACAGGGAGGGCAAGCAGAGGCACCGGTCACAGGGAGGGCGCTAGGGATGCCTGTGACCTAGAGGTTTCAGAGCAAATTGCTCTGACTTGGAAAATGAGTGGCTTAGAGAATGGTTCTTTTGTTTATTTATATTCTTGGTTTTCCTCTTCCGGTTCTTCGGTAGGATAGGATATTTTCAGTAGTTACTCTTCCTCAGATTGTTTTCTACTGAGAGATAGCTAAGCTGTCCAATTCTATATGCAAAATCACAGCATCTGCTACAAGGTCACCTAAACTAACTTTCCAAATATTTCTTCTAAGAACGGCTGAGCTAAATGTCAGAGATGTCCTTTGGTCTGTCTACCCTTCCTTGACCCCCAGCATTTACACGATGTTCCTTTTTCCTGGCCGTTTGGCTACTGTACCCCTTCCCGGGCTGCTCTGGGAGTCACTGTGTGCTTCTTGCTTCTAGGATGCTAGGAAGGACAGGCTGTGTCTTCTAGGCAGATCTAAGACGGAGCTGGGACCCATCACGTAGTCTGAGCTCTACTGAACCCTAAGGGAACAGATAAACCCATTCATTCAAAACTCTTCTAAATTATGGAGGAAGGGGAAACATCTAGCTTGCTTTATGAGGCTAGCACATCTGTTTTAGAGATCGAGGAACAGAACACACCAGTCCAGTCAGACGAAGCCAGGATGAGTGACCCCAAGTTTAAAACAAGCACCTACCCTAGTCCTAGTATGATAGTTTGTATGTGATAGTTGGGAACCATTAGATTTAGGTCATGGCTAAAGACAATGGGCTGGATGTATACAATTAACATCATTGCTTCCTGAAGCCTTGCTAGAATTGATACAGGGGAAAGCATGACCCCGTCTTCAGGTTCCTAATCTTACCATAAAAGAATTTAAGAACAGACTCAAGGGAAAGACTAAGGACAATTCTGATAGAGTTTAAAAGAAAGCCAAGCAGGGCAGCTACAAGCTTCTCCCGATGTCTAGAGGAGAAGGGTAGAGAGAAGAAGAAGCAAGAAGGCCATATTGTTTATGCTGGGAGGTTCAACAAGGGGCCCCATGGCAAAATGAAAGGCTTTAGAGAAAGAGGAAGGAAGCCGGAAGTGCTCAGGAAACTCAAAGCGTTAAAGAAAGCATGCTCAGGGAAGAGAAGGGAAGAAGTGACTAAGACTTACAAGTTATATAGCCGTGAGAACTATTGCAGTAGAGATGGGGGTGATAAGAATACAGCATCTCATTAAAGGACTGATGACTCTGCCCACTGAGCTCACTTTCCTAGGTGTGGTCCCTTAGCCAAGTGAATGACCCAGCTGATTGGAATGCTAGGCCTCCACACAGGCCAGAGATTCTATTCTTTTGACCAGTGGTTTTTTTTTTTTTTTTTTTTTTTTGACTCTTATGAGAATAAGATCAAAGAAATAAACTGTATGCAAGCAAGAACTGAAAGGAGAAAGAGAACTCCCCCATGACCAGGGCAGTCAGCACTTAAGCTTGAGAAAGTGGACAGATTGATGAAGAACACAGGCTCTACAGAACAGAGAAAGTGCCAGCTAAATGCCTATGGAGGGGAAGTGAGCAGCAGGTGGCGGGGAGTGGTAGTGGTCCCAGAACGGCTCAGAGCCGGTCACCACCTTCTGAAAAGCTGGAGGAAGAGCAGAATGGAATGAAAGCAGCAAGGTTGGTCAGAAGACTACAGATGGAGAGTGTTTGGATCTCTCAGTTCCCTGTTCTTTCTCACAGAAAAAAAACAAAACAAAAAAGAAAGGGAGGGAGGGAGGGAAGGAAGGAAGGAAGGAAGGAAGGAAGGAAGGAAGGAAGGAAGGAAGGAAGGAAGGAAGGAAGGAAGGAAGGAAGGAAATGAGAGAGAGGGAGAGAAAGAGAGAGAGGGAGGGAGGGAGGGAGAGAGGGAGAGAGGGGGGGGGGGGGGGGGGAGAGAGAGAGAGAGAGAGAGAGAGAGAGAGAGAGAGAGAGAGAGAGAGAGAGAGAGAGAGAGAAGGCAGCTCACTTATACTCACTAGTGCAGGGGAGTTGCCGACCCTCGGGTGCCTAGGGAGAGGCCATTTCCTAATGAACTAAAAAGGAAAAAAAATGATAAAAAATGAAGTTTCCACCATTGTAGCAAATACCTGAGAAAACCAACTTATAAACAAGAAAGTGTGTGTTGGCTCTTGGTTCTGGAGGTTTCAGGCCATGATTGATTTGCTCTATTGCTTTCGAACCTGTGGTGAGGCAGCAACATCATGGAGAGAACACAGAGCCATGCAAGTGACCCCGAGGCCGGCTGGGAAATAAAAGATGGAGTAGGAGGACAGCTCATGGTGCCAGCGTCACTTTCAAGAACAAACCCCTAGCGACAGGTTCTTTTTCTGCTAAGTCCTTAAAGGGTCTACCTCCCAGTGCCTCCAAACTGGAGACCACACTGGTAACATGGTGGCAGTGCTGGGGTGCTTGTCATCCAAACAATAACAGCAAGTGTACAGCAAGTGTCTGATGGACCAAAGGCGGCCACATGCTGTTCTGTGTTCCCAGTGCTCCGTGTCAATCAATCCATTTGATCTTCAAAACAACCCACTGGAAGGAGACAGAGCAAGAATGAAAATAACCAAACATAAAATAGAAATAAAAAAATTAAAACCCTACTAGATGTTGGGGTTAGTTTTGTGCTACAATGTATTCAAATGCTAAACTCTGTATCCCAAGATCTGGCTGTCCCTAGAAGAGTAAGTTTTCATGTACACCTGTGATTGGACAGTAGGAAGAGAGAACGGGGGCCTTGAGGATCCCGTGAGGGGTCTCAGGAAAGGCTAAGAGAGAAAGGAGGAGACAAAGCGAGGAGGCAACCGCCATGAGAGGAGATGGACCTTGAGCGCATAGTCAGGAGACATATGTAACAAACAGCAAGTGACAAGAGACGTATGGCTAGAATACAAGTTAAGATAGCTCAAAACAGCCCATCTAGGCTAACAGCTTGTAAATACAATATCAGGACCATGTGTCTGTTATATGGGCTAGCCAGAGAATATAAACATATCAATTACAACTAGATATTAAGATGTTTAAAAACTGTGAAAATTATAAGAATAAAGTTTTAATATTAGGAAAGGCTAATTTACTATTTCCTATGTATAACTAATTGGAAAGTCAAATTAAATAGTTGAGCTTATCAGATTAATTAATTAATTAATTCTAAATGTGGAAACTGACCCTTACACATGAGAATAAAAAAATTATGATTTTTTTTAATTGGCATTTCTAGCCAATAGGGGGTGAAATAAACAATTCAGTAAAGGGTGTTGGGATAACTGACTATATACACACTTGGAAGCTATAACTTCCAGATGAGTGAAGAACAAATTTAATATTAAAAACATATTTAGAAACTTGGACTAAGAAAGGCCTTTGTAAATGAAAATCTCTTGGTAGCATGCTGTGTGACTTTGAGCACAGTATTTAGTTTTCTGATGGTCTGTGGTTGTTGCTGTTGTTTTTTTTTAACAAAACAGATACAAAACCAGTAAGATAAAGATAAATATTCAATAGGATGGGTGTAATGACAGAATTGTTTCACAATGTACTCTGAGCCGTTAATCTCCCTTGCTTTGTTGTTTAGCACTTGCATACAGCTATGTATAACCCTGACTTTAAAGTGTTTCTCCTAAAGCTGGTTACAACTTAGCTGACTCTAATATACAGGTCTTCCCATGGTGAGCCGTGTGTCTCAGTGCCCCTGGGAGTGATAGAAAGCATTCTCCCTAGACAACGATTTCTTAAAATTTTGATGTGTGTGTGTGTGTGTGTGTGTGTGTGTATGTATGTATGTATGTATGTATGTATGTGTTTGAGTATGCCACGTGAGTGCATTTACCCATTGGATACCACAGAGCGTGTCGGATCCTCTGGAACTGGTACCGACCTTCTGAAGGGGTGGTCTGAGAATAGAACACAGGTCCTCTGGGAGGGAAGCACAAGTGATTCTCCACCGAGAAGACTCTTCAGCCTTCCTTCACATTGTTTTTTTTCAAAACTCTTAGCGTCTACCAGATTGGCTTGTGAATATGATTGTCTTCAGTACAAAAACAGCCTAGAAATCTGGGTATCCAGTGTTCTTCTCTTTCAAGGGTAAGACTGTCTAATTTAAGGGGTCACCTTCAGACTTTCACTCCAATGTTGCTCTAGGAGAAATGCTTAAGCAAGAACAAGTGACCCATTCACTTATTTATTTATTTTGGTTTTTAAAGACTGGGTCTTTCTAGGTAGCTCTGACCCTCCTGGAACTCATTATGTTTAGACTGGCCTGGAACTCACGGAGATCCACCTGCCTCTGCTTCCCTAGTGCTGGGAATAAAGATGTGAATATTCCCAGGCAGTGGGGGCACACACCTTTAATCCCAGCACTTGAGAGGCAGAGGCAGGTGGATTTCTGAGTCCAAGGCCAGCCTGGTCTACAGAGTGAGTTCCAGGAAAAACCAAAAAGAAAAAAGAAAATGTGAATATTTAAGCTCTTTCTCTCTACTTTTGTCTTTTTTTTTTTCCTTGTCAAACAAAAGTACTTCACTGGCAGATCTGTCATATTGGTCTTTAGGTTATTTTTTTTTCCTTTCCCAGACAACCCGACTCTGACAAAGTAATTCTGTACCCTAATAGAGACTTCCTACCTGTAGGCAGCAGAACCCAACTCAATGCAGTTCAAGGAAATTCCTCCAGGAACCAGCCTGAGGGACTTGAAACTCTAAGGCTGGAAGTAGCCTCCAGCTGTTTTCTCTACACTGCTAATCCCTGGACCTGCCTGACCCTAAGGGATGAGCATTTCCAGAATGGGGGAAACCTTTTCAAGACGAGGGGCTGCTGGACTGGCATAAGAATAGCCGTCTGCGTCTGCATAGCTGAGGACAGCTGTCCTGTTTCAGCTGCAGCACCTCCTGCTTCAGCACAGCACACTAGAAGACGACTGACTTCTCAGGTTTATCTATTGGATCAAGGCATTGCAACATGGCCACAGTCTTGCCTTGGTCATGAGCAGACTGGAGTCTGTCGGCTTGAGTTCCTCTAGTGTGCGCCTGTCATTAGACAGAGGCCAAGTTCAATTTCCATTTTGTCCCCAAGTGATTCTCGAAAGGTACACTTTAAGAATGATTGTTTGCCTGTGTGTTTGTGTGCTTCCTTGCTTGTCAACTCTTTCTTAGGACACAGTAATGCTCGATATTCAAACATTGAAAACATGAATGATAAGCTCACTTTTAGATTTGGATTTATAAAACTAATCTCCCTGGTTCCCATATCCTTGGAACAACAGAAGGCTTGCTTGCGCATGTCAGAAGGATTATTCTTGTCATCAGATAAGGGGCTGCGTTTACAATGACAAAAAAATAGACGAGGGCTCCATTTCTAGGGGAATCATAATTTGATTGTTCTCCTCAGAGAGAGCTTATTGGAAGTCACTCAGGGCTCCCCAGCTCCCTCTCTTCAGTAAAGTTTTTACTGAGCATGTGTCTTTTCTTATTTTTCTGCCTCAGGATACGTATGGTATATTAAGTTTGTCTAGCCTCTCTCCTTCTGTCCATCCCCCTCCTCAGACTTTCCCCGCCAGCCAGTCATTAGCTGGCTTTGTCTCAAGAGCCTGCAGGAAAGTGGCTCTTGGTAACCATAGGCAACCATGAGCCCTTGCTAGCTATGTGTGCCGTATTTGCAAGGCACAATCTAGACATTAACCAAAGAGATGGGAAAATGTGCTTTTAAGGTCCTCGTGTGCACTAAAATCGTTGTCTTCCTTTCTTTCCCCTCCCCCACTCCTTTCTGTAGAATGATTGGTCCATGGGTGAGATGCAGATCATTGGAGGCGAGAAGGTTTGTTAATGTAACTTCTCAGTAGGCATACACTTCTGGGGACATCTATGTGACCTTCATGTCAGGTCAGAGCTCCAAATGTATTTCAAAAGCTCTCGCATGTTTGCTAATTCATGCAAATAGATGTGTGAGGCCCTTTACTGATTTCTCCAGTCCAAAACACTGCTTGGAGAAAGCTTCTAGGATGAGCTGCAGACCAAAGCTTCCCAGCTTCCAATTCCAGCCTTATTTCAGACAACAAAAACCCCCAGGCCATTACTGGCTTCTTTTCTACTTGCTTTGTAGGCACCCCCACCCCAAAACAAGCTTTCTCTTTTGTCTGCTCTTCTGTGTCTGTCACTTTGCAGCAGGCACTGTGGTAAGACCTTTAAACGGGTTTATTGATATGTGCAGCATGGTATGGGGGCCACTTCTTGAGAGCACAGTTATTAACCCTTTGCTGAAGAGCTAACATATCACAGAGAGAGAGAGAGAGAGAGAGAGAGAGAGAGAGAGAGAGAGGGAGAGAGAAAATGAGGGAGGGAGGAAGGGGGGGTGAAGAGAAAGAAAATGAAACCAACTAAATTTGGGGGTGGAATATCCTGTTTTAATTTGGAGTTCCAAGCTTGCCCTCGACTAATTATGAACTGAAAGGACTATTTGGATCTAACACAATTTTAGGATTCCCAGGGAGGGCTACTTTACAAGCAGAAGATCTTGGTAGAGTGTGACTTGAAATACAGATTTTCTAGGAAGGATGACAGCAACCAGCAACTGCAGAATTCATTTCTATTCACCTATCCTGGCCAATGCTGTGTTCATTACCCACAAACACCTTCAGTTTTCTAAGCCGAATGTGTCAGTCTATTACACATGCTGAATCTCTCATCCATGGCAGTTCTTACAGCTACACAGTCCTGAGATGGGGCAAAACAGAACAGCAGCCACATTAAATAAAAATACATATCCTAATGTTTGGAGTGCTACTGGGAGGCATAGACTGACTAGAAAACAGTTTCTGCTTCTGCTGAAGACAGCTTATTGGGTCCCAGGAATAGTAAGTCTTTGTTCTATGGCAACTGCAGTGAACTTGTTAATGTTAACATATCGCTAGGCATCATTTGACATCACTACACTACAGCAGAAAATAGCCTAGGAAGGCAAAAATACTTGCAGCAATGTCCTGAAATCCATAGCTTTTAACACCCTGGAAGGGTTCTCTTTCTATACAGTTACTACTGCACAAGGGCCAGGTCTTGCTTGTGCCTTTACTGAGAGGGCCATCAACATGACAACTCTGAAAGGATTCCTATTGGGCTTCCCCTCTCCTACCTTACCAGTTTGTTCTGAAGTGGTTTCCCTCATAGACATCTACAGGTATGCCCTTCAGACACCGTAGGAGGTTGAGGAGTGGTGGCTACTTAACCAGTGCTGGAGCAAGCAGAAGGGATGGCAGGTCTTGGCTTTGGTGTCTCCTGCTGTAAATCAAAGAGACCCTAGAATGTGTGCATTCAGGGGAGAAGGTGGGCCACTAGGCAGGAGCAAATACAAGCAGGAGGCAACATTAACTAGCTGCTGACAAGACAGTTTCTTTCAGATTACCCGGAGCTATCTAGGTATATCTATATCCCCCTGTTTGTGGAGACACATTTCTGCATGTTTAAATAGGTACAAAGTAGAATTCCTTGGGCCATGAACTTCTAAGATGAATCAACAATGACTAACCACTCAGCAACTAACATACCAACTTGATTTTGAAGACTGAAGTTCAAGTGCCTAGCTCCCAGCAGAGGGCAAGGCTAGGTGAGCCAGGGCAGCCCATCTCCCAGCCCTCATGTATATGAGGCCTTCAGCTAGTCAGGATATTTATCTACATTTTACCTCCCTGGCTGTCTTCCAACTCTTGACCCTTGCTATTCAAAGTATAGCCTAGGCAGGCAAGTTTTTCTATAAAGAGTCAAATATAAATATTTTAGACGGTGTGGACTAACTGTTGCAGCTATTTGACTCTGTTGTAGCTTGAGAGCAACCAGAGGTGATGCTGAAGCAAATGAATGTGTTCCCATAAAATTTTACTTATAAAAACAGGGATGAGGCTTCATGTGTCCCTGGGGGCTATATATCATTTATCGATATGATTTCTAGGAGCGTATTAGAAATGCAGTCTCATGAGCCACACCAGAGCTCTTGAGTTAGAATCCACCTTTGCCACCTCCTAAGTGGTCTCTTCAAGCTTCAAGATTTACAAGACGCTGGGCATCCCTTGTGGTGGTTTGAACAGGAATGGCCCCCATAGACTCGTGTGTTTGGATGCTTGGCCCACGGGGAGTGGCACCGTTAGGAAGTCTGCCCTTGCTGGAGTAGGTGTGACCTTGTTGGAGGAAGCTTGTCACTACGGAGGTGGGCTTCGAGGTCTCATCCGCTCAAGCTATATCAAGTGAGGCACACAGTTTCCTTCTGCTACCTGCGGATCAAGATCTAGAACATTCAGCTTCCTTCCCCAGTACTATGTCTGCCTGCGTGCTGTGCTTCCCTCCACGATGATAGTGGATGAAACCTTTAAAATGTATGCTAGCCCAAACTAAATGTCCTCCTTTGTAAGAGCTGCCATTGTCGGCCACTGAACTTCCCTCTGAGCGCAACTTGCTGAACTTCAGCCTTCAGTTGACTCTAGCTAACCTTCAAACCATTCTCCACAAAACTGCCAACGGGTCTTCTTAAAATACAAATTGGGTTAAACCACTTGCCAATTGAAACCTTTCAGTGGCCTCCTAATTAGCAGTTGCCAGACTTAACAAAAACAAAACAAAATCCCAGGAGCCCAGTCAAATTTGAACTTCAAATATTGAATAGATGTTCAGTATAAGTACATAGTAAATATATCTACTCTAACTGTGCCTTGTGTGGTATTTTGGGCATACTTACTCTAAAATTTTATTCAATGATTACCTGACCTTAAAATATAATTGTTTGTGGTTTACCTAGCAAGCCCTCCCCCAATGCTCTTTAAGTATGATCCAAATTCCTGACTGCAGTAAATCCTGCTTGATCCAGCTGGCATCTCTACCACAATGTCACACTTTCTTGGTCTCGTGGCACTGCACTCTCACTAGCTAAGCCTTTCTTGCCAGCCTTCTTCTTGGAATACGCTTTCCTCTCTGAATCCTCAGCCGTGATGCGATGTCTGCTCAGTCCAGCATAGCTTCCCTGTGTAGCGATCAGGAACGAGAGTCTGGTCCTGCTCCCCTACCTTCCTGCAGCTCCAGTGTAAATCTGTATGTGAGCCCAACTCCCTTGGAGCCCTTTCTACAATTCACAGTTTAGCACTTACTTATGAGCCTGGTTTTTTTATTTGCCTCCCCCTACCCCCGCCAAGAAAATGTGTTCATCACCTCAAGCCTAGCATCGGACACAGCCTGCTCCACTGCTCCAGCACAGGTTAGAGTAGATACTGGATGAGCAGTGAGTGCATCCGCTTACATAGGAGTCAGAGAGGTGGTTTCAGTCAGTCACAAGCGAGGACATAGGGGGAAATGTTAAATCCAAGCCAATTTGGCCTGGCTTCTGGTGGTGAGAGATGGGATCCAAAACCAAACACTTTTGGTGCTTCACAGAGGATGGTTTGGAGGGCAACAAAAGCTAGTGAGGGTAACAAGGAAAGGACGTGTCAGAGCAGCTGATTCCAGTCAGGGCTGGAGGGAGGAGGTGCAGAGTGTCCGAGACACGGAAAAGCTTCCGCATTAAGGAAACAAAAAGGAAGATGGAGGAAGTGAATCCTGCATGGCTAAGGGCGGAAGAGAAAAGGACTGCAGCTGGGGTGGAGCAGCGGTGGGCAGAGCGCTTGCCTGGAGCAGGGGTAGGCAAAGCACTTGCCTAGCTCACATTCACAAGACCCTGGATTGAATGGCCAGCACTAGTGGGGAAAAAAAAAAAGGAAAGAAAAATTTTCATTTAACTTTAGGGATGTACTTTTCCTTATAAAATAAGGACATTCTGTTACTCAAACTTTGTAACACTGTAACAAAATACCTGAAAAAAGGGCAACTAAAGAGGAAAGGTTTGTTTTGGCTTACAGTTTCAGGGACCTCGAATGGCCATTTGATGCCAGGCCTGTGGCAAGTCAGAACATCATTATAGAAAGAAATGGTGACTGGGGAAGTGAGGGTGTGTCCACCTTGCTGACCAGGAGAGGCTGGGGGCAGGGCGTCTGCCAGACTGGACAGACCTACTTCCAAATAGCAGAGTCATGAAGTTAGGTCCTTGAGCCACGGTCACCTGGCAGTAGTGCCATCACCTGGGTACAAAGCCTTCAACATGGGAGCCTTTGGGAAGGACAGTTTATATTCAACCCGCAACAGCCAGCTCTATGGCGTGCTTCCTTCACGTGCTCAGTCTTGTCTGTCCAGGAGGAATTGTCAAGACGACAAAGAAATCCAATAAGCAGAATCTCTCCACAATGAGGCAGATGCAAGATGAGGAACAAGCTTAAGAGAAGAAAGCACTCAGCACTTACTTGGTTCTTGTTTTAGTGGTTATAGAAGAATCCAAACTATAATAAATATTTGCATAGGGTGGCAGGGTTGTTATAGGTCATTATCTAATTTCCTCTTTCATTCATATATATATATATATATATATATATATATATATATATATATACCATGCAATCCACAGGTTCAGTCAATAAATTTGCATTTTTTCATATTACTACCCACCCAGGAATTTGGACATGGCTTCTCTCATTCAGTGTTGAGCACCTCAAGAATTGCTCCCTGCATCTTTCCACAAATCCCCCTTCTTTGTACAAAGCAAGAAGAAAGAGAGGGAGAAGGGGAAAGAGTAGGTGATGATGATTCTTGGGATTATAATGACCTTAGGGAGAAGGTGAGGGTGTGGGAGTAACACAGAAGGGAATTAGACCTAGAATTGGGGAGGAAAGGGAAAGTAAGGGAACTAGACAGGGCTGGACCTGCATGACTAAGGAAAGAAGTCAGGACAAGGAAATAATAAAAGAGTTGAAAATGTAGTTGAGATGGGGTTCTCAAGTAGAATGATTGTGTCAATAAAGAGATGAACTTGCTGTGTTTGGGCAGAGCCATTTAAGGGGAAAAGAATATAATCGTAGTATGTTGTACAAAATTCAGTTCAACAATTGTAAATTTTATGTATCTAATATGAATTTTAAACAATAGGGTGGACGTGACACATGGTAGAAGAAAGTGCAGGAGGGGAGAAAGGAGGCTGAACCATCGGGAGCATTTGCCTTTGTGTGAAAACCTGGACGACAAGGGCTGCAGCCAAAATGAAGAGGGAGCCACAGAAATTGTTCTTACATGGTTTTATGAAAGGAGGATCCTCAGAAAGTACGTGGGAACAGATCCCCCTGCTCAGCTGTGCCATGTTTGTAACCAACAGTCCTGGAACCTCTGAGGTTCTCTGAAGATTTTGGAGTTCAACTAAGATAAAGATTCTCATCTCTCCAGCCCCACCCCCAACCTTTCTCTGCTGCCTTCTTTCACTTTCAGGGGAGGCTGGCTGAGTCAGGGCTCTAAATAGGTGGGTGCTGCTGAATACAATGGGCCCTCAACAGTCCTGTGCAGTGGGCTTTCTATGCTTAAAAGCATTACTCACTGTATTTAAGCTGTCTGCACAACACACTCTCACTCTGATTTTTTTTCCAAGTTGATTTAATCCTGGCACTTCATAAAAAATGTGTGTATCCATTAAAGCAGGAGGATTCTATTCATGTCCAAGAGAAATCCCTGAAAGGCTTGAGTGAAACTCAGACAAGCAAGCAGGCCCAGATCTGGCAGTGAAGATGCACAGCTGGGCAGGTTCTGTGCAAGATTTCATGAGATGAGCACCCCACCCCCAAATAAGTTTCTAATCAAATGCCAGAATTGAAATTTGCCAAATCCTCACCACTACCACCGCCGGCTGCCTTAACTTAAATCATTCCTTTTTATTGCCCCTGACTAGGCTGAGAACAATAGTAGAAATGGCCACTGATGAATGACTCTGGCAATTTTGTGAGTTATTACATAAAATAAAATGCTAGAGCAACATTCCTTTTGGATTTATATTCACACTCCTCCTCACAGCCAACAACCACCAGCATCCATCCTATCTTAGCCATGCCAAGCTCTCTGAGGGTGACCACACCCATAAAGCCCCGTTGGTGCTGCTGATTGCTTTGTGTTTTCAAAGGTTAAAAGTAGGAATAGCCAACTTAAGAAAACCATTTGTATTTGTATTTCTTCTCTGCCTTCTTGCCTCCTTAGGAAAACTTGATGTGATGGCTTCGCTCAGAATAGCAGCAAAGCAACACACTGGAGTCTAGAGAGCCCTGTAGGATTCTTGCCTACAGCCCCCGCAGACTTTTGCTGGCTCCCTGGGAGGAAGTGAGCTAGGTGTGAAGAGATGGCTAAGACAGTCATTGGCAAACATCTCAGATTCAGCATCATGGTTATCAGATGGGAAGTGTTTTGGAGGCACAGAGTGTTCCAAAAAAAAAAAAAAAAAAAAAAAATTCCCCAGCATTGCCCACTCAAAAAGTGGGAATCTTAGTAGAGTGCTCAGTGCAAATTAAAAGCAGTGAGTAATGAAAGGTTTGGTTAAGGAAGAACTGCAGATCCTTAAAGATAGGTGGAGATGGTGTCTCATGAGTAAAATGAGCTACAGAAAGTGAAAGAGATGGGCTAAGGTTATTCATTTATCCCACAAAGTTCTTTCCTTTTCTTCCCCATCTCTTTCCTCCCTCCCTCCCTCCCTCCCTCCCTCCCTCCCTTCCTTCCTTTCACAGAGTCTTGATATATAACCCAGTCTGACCTAGAACTCATGATCTCCCCACCTCTGCCTTCCTAGGTGCTCTGCTTACGTGTGCACCACCACCATAGCTGGAGCACACGCCTTCTGGATCACCCTTTCCTATCAGTCAGAGTTCTGTGTTAACCATATGAAGATGGGCTACGATTTGTCTCTGAACCCTTGAGTCTAATCTTGGTACATGGAAATCCAAGGGTTGGTTCCCTTAGATACTAACACAAATGCTTCCAAGGTTGAGACAATTCCATCTTCTATACCTTCTTCCTTCATGCTGTATCATCCCATGGTAGAAAGTGGAAAGATAAGGAAGAGAGATGAGAGACTGATGGGGCCTACCTCACTGTTATAACAATCTGCTATTAAAGTAATTAATCCATTCTTGTAATGATGGTAATACTCTATTTCTGGGGCAGAACACATGTCTGGATTGCCTTTTATTGGGCCCCATCTTAATGTTTATTAGTGGTTAATTTTACAATTCAGGAACTCTGAAGAATACATTCAAAATACAGTAGAATCCAATGTCTAGTCTTAGGTTGAACAGAGAAATTACAAAGGCCTTTTAAAGGACAATTGGGAAAATTTGAATATGTGGTTGGCTTTATGTAATACTAAGAATTTATCATTTTTGATAGATGTGAGATTTGGGTTGTATAAAATAGAGAATGGTACTGTATTTAATTATACTGCATTTTTATTTTAATCCTTTTTTAAAGCACACACAAATATATTTAAAGTCTTTGAAGTTAAATGTGCATCAAAAGTTAAGCGAAGTTCAGGGCTTGGTAGTAGACTGCTTGCTTACCTAGTGTGTTCTCAGGGAAAGAGGAAGGAAGGGAGTGAGGAGAGAAAAATCTTTAGATTTTCTGCTTGCAAATATGTTTTGAATAAATTTAAAAACCAAATTAGCTATATGAAATGTGTTAGTAAATATATCAGGCTGAGGCTAGAACATTTGTCGGCATGCATGGCACTCAATCTCAGCCTTGCAAAAAAAAAAAGTAGTTTTAATGTGTATATTTTTAGAAATGTAATGTTGCAGCATATATGAGAAATCCAGTCCCACCAGCCAGGAAGACAGTGCAGAGGTCAAGTGACTGCCCCTTAAAGCAACACATGGAGATAGGAGATGTGAAATGGGAGGAGCCATCTTCCTTAACACCTTTCAAGTTTAAAATCTGTTGAAATTATTTTGACAATATATCTCAGATCAATACCCATCCGAGTCCCACTTTCTAGTTACAGTCTTAAAATTATGGTTAATCTTTTCAAAGATGATGCCTATTTTACAGCGTTTCTAAATTGGCAGGTAGAGGATGGAAGAAGAGAAGAAGAGGAGAGGGGGAGACTGAGACACAATCCTTTTCAGGACTTCCTACTTAATTAGATAAGCATGCATACTAACATATTTTGGAAAGAAATTTTTGTTTACAAAATTGAACCAAAACGAGATTGTGAACAGGGAAATGCAATTAACCAGAGCACTCTCTAAGCACCCCGGTTAGCTAATACCTCGGTCAAACCTCAGCCACACTGAAAATACATGTCCAAGTTAAGTGCTGTGGGGTGAGGGCAAAGGCCATAGTAGGCCATACTAAAATGCTAAAGAGACTCCTGTCAGTGTGAGTCTTAGGGGACACAGTGGCCTGACCCTCACAATGACATTAATATGCAGTGCCCTGGAGAGGACACGTGGGCTTAGAGAGTAGACAATATAGCCCTCCATCGTGATAATAAAACTAATATTCTTAAAAAATGGGTTTAATGAGAGTGTTCTACCTAAGAGAAAGCACTTCCAGAAAGGCATTTCTCCACGTGTGACATGGAAATCCAGCTTTATCATGGTTTTTGTATGGGTTGGTGACTTCTTAACATTTGTATTCGTTAAACCTCTTTTGTATTAGATATAAAGAAGAACTTTATAGTGTGATCTGATATTACAGTGTTACTTAATCAAGGATGAAGGAAAGATGGGCCTGGCAATATGCCCCAGCAGGTTAAAGCACTTGCCCCAAAGCCTGAGAGTCTGAGCTCAATCCCCAGGTAGCACATGGTGGGAGAAGATAAGCCACTCCCAGTTTGTCTTCTGACCTTCACATGTGCATATGTGCACACACAAAAATAAATACATAGGTAAATAAGTAAATCTAAAAAAAATCTAAGACCATAACATAAAAATGCATTACTTTCAAGGAATATTCTCCCCACTTGGTGAATGGAATGGTATATTAACATAGTCATAATTTGATGGGACAGTATTGGCATATTACTACTAATCCAATTAATTGGTTGATTAATGAATTATTAATAAGCTTGATAGTCATTACTCTTTTAAAGAACAATTGTTTCCACATGCAGGCGATACAGTAGGCCCGAGAGCACAGTAGCACACAAAGCAAACAGCTCCCCACTGTGTGAAGCTTGGAGCCATGGTGAAGAAGCTGTCTAACAAGAAATTGAGATACTATGTAATTTGTGTTCTTGGGGGAAATAGATGAGTACCCGGTGAGCATCTAGCAAGGGCTCCGCCCACAGCAGGCTGCTTGCAACGCTTTGGATGTCCTCGTCCTATTTCCTCTGGGTAGCTGCACTGGGGATTTGGTGGCTACATAGGAATAGGGCTGTCACTGCTAAGTATATGATCATCTGCTGATGTAGCTTATGTTGGCTGGCCTTCCTGGTGAGCTTGTTATCCTAAAGATGGGAGCCAGAGGGACATAGCACTATTGAGATGTCATAATTGTATGGATAGTCCCTTCAAAGAGGCAACAAGGTCTGACATGAGCTTGCTACTAACCTGAGTATAGAAAATAAAATTGCAACATCAAGAAATTCCACAGGGATGTTAAAATGAATCCAGAACAGTTAGGTTTCTGCCAATTCAGCGGTTCTCAGCTTTCCTAGTGCTAACCATGTTGTGTTGACTCCCAACCATAAAATTATTTTTGTTACTACTTCATAACTGTAATTTTGCTACTGTTGTTAATCATACTGTGAATATTTGATATGCATATAGCCTGTGAAAAGGACCTAATGGGGTTGTGGCCCACAGGTTGAGAACCACTACTCTACTTGTCTGGGCTCATGGGATGAGCAATGCACCCTGTGAAATTCTAACAGTGAGTGAAACCTGCAGTTATCCTGTGACCCAGGCTTGCTTCCTTTGTTTGCTTTAATCATATTCTGAAATGTTGGGTTTTTTGTTGTTGTTGTTGTTGTTGTTCTTTATTTCCCTCCAGAATGTCCTCATTGCTCAGGTAAGCTGGCCTTTTTCTTTTCTGTGTTTGGAAGATACAAGAATCCAATGGTGAGTTTTAAAATGCTGGTCTTGTTTATCAAATTGGCCAATTATTGAGTCCTCACTGTGTGTGGCTCTTCAACTCATGGTAAACAGAAGCTAACTATAGTCACTGACTTTAACTAATTCAGAGTCGACACTTTACAATGACTGTTTGATGGTTGGTCCTGTTTAATATCCAATCTCACATGCTTCTCAACCCATCCTTATGTGGATTTATATGCCAGACAGGTATAGGGAATAGGGAAATTAAAGTAGCTTGTAGAACTAGTCAATACGTTTACTCTTATTTATTTAACAGGTAAACCAAGGCTAGACCTCTCTTCACCCTATGACCTCTAATGCTTTTAATCCATTCTCTAGCCTCAGAAATCTTAAATTCAGTTAATGAACATGTCAATCCAAGGGAAAGTTATGGAGTTTTGATAGCAGTAGGTCTTTTGGTGTTGTTCTGTTCTGTCATGCTCCCTCAAAACACCTGTCTCATCAGCCCCCCAAACGTCAAAGGACCTTGTCTGCAGGCTTCAGTCTCACATTTGCCAGTGTGGCCTTCTGTATGTGCAGTTTTGGCTTCACACAACTCACAAGTAGACCTGTCAGCCAAATGAGTCACTGGACCCTAGCTTCACTCAGACCCGCTGTGGTCATCCTCTGCTCCTGACAGCTGAGTTCTGTCAGGAGGACAATAAATTGTAGCAGCCAATTCTGTGTAATTGTGCATCCACAGCTCATCAAAGGCAGAGACCCTGTGCTCACGGCAGCCGAGGAGCTCAGACCTCATGGCTGTCACCAGCTGCTGCCCAGACACATTTAGCTTCCCAGCCATGGCATCCCCTAAGGAGCAGGGAGGCTGAGGAGGTGTTTATCCATTCAGTGTATTCAGATGTACATCCCATGTCCATGAAAATTCATGTATCTCTTGTATTGTAAAATGTAACCTCCAGGCCAAATTTAGTCCATGACTGTGCATGCAGAAACCTGGGCACTCTCAATGAGGAAGGGCCCGAATCCTCTCTAGAGGCTGACCTGAATCTTTCAACACAGCTGAAGGATTTAAGAACAGAATTTATTCACCAACATAGTCTCTAGCTTCCAAAACAAAATGCCCATAAAACCATAAGTGATTCTGCTTCCTGTGTTGATCCCTACTGGTTGGCATTTGAAAGTAATGTGCATTTTATTAGTAAGGAATAGCTCTGCAAATGTAAAGAGCCTTATGCTGTGGAAACTGCCTTGTTGAACTTGTCTGCTTTTTGAAAAGGATGTTGTTGGAACCGGGAGGACCATGACAGCCCTGCTCAGCAGCATTGAGAAATATAAACTCAACATGGTAAAGGTGGCCAGGTGAGCCAGACCCCATAGCACCATCTTCTGTCCTTCAAAACAAGGCCAAGAGGGATCTTCTCACAGAGCGCTGTTCTGAGCCATTAGCCTTGTACCTGGGATGCTACGGTTTTACCACCCTGACAAATAGCTCATCGAATTTCCAGCCTGAGAGAGAAAGGGGAGAGGAAGGCCTTGGACGGGAGCCCTGCTTGCTCCACATGCTCCCACAAGCAGCTGAGCAAGCCCTGAGCAGTTGCTCAGCACACTTCCTTCTCTCCAGCATGGCCATGCCATACTTCAGCTGCAAAGACGGGAGTTAAAGTAGGCCGTGGTGATGGTGATGCGCCATAGGCTTGAGGAGGAGCGCACACTGCAACAGTGTTGAATTCTCTTCGCAAATTCACATCCCAATTTGCTAGGGTAGCTTTGTTTTTGTAATGGCAGTTTACTGGTGAAGAGGCCAGCCAGAAGTGACAGCTTTAGACCTGTGAGCATTGCAGAGCTTGGGGGCCTGGGGTTTCCTGGTGATGGTGTTGCATGTGAGACTGATAATCCTACAGGTTCTTTATCTTTATCACCTTGTGAAGGAGGCTGGAGTTCTTTGAGAGACCGCTGCTTTATATTGGCATCTTTCACAACAACTCCATTCTACATATTAGAATTCTTTGGGTTTGTTTTGCTGTATTTTAAAGAACCTCACTGGTATGTGAATGAATTCAGGCTGTGTAGCCTAGGCTAGCCTCAAACCAGCTTCTACCCTCCTGTCTCAGCTTGCAGCGTGTGCACCACTCCCCGGTACATTGAAGGCTTCTGTTACATTTTATGGAGCTGATCCGTTTTGGGGTAGAGATAAGACTTCCCTAGACCGATTCAGACATTCAGGATCCCTGACTGGCAGTTATTTTTGCCAATCAAAGAGGCACTACAAAGCTTTAGAAGAATTCTCCCACCCCTTTCCAGACCCTGCACATTTAGTGTGGCATCTCCCTGCTACCTCCAACAATAATGTGGTAACCCAGAACACAACCAAGCAGAGCTCTATACACACAGCTTTAATTCCAGAACTCAGGAGGCAGAGGTAGGCAGATCTCTGAGTTCAAGGCCAGCCTGGATTAAAGAGGGAGTTCCCAGACAACCAAGAGCTACATAGAGAAACATTGTCTCAAGAAAAAGGGGGGAAACCACCAGAAATGAAACCAAAAAAAGGAAAAAAAAAACAAAAACAAAAACAAAAACAAAACACCAGAAGTGAAACCAAAAACCAAAAACAGTAGTAACCATGAAGATCGCTGTTCATGCTCCCAGCTCACCCGCTGCACCAAGGGCAGGTACATGTAACTAGGCATACACATCTCTCTTCTATTGAACTGTAGTAAATGAGCTTACAAGAGTCCCATACACTGAAGCAAGTTTGAAAACCACTGGACCACACACATTCTACCGGAAGAGAAACGTTGTCTGTTAGATAGACATCCTCCTCCTCTCAGTGGTCTTCTCATTGTGAGCCTAAGTACCTTGTACTGTGTTTATATCTACTTCCTCTCATTCTGGCCTCATTGGAGATAAAGTGCTGTTAGGACCCCTGCGTAGTCCTTGCACAGACCAGCATGGAAATTACCCGCACCTGGTCTCTGCTCACACTAAACAAGCTCCTTTCCTGTCACCAGTCCCTCGTGTTTTGCTTTCCTTCAACCAACCAAAGGCAGTGACACGGTGGGGGAATTGCTTCCTGGTGGCTGCTGCCTGAACACCTGGTTCTGTATGGCCATGCCACGGTGCTTTGTATTTGATTGGTCCTTTGTGCTTTTAAGAGAATCGCCTTAGGCCCAGTGACGTAGCACACCCCTCCTTTGAACAAGCTCACTGTGGCTAGCATCCCCACTTCATCACCCACTGGGCCTCTGAACACTCGAGGTCTGTTCCTCACACGTTTGCTTGTTTGCTGTGTCCCCAAGCTGTCACTGTGGCCCAGGCACCCGCTTGGATTGTCCTGCATGCTGCTTCTCCCTTCTGTCCTCTGCCTCACTGTTTAAATGCCCCAGCAGGATATGGTGATGGCATGCTTACATGCTTGCTCTGAACTTTCTACTTTGTGTCTTTCTGGTAAGATGCTGGATTTGAGATCCCAGACGTCTTTGTGGTGGACTACACCTTGGACTACAATGAGTACTTCTGAGACCTTAATGCAAGTGCTGCATCTAAACCCTAAGCCTCTACCCAAGGATGCTAATTACTAGCATCAATTCAACAAAGTACTAAAAACAGTAGTAAAATGATTAGGTCCACCTTGTGACTTGCAGTGAATTCTTCCAGAACCCTGCAGGGAGGGTACCATGGAGGCAAGTGATAGGGAATGGGGAAGCAGGAAAATGACCTACTCGGATGTTTCTCCATAGTTATTGACATGCCCAGCCAATCACCATAAACAGCCAATAGTCTATCAGCCATTTCATGTCCATGTCTGATATCTGACCACTTAGAATTACAGTGACATTGTAAGAGTTAATATGGGGAAGCTGCCTCAGCGCACAGAAACAGCCCTCCAGCATGGTGCTCAATGATCCGACCCGGATCAACCCTAAGTGATCTGGAGGAAGCATCTTACGCAAAGGAACCGATGTCTCAGTATTAGAAACTAGAAAGCCAGCCAGGTAGTGGCGATGTGTGCTTTTAAGGCCAGCACACAGGAGGCAGAGGCAGATGGATCTCTGTGAATTTGAGGCCAGCATTGTCTCTGTGGAGCAAGTTCCAGAAGGGGAGGGGAGGGGAGGGGAGGGAAGGGGAGGGCCAGAAATTTTTAAGGGAAGGGAAGGGAAGGGAAGGGAAGGGAAGGGAAGGGAAGGGAAGGGAAGGGAAGGTTTGAAAGCTGGAAGTCATCCTTAGCACAGCCAGCTGCAGCCTCTAGCACCACGGCCCTTTCCCATTGCTTCATTGCTCAGCTCTTTCCAATCCTGACATTTCTTGCTCTCCAAAAGACAGTTCACAGGGTAGTGCAGATTGTAATTCCCAGTATTTTCTCTCCTCTCAATCAAGCAAAGGAAAATTGTCCCCATTAGAGACAGCCCTACTGTGGCCTCAACAGTTTTACATTTGAGGGGCCTGGAGACCAGATCCTGACTAAGCATCAAAACCAAATCACTAGAGAACCTTTGTGGAGCATTGAACAGGACTTTAGATCTTGTGTGCCCATATAGACACCGGTGTCTAGATGAAGCGTCACCAATCACAAGTTGTCAGGCTACAATTCCCAAATCACACTTCCTGTGCCTCATGTCTTGTTATGCAACTGATGCTGATGGGGGAGGGGTACCACCAAAACACTTGTTGAAAATGTCACAAAGGCATCTAACACATTATATGCAGAATTTTAAACTAAACATAAGTCTCAGATGCCTTTTAACCCTCTCTTGTTCCAGCACATTTGCCTGATGAACAAACATGGTAAAGAAAAATAACAAATACGATGACGCAAAACTCATCAATGTCTTTCCCAAATAAGGTAATTCTTCTACCCTGCTACTCAGGAAGCAAAGTGGAAGGTCTGTCCCTGTAGCCATCTTCACTCAGCTAGGTATAAAAGACTGTTTTAGAAAACAAGCTCCCCTTTTACAGAGATTAGAACGTAAACAGCAAAGGTTCGGCAGGCAGAGAAGAGCAGGCTTGCGTTTGACTCATTACATATTAAGTTTCTGATCCCCCAAATTCCACCTACTTCATGCTCCTCCTTCAGTACAGTCACTGTGCTCCATGACTCTTCTCAGGAATGCACCCACCTGGTGACTCAAATACTGTTCACTTAACTGTTTTAATACTCTTTGTTTGCTTTTTTTTTTTTTTTTTTTTTTGGTTTTGTTTTTTAAATAACATCTTACAGTAATGACCAGCAGCCCCCTTAGCTGTAGCCCTGGGCCTGTACTGTAAGAATGCAGTTAGATCCCCTTGCTAAAACAGAAGCAAAAGGACAGCTTCCAGTGAGCATGTGTTTGCCCTGTTCTGACAGGACATTATTATGTGCTTTGACAAAGCCTTTCAGAAGTGCGGGTACAATGGATCTTAATGATGCTATGAAACAAGCTCTCACCATGTGTGCTTGAGCTCTGCTTCCTGTGTGTGCTGACAGTGGGGACGTGTGCATGGATGGACTCAACTGTGCTTAATACTCTGCATTTTAATTAGGAAAACACAAAGGCAGCAAGGCCTGCATGGGCAAATGGTGGGCTTGAGGGGTGGGGGTGTTTTCAAAAATCAGTACTAAGCAAGTGTAAATTGTTCCTCTTATTTGCATGGAAGGATAAGACAGCCTAAACACCAGCAGAGGTTGAATTATTTAGCTGCATGTCCTTATATGGCTTCTCACACACTCCAGGTACCATAGAAAGCAAGTACACATCAGGAAGGTTTTGTGCGCGCGCACGCGCGCGCGCACACACACACACACACACACACACACACACACACACACACATTCATTAACACCACTGTGACATTTCCTAATTTGTAGGGTTTTAATTAAAAATAAACTCACAAGTCCAAAGTGCTGGGTTTCTTAACTCCTAAAAGAAGCAAATGCAAGATAAATAACTAAACAGCCTTTGTTTGGTTCTGAACCATCCTATGTGTTATATTGTTATACTGTAGAAAAGATACTATGTTTCATAGCTGCTTACTGTATATATACTTTTAGTCATTGAAATTTGTATGAATCAGCAGCCTAAATGCATGGCTGTGTACCTATGTCATGGTTAACCTGGATTAAATCCAAATTATGCACTAAGATAAGCAAGCCTAAGGCCAGGAGACATCGCTTCCCACTTTCCTCCTCAAGCTTGCATTGTAAGAACAAGGGATTTTATTCCTGAAAGATTTCCCTCCGTAGAAAACAGGCCATGACCAGATTCCCCTGGGGGAAGTCACAATGGGAGTCACTTCTGGCTTTATCCCACACCAAAGTCACTGATTAATAAGTGTGTAGAACTGAATTTATAAAAACCCATATTTTATATACAATTTCCCACTATGCTATATTTCTATCCATAGGCCTAGAAAGATAGACACACTTGGTTTTGAATAGAAATCATCCATGAAATAAACAGCTTGAAAATGTTCTCCTAAAATCCCTTGCATCTTGATAAGCATCCTTACCACTTGTGAGGGTTCTGTTTATTCACATTTGAAAGGAAACTGATCGATTTCACAGATTGGGAAGGCTTGTATATTTCTGTATCAAAAAGAAAAATAAACAGTAAATACATAGACGTTTAATCATTTCTGCAATTTTTTCCTATCAGACTGTTTTGACATTGATATACAAGAACATCGTCCTGGGGAAGACAGTATTTCCTTTTCTCTTGCAAAACTCTGACTCTGGTTTGATACCCCTAAGTTAACTCAGATCACTTCAAACACATATAATCCTTTTGCCCGATTAGCAACAAATCCACGTGTTTACTTAGCATTTGGGAGGGGCTGTCTTGGTTACTTCTCTGTTGTTAGACCCTGACAAGAGCACCTTAAGGGGAAAAGGATTTTCTTTCCCCATCCCGGGCTACAGTCCGTCCTCATGGAGAAGTCCTAACAGCAGAGTGATCACATAGCATCCGTAAGCAGGAAACAGACATGGAGGCATGCTGATGCTCAGCTCGCTCTTTTATACAGTCCAAGATCCCCTGGCCAGGGAATTACCACACCCATAATTGATGTCATCAAGACAATGCCCTACAGGCGTGCTCAGCTGATTCCAGATTTCATCAAGATGACAACTCTGACCATCATGGATTCACAGTAGAGCTGGGAGTGAGTTGTAGTGGGACCCTTACCTACCATGCACAGTCCCAATACCACAAAAGCAAAAGAGCATGGGTAGGGAATTGTATGTGTTACAGTGGAAATTTGGGGCTATTTAATCAATAAAGTTAGTGATAATTTGGGATTTTCTAAATGAATTAGAATGCCTAGCTTTAATCTGGCTGGAATTTATTTGAGTTTCAGTTTCTTATTCAAGTGTAAAATGCAGACAGGTGTGCCTGTGTTCTTTGGCTATCTCTGACTGTTTCTGCTATTCTAAAATGACAAAACAGCTTGTCAGACATTGCTCAGCTCCTGTGGTAGACATGTGTCTTCCTAGTGAGGTGTGTGTGTGTGTGGGGGGGGGGTCACTTATCCCCTCCCAGGCATCAGTGAGCTAGCTACCCCTTCCCTTTGGACTAGAAATAACTCACTTTAGAAACCCTTTAACTACACTCTCCACCCAATTGTCTAATTTGGAAAAGTCAACATTTGAGAATTTTGCTTGATTGGTTGGTCACAAAATTTCTTAAGTTCCCAAGACCACAGGAGAGGATGGGAGATCAGGCTTGCTCCAGGACAGAAGAAGGCTTCAGTAGGGGTGACTCTGTCCTGATGCACAGGTATGTAGGGGTGTGAAAAGGGTGCTCATGAGAGCAGCTGCATGTTTACCTGGCCCTAGACAGACTTCAGAGTTGCATCAGAACCCTGAGTAAAGAAGAGTGGCACTCTGAACTTTTATATGCACAAGGACATCTGCGGGATGACAAAGCTTTGGTACAAAGAGGGGCAGAGCAGCAGCTACACATTAAGACCCCAATGAGGTCTGTTATGGGGCAAAGAAGGAACTGTAAAAGACAATCCCCACCAGTCACAAAAGCCACATTCTGGAGGCTTCGATACTACAGACCATGCCCTGAGGACCATGGGGCAGGACTATTAATGGACACGGGGAAGAAAGCTCGGGGCAGTTGGGAGTACTACTGTTGAACAAGCTGCCTATGCCGCCTGAGCCTGCGGAGGACACTGGGCTGGTCAGATCCTTGCTAATGGCCTCAGTGGTCCCAGGAAGGGTTGCTTTTGCAAAAAAAAAAAAAAAAAAAAAAAAAAAAATTAGTGTCCTTTTCTTAATTATTCAAAGTTGGGTTAGTTGGTTTGTGGTTGATGTTTGCAATTTCCTAGCTAGAAGTAGATGGTTTTCTACCCCGGTGTACTTGAGAAGCCTGGCTAGAGACAGAGAATGGTAGCTATTTTAAAAGACAGGGGTGAGGTTGTGGTGCACTGTGATGGTGCTTAACCCTGCCTGGCTTATGTTTAAACCTCAACAAAGAAGAAAATTAAAAAGAAAGACGCGAGAGACACGGGTACTGTTGTGTTTACTATAGAGAACAACACAACCCAGAGAGGAGGGATCAGTTACTTACTGCTTTGTGTGCAGGCTAGTTTTATATTACCTAGACATAAGCTAGAGTTATCTGAAAGGCAGGGACCTTAATTGAGAAAATTCGTCCACGAGATCAGGCCGTAGAACACTTTCTTAGTTAGTGATGGATTGTGAGTAGTGCTGTCCCTGGGCTGGTGGCCCTGGGTTCTATAAAAACACAGGCTGCACCAACCATAGGAAGCAAGCCAGTAAGCAGCACTCCTCCATGGCCTCTGCATGCGCTCCTGCTCCCAGCTTCCTTCCCTGCTTGAGGTCTTGTCCTGACGTCATTCAATGATAGACTAGGATGTATACCTTAGGGTTTCTATTGCTGTGAAGAAACACCATGACCATGGCAACTCTTAAAAAAGCAAACATTTAATTGGGGCTGACTTACAGTTTAGAGATTTAGTCAATTATCATCATGGTGGGAAGCATGATGGCATGCAGACCGTATTAGAGAGGTAGCTGAGAGTTCTAGATCTGGATCAACAGACAGCAGGAAGAGAGAATGACACTGGGCCTGGTGTGAGCTTCTGGAACCTCAAAGCCCACCCACAGGACACACTTCCTCCATAAGGGTCACACCTACTTCAACAAGGCCACACCTCCTACTAGTGCCACTCCCTATGGGTCTGTGGCGGCCATTTTCTTTTCTTTAAAAAAAGATTGATTGATTGATTGATTTAGCTGTACAGATGGTTGTGAGCCTTCATATGGTTGGGAACTGAATTTTAGGACCTCTGCTCACTCTGGTCAATCCCACTAGCTCAGTCCCTGCTCACTCCGGCCCAAAGATTTATTTATTATTATACTTAAGTACACTGTAGCTGACTTCAGACACACCAGAAGGGGATCTCATTACCGGTGGTTATGAGCCACCATGTGGTTCCTGGGATTTGAACTCAGGACCTTCGGAAGAGCAGTCAGTGCTCTTACCCACTGAGCCATCTCACCAGCCTGGCCATTTTCATTTAAACCACCACCACTAGGAAATGAAAGCCAAAGATACCCTTTTCTCTACACCTCTTCTCCACAGCTTTTTGGTCATGATGTTTCATCATATCAATAGCAACCCTAACTAAGACATTTTGTAGTAAATGTCCTTAGATTGAGGCCTTAAACCAACAATGGGTATTTATTAAGCATAGCTTGTGTCTGGGAGACGGGTGGTATGGCTGCCTCTGTGCTGTTAGGTCTGATGCTTCAGACAGAAAACCTAAAGTTTGAGAGCTTCAACCACATGGCATCAAACTGTCCAGCAGGGCAACCATTAGCTGTGCGTGATTGAGTGAATGCTAAATAAAAGTAGGAGTGCACTTTCTCGGTCCTGCTAACTGAGCTTCTCTTGCTCTGTAACCTGCTGTGGCCGGTGATACCACAATGGGCAGGGAGGGAGACATGGGCCTCTTCTCTTCTCATAGGAAGTCACATTAGAAACCCTGACCTGAAAGGTTGTGTTTTACTGTTAGCAATCAGCTGGAGCCTTAGCTGGGGCTATCTCCCATGTTCCCTTTCCGCAAAGCCCCGTCTTCCTCAAAACATGGCGGCTGAGTTCTAAAGGCAAAGGGCGGGGTCTACAGTGCATTTTATATGGCAGACTCACTTCTGCCACATTTGTTTTTGTAGTTCATAGTAAAGAAGGAAGCAGTCGATCACAACTTGATAGAAGAGTGGTAACATCATATTATAAGTTCAAGAGGGATGGGTATATGTTACTGTGACTACCTTCAGAAAATTCATCCCCCTCAGAAAAGATGTGTCCTGTGCATTTCTTAAAATAAGATCAATGAAGAAATTGATTATTTAATGGTTATAATATGTAAATAAAAACGTATCTACATATGTATATTCTTTGTGTGTGTATGTGTGTGTGTGTAAAAGGTTTGTGTGTATAAAATCTGTGTGTGCATGAATTTGTGTGTGAATTCAGACACCTGTATGTAGGAGTCAGCATGTAGGACCAGTCCTCAACTCCCACCTTATTTCAAGGCAGAATCCTCTTCCTTGCTTTCCCACTAAGTATCCTAGGCTATCCAGTCTACAAGTTGTGCGGCTTCTCCTGTCTCCACGTCCTGTTTCCCAGGAGGAGAGCTGAGATGGATGCTGGGTTACGAGTGGGTCCTTCTAGAAATTCCAACTCACATCTCCGGCCACCAAGACATCTCCCAGCCATAGATATAGAAAATAGAACAACTACAGAATTCTACTTAACCACATATAAGAAAACATGAAACAATGAAAAGAATGCCCAGCAGTATGCATACCTTAAAGAGAGCTATTTGCCCACTGACAGTTTGGAGGAAATCATGAAGACGCTAGGAGAGCAGTTCCCCTCACTGGGTTACCTAAGTGTGCAGTATGAAAGCAAGAACTTCTGCCTACCAAGAACTCAAGAATGCAAACTCATACTGAGACTTCAGGGTTAGTTTTCATTTCCTTTTTCTTCTTTGAGTGTGTGTGTGTGTGTGTGTGTGTGTGTGTGTGTGTGTGTGTGTGTGTGTGTAAGACAGCAAACATGTACAGGTCAGAAGACCACGTGCAGCACTTGGTTCTTTCCTTCTTCCACGTGTGTCCTAGGGATTGAGCCCAAAATGTCAGGTATGGTGAAGACTTTAACCTGCTGAACCATCTCACTGGCCCCTGTTTTCATATGAAGAAATTCTATAATAATTTAGCCAATAAACTAATACCAGATAGAAAGGCTTTAAAACAGGCGATGTAACTAGTCACACTATAAAATTTATATATATATATATATATATATATATATATATATATATATATATATATAAAGATTTATATGAGAATATATATCTCATATAAATAATATAATATGTATGATTGTGCTATTTAAGCTGCCAACCTGGTCCAGCCTAGAATCATGTCATAAAGAAGTACTAATGCATTACCTAGGTCAGATTGACTGTGGGAATGTCTAAGGTAGGTGGGAGTGTATTGGTTATTTAGCAATGTAGGAAAAAACCCATCCACTGTGGGAAACACCATTCCCTAGGCTGCTTAAGAGCAAAGAAAGCTAGCAAGCAAGCAGGCAGTAGGGAGGATGACATTTGTTTCTCTCTGCTCTTGACTGTGGATGTGTTGTGGGCAGTTGTCTCAGTGTTTTGCCTCTGACTTCCCTGCAGTGGTGGGCTATTGCCTGGAAATGAGAGCTAGAATAAACCCTTCCTCCCCTAAGTTTCTTTTTGTCAGTGTGTATTATCACAAGTAAAACTAATACAAGTGTGTGTGTGTGTGTGTGTGTGTGTGTGTGTGATTTTCTTAGTTAGGGTTACTATTGCTGTGATGAAACACAGTGACCAAAAGCAACTTGGGAAGAAAAGGGTTTATTTCTCTCACAGTTCCATGTAACAATTCATCATCACAAGCAGTGAGGGCAGGACCTCACACAGGGCAGGACCTGGAGGCAGGATCCTATGCAGAGACCAGGGAGGAGTCCTGCTTAACCTGCTTTTCCCTAGCCTGCTTTCTTACAGCACCCAGGACCACCAACCCAGGGGTGGCACCACCTATAATGGACTGGGTCCTCCCCAATCTATCACTATTTAAGAAAATGCTCTTCAGGCTCGCCAATAGCCAGATCTTATGGATGTTTTCTTAATTAATGTTCTCTCTTATCAGATGACTTTAGCTTATGTCAAATTAACATAAAACTACTCAACGCAGTGATTATATGTAAAACATGTAAATATGAGATTTGCGTCAAAGGATGGGAAATAAATCCAACTAAAATTCAAGGGCTTCCTACCACAGTAAAATTTCCAGGCATGTGAGGCATGCAGAGACAACCCTTCTAATGAAGAGTGAGTTGTCTCACCTCCCCTTCCTACCACCAGGAAGGAAGCGCAATGGCTAGTGGGCCTCTGAGGATCATGAATGGAGCGCATTCTTCATCCCGGTGTGTTCCTCCAGCCATATGCCAAATGACTCTGAAAGCTACTAGTTTTTAGCGGAACATGGAATAGAAGGCTCTATTACAGGTCCAGGCCACTGTGGAGGTTTCCATACAATCCAGCAGCCCCTGTGGTTCATGGAAGATGCAGATGCTGTTTGGAACCTTTGGCAGGGCCTTGTAGGTGAATCACAGAGGCTCAAGACACTACAGGCATTTACAGACAATTGTTCTTCCTTTAGAAGGTAGCCTTAGTGGAAACTGAACATTTGACATTGAGCCACCAAGTTACCATGAGCTTGGGCACCTTTCTTTCTACTATGTTGCTTTTTCTGAATTATATGTCCACCTACTTTCCATGTGGACCAGACTGCAGCTGCACTTTTTAAAAACTGTAAGTCTAGACCTCCTGATGTCCTTTCAACTATTGTAAACTATCAAGGTTTTTGAATGGGCGAAGGTCAAAGGCAGTTTTCTCTTATTTTTAAAATATGCATGGAAATATCCACTGTGGTAATTAAGCTTGTTCGTCAAACTTGGATGAAGTTAGGACTTCCTAGGAGATAAAACTCTGGGCTTGTCTGTGAGGTGGTCTGTGAGAATGTGGATGACATAATTCCTTACCCAAAGGCCCTGGACTGAATGTGAAGAAGGAAGAAAGCCAAGTAGAACATTTTCCGCTCTTGACTTCCTGGATGTGTAGGAAAGGTGACTAGCCAGCTGCCTCACACTCTGGTCATCTGTCTTCCCCACATGGACAGAAATAAACTATGATACCTATACACACATAAAATACAATCAAAATGCCTTCCAGGGTATTAGCTCTGGATTGGACCTGATTTAGTTGGTTTTTTGGTTGTTTGTTTGTTGATTACACACTGTTTACAGAGTTCTCCTTCACTAACCCAGCATTTGCTTTCAATGTCTTTCGCATTTATAACGCAGAATTCTTAAATCATTTGGTGCAGAATCGACTTCTCACTTATAAGTTACCCATCACGCAAATCACAACATGCTTCAGCTAATTCTGCTAAGCCCTGCTCAGAGGCCTCTGTTCTCTATGACTCGTGAGCTTTTTAAAAAACTTCAGTTCAACAACATCTGGTCGCTTATATAAGGAGAGAGGAGAGAGAATGTTCCTTACAATCAGTGGTTTTTCTGGACAGAGCCTCTGCACTTGGCAGCCTTCCGTTTCCCTCTGAGTTGCTGCTCTCTTTGTGTACTCAGATATCTTCATTCTCCCGGTGAGGATGAACACATGCAGAAACTTGGTCAAATTCTGCACCATAAACTTTTGCAGTGATCACTTCCTGAATCTGTGATATTAATCTGCTCAGAGTTGATCCGATCTTAAGAAAAATGAAAACCAGAAATAATTGGAAATTGGATTCAAAGACATAAAATCCCTGTGTCTTACATGTCGGTGGGGAACGTAGTGTCCTTTTTGTTGGCTTTGGTTGGGTTGTGTTCTTGGAACAGAAAATCACACTGTAGCTCAGGCTGGCTTCAGATTTATAACCATACTTCTGCCCCAGTCTCCTAGGAGCTGGGATTATAGTTTATATACCTGGTTTAGACTCCTATTTCTTATAGAGAAACTTCTATTAAGAGATGTTTGTGGTCTCTGATACAAAAAGATAAGATTCGTGTTTTCCAAAGTGCAGCTTTAGGTAAACTGCTCTGCCTAGATGTGTTTCTCACCCTTTCTGTCTCACAGTTCTGCAGACAGGAATAAAATCTGCATAATATTCATGCTGATGGAAGGCCCTAATAACCTTCTGGGTTGCTTTACATTCGTGGTTTAGTCTCGCTCTCTTTATTCTTTGGAATAGGAATGGGGAGAGCAAGCTTGCTGCTGGGAAGGAATACATTTGTAAATGTAAACCTTTCTACCATTTTTACTCCAGGCAGGAAAGAAAGAGCACTACTAAGTGCAGCCACCACACCCCACAAGTTTTCATTTCCATTTTCAGGGGGTAGAGAGAGGTACAGTGGGAAGCCCAGGAGTTAAAAAAAAAAAATCGGTAATAAACTTGGTTTAACAATGTAGTGATAACTGGTTCAAGGTACTTAAAAAGATCAAAATGACTTTGAAACACGACGATGTTAACATCCTATTCAGGATGGTCATAAGTTAGTATTGTTATAAATCATATGTTCCACAAAAACTATTTTTAAATTATCTTTCCATGGAACTAGTCTGGCTTACTAATAAGTGGATGGGCCAAATGTGGTGGTTTAGAAGTCTTTAATCAATGTCATGTTTCTATATCCTCTGTAGTATTTGCTTCAGAGTACTTCATTAAATACTAACCACTGTCAACAAGTCCACAAAGGAAAGTGATCTTGTGTAAAATAATTTGTTTGGTTTTGAAGGAAATGGGCATACACACTGAAGATGCTGCCAACATTCTTTGAAGTCTTGGCATAGTTTGACGTGTCAGTGATTCCAGAAAGCGCCTTGAGCACCTCTCCTCCAGGCACGATCTAAGTTGTGCTCAACCTTCCCTGGGCAGCGCAGTACCTCACCTTAAGAAATTACCATTTCCTAGAACACCCATATTCATAGAAGCGAATGTTCTAAGAAATACAAACAACCCAATCACCTGTCAAGGGCATCGATGAATAAGTAAACAAAATATGGGATTCATATACATATGCATATTCAACAACAAGAGATGGGGATGTTGCTCCGTTGGCTGACTGTTTGCCCAACATGTATGAGGCCCTGGGTTTGGTTCCCCATAAATGGGAGATGATGGCACACACCAGTAATTCTGGCACTAGGGGTGGAGAAAAAAAGATTAGACATTCAAGGTGTTCTTGGCTTACATTGGGAGTGTGAGAACAGCCTGAAAGGGCAATGGGGGTGGGGGAGACTGTTGCAGGCTGCAACATAAATGAACCATGAAGAAACTAAACCAAATGAAAGAAGCTATTCACAGAAATACAAATACTATGTGATTCTGTTCCTACAAGGCATCTGAACGCCTATGAGAGATAAGCAAAGCCATAGAAAACAGAGAATGGTCATTTGTCAGAGACTGGCTGTGTTTATTGGCTATGGAGTTTCATTTCTGCCAATAAAAAAAATTCTAGAATTTTGGTTGCACACTGTGTACACTGAAAATGCTTAAGATGATAAATTTTGGTGTGTGTTTGCTATCAGGATTATAAATAAATATTTCCTCAGAAAGGATTTTAACCCCTTAAGTTTATTTTGCTTTACATTTCCCCACAGTGGTGAGAAATGACTGGAAACCTGTTGGCTCAGGACAACCAAAAAAAAACCCTACATATGAACTTCTTCTTCCACTGCTGGATTTCATCAAGATCAAACAATTCTCCCTGTCTAGATCTGATGGGATTTTATAAATTCCCAGTTTTCGGGCAGGAGCAGCGTGTTTCTTTCAAAATCTATTGAAAACAGCAATTAGTGCATGTCCTCCCTCATCTGGAGAAGTATGTCTTCTTGGTTTTCCAAAAGGGGGAGGGGAAGCCCACCTGTGAGGTGGGACACGGAAGAGCTTCCCGGAGAGCGCAGTGTCCCTGCTCTTCCCTCTTGCGCTGGCATCTGTCTCTGCTGTGTGGGTGTTTAAGGCAGAGTCCAAGTGAGTAAGATCTGTTCTAGCCGATCCCAAATGCAGCATTGAAGAGCCTGGCTCTTAGCTCAGTGTCTAGTCTGCAGCTGGTGATCACAGCCTCCAGGCAGCTGAAGGAGTTCCCTTCTGGGCTGGGGTCTACGCGAAGAGGGGAGGCCAGAGGACTGAACCTTCTCTACCCACAACATTACTTCCGTAGGCATGCAGGAAACTGTTCCTGCCCCCTTCCGCCTCCTCTCTGCTTCCTGCTCCCCACCCCCTTCTTCCTCTTATCTTCCTCTTCCTACCTCCTTCTTCTGCTCTTCTTCCCCCTTTCCTCCTCTTTGCCTTTTGTGTCAGAAGCTAAGCCCGGGGCCTCCACATGCTACTTCTGAGCTACATACACTCCAGCCTGTTTCATTTTCGTAATGAAGAAATTAGGTTTCTTCAATTCCAAAATATATTAAGTAATTAATTGTGTAGTGTTCCTAGTTTCTTGAATGGATGTAAGCCTCCCAAAGTTTAAAAATAATATGTTTTACAAAAAATACAGATCTTTCCTCTGAATTGTTTCGTGTTTCTGTGTATTGTTTAGTAACTACTAGACACTTGTCTCTTTCAGTTAGAATAATCCTTCAATATCTTAAATAGAGACCCTTTAAGGCTGATGAGGATCTCAAGATCAAATTGAATTGGATTCATTATATTGACAACCAACTAAATACTAGCTATGTAATGAGGCCAAAAGTACATTGATTTTCTTTAAAACGAACTATCCAACAATTATTCAACTACGTTATTTCCCAAAGCACAGAGGAAGATGTATATAAGCAAGTTCACAAGAAATCTACTCCATTCTATTAATCTGTGCTCAACTCTAGTCCAGGATTTGAGTTCCTACCCAGGTCCTTGCAGAGCAAAACACAAGGTTTCTTATTGGCTTGCTGACTTTGGGTAGCCCACAGGCAGAGCGAAGTCCTGGCTGTTGTGCACTTTGTCCCACTTTGTCTTGGTACCACAGACATGTCTGTGTGCTTGCCTGACTTCTGGACACACGCTTGGCCCATCTCCAGAGGCTCTGTGACTTTTGAGGAATCCCAGCCTTCTCCTAGCTTTGCCCCTGCCTCCACATTAACTGTTGTTATGGTGTAAGTGATCCCTTCTGCCCTCTATACCTCACCCTGCTCATCCCTCTCCCACACCATTCCTCCCAGCCCAGCAACCTCAGCAGTACTCTAAGTGTACACTCACTTTCTAAACAGCACAAACTGACCATATCTCCCTTCAGCCCCACTCCCTGGCTCAGCCTCTATGTTATGAATGCATCGTTTTACCTCTCAAAAAGTCCTACTTACAGTGAAAAAACTAAATCAACCCCTTTCTCCATTAAAAGATTTCCCAGTGTTTTCTGCCGCAGGAGATGGCGCTAGGGCACAAGCAGGCATGTGCTTCAGTCTAGGCTTTTCACTGACGAACCAGTGGTCTAACTCTCTGGGCTTCAAACAAATGGAGTTAATTCCTACTTCTGTGTTGGTGTAGGATTCCGTGAGATAATATATGCAAGGTCCTTGCTAGTTAGTATTAATCAAGGATATTACATACCATATACAAATATATGATGATGTGTAAATACTTCATTCTAGCATTTTCCTTCATTAACTCTGAGTATTCTTTTTAGCTCAGTGTTGTGTTTCACAAAATCTTTTTCAACAACTAACAAGCATTTCTATGGAAGGTGCTACAGTTTGGTTTTGAATTGTCTTCCAGAGGCTCGTGTACTGAAGGTATGTTTCTTGAATTGATGCTAATAGAATATTCTGGAAACTTGTAATGAGACCTGTAGTGAGAATTGTTGAATTTTGGTTTCTTTTAAAAACACAGAAATAGCATGAGAATATGTTTTCATTTTAATCCTGAGTGTGGGAATACGGGGCTGCTTTGGACTGTCTGCAGCAGCTGACTATGATTTGCCTCAGGCTCTAGCAGGGGCATGATTTTGCCAGCTGCAGATAGCTTCTGCAATTGTTTGATGTTTGTAATTCTGCGAACATTTCGAGGGTATATAAATGCTAGGGCCCCAAGTTGTTGATGGGTTGTTTGTTGTTTGTTGGTGGTAGCAGTTTGTTAAGTAGTCATGCATAAAGAAGAAACAAGAAGAGGAAATTAGATAACCTGATGGCAAAGATCAAACTTGCCCCAAGGAACTGTAATGCCTGTACTCAGCAGGAAGTAGTCTAACAATAGCATCACCCCCTTTCCTGACTTTACTCAGGGATCTCCTTCCTTTCCTCTCTATCCTTTTATTTCTCTTATATAGTGTTAGGGGGTTTAATGGGTGGGAAAGGGGTGGAGAAGGGTGGAAGAAAGAAGAGCCCACAAAGTAGCCAAAGCCTGGCTACAGGGACCCTTGAGAGGCTTTGTATAATTGGGCCCTCCAGGGACCTGCGACTCTTCTCCTTTCCTTTCTTCTACCCCTCCCCCCCGTTCATGCTGACTTCTGGGGTGCTGCACCACACACTCTGACATAATGCATTGCCCAGCTACAACTGTGAAAGCAACAGGATCATGAACTGAAACGTCCAGAGCTGAAACACAATGAACATTCTCTCTTTATAAGCTCATTGTCACGGGTATTTTGTTAAAGTGGCGAGAAGCTAACAAACATAGTCAGATTTCTTGAACCTTGGTTTTGTCATTAAAATACAGAATTTAAGAAATTATGATTAAAATAGTTGTGGAACTCTTTGAATATGAACAGATGGCCTCTTTTAAAAGTACAAATTGTTTTGGCAATCATCTTTGAACAGATTACAATCTCTAACTTTTTAAAAGATTCAATTAAAAGAAATTTGTAATCAAGAAACCAGAATGTTTTGTTACATCATTTCTACATAGACTAGCAGCCCAGGGTTTGGGGGAGGGTTGTCCTCTGCCCTTGCTGGGACACAGTCTCAGAGACAGCTCTCGCCACAGAACCGCCAACGGGAAAGTGTGCAACTGACAACAGAACAAAAGAGATTTTTAAAAGGGTTTTAGATGTATGTATTTTATTTTTTCTATGTTAGTGTTTTACCTGCATGTGAGTATGTGCACCACCTGTATGCAGTGCCCAGTGAGGCCAGTGAGTGAGGCCAGGTCCCCTGGAACTAAGTTACAGATGGTTGTGAACTGTGGCTGCTGGGCGCTAACATTACTCTTCCACGGGTAACAGCGGTCTTAACTAGTAAACAACCTCTTCAGCACCAAGAATTCTAAGCTCATCACACACAATCGTGTAAACAGTTAGGACCCAGTAGGATCTACCCTCCTTTACCAGAGAAAAGACACGAGGTAAAATGTCAAAGCCAGGACTTCTATAATACTGACACCAACCCAGGTCCCAGTGAATCCTTGCTTTTATTTTTTATTTTTTCTTACCCTGCTTCATTTTATTTTATCTGGAAACTCAGATAGACAAAAGGTTCTCACTGTGTTGCTTCAGGCATAAGCAATTAATAAAACATAAGCTCTTGGTGATAGCAAACTTTAAGATGCCTATAAGTAATATAGGACAAATAAGTAAAGATCAAGAGTTGAGAATGTAAGTTTTCTTCTAGAACTATTGTGACAAAACATACTTGTTTAAAAACAAAATAAAACAAAACAAAACAAAAACCATGCCCACAGCATGCCAATCATGTCCTGGAAGCCCAGCATTGTGCCCGGAATGCGGTAGAGCTCTCTCACCCTCCTGCACTGATCTGTTTCTCAGTTAATAGCCTCAGGATCACTGGCAGTGAGTGGCTACCTGTGGTCTTCTGGGAAAGCTAGCAAGGAATTTCTTTGTTTTGCCTACATCTGGCCTCATCCCTTACCTATCAAAGCAGGGTAGATTCTTCAGTGTCTCAGATGGCAGACAGTCCCCACCTTCAGGTATGACAGGAATGTTGTAAATGCTGGTTCCTCTTCATGAGGTCATTCCGTTGCTTGTTAGCACACAGCCTGCAGCCCAGCCACACAGACCTGTTTGTTGCCTATGATCAGGGCCTCCATTGCTGCTGCTTTGACCTCCCCCCACCCCCACTCCCCACCTGGCACGAATGGTATTTTGCCACTGGATGCAATTCGCTTTCTCTGTGAGTTTCCAACAACCCAGGTAGATTATCCTGGAAGTCAGGTTTTCTGTCTTTACACTCACAGCACACTCACAAGGGAAAGGTCCGCATCACACCTGTCAGTGCAGGCTTGTGTCTACATGTGCCTCCGGGTTTAAATGCAAACTTCAGAATTGGAGGAATCATATCTTTGATTTCCTTCCCATCACATCCCTGCCAACACAGGCACCAAGCCGCCCTGAGACTTTCTACAATTTAGCCAAGTTTGCACCTCAGGGGCTTAGGTTTTAAATGTACCCCCAGAGGCCCATGTGCTGCTTACATTTTCCAGGTAACGAATAGCTCTAAGTGTTTGCTCTTTTAGGGAGATACAGAGTAGACCTCAGTTTTAATCCTGGCTCCAGCTTGAGCCACCATGGGTGGCATTAGTCAGGACACAGTGATTTATGCTCCTAGGACTCTCAGGACAGTTTCCATTCCAAAGCACCATTTCTGGCCCTGCAATGTCCCCTCCATTCTGCCTTCTCTCTTCCCACTGTCACTTTTGAACCCCTCCAAGACTCTGCCAACATCTAAAACATTCTTGATCTCTTAGCTGTTCAGAAGATGACAGCAATATGACACCTTGGCCAATCAGCAGTTCCCTGGGCACGTGACTTTCTTGAGGGCTTGCCTGGACGTAGATAGGCTTGTTGGAGCTACAGGTTCCTTTGCAGTCTCATCTCAGACTAACTCTACAAAGAACACCCTGCCAGGCTCTTGTAGACTTCTTTCCTGTTGTATTAGATCCCTCTGCTTCCCTTTCAGAGCTCTGACAGCAATGGCAGAGATGACCATTTCATCATAGGCTTGGGATGAGTCACCCATACAAGTAGAATGCTCCTCAAGAAAACACTTTCCTGGGAGGCTGTGGGTGAGTATTTCATAAGACTCTTAAGAGGTGAGTTTGGCTAAGGCACTGGGGACCGATAATGGTTCACTCCCAGCATTCTTTTCAAGATTTCAGGAATCACAACTGGGCCAATGACACACAAGTGCTCAGCCAGTGCTCGTTGGCATCATTACATTAGGGAGCCTATTCTACACCAATTCTCAATAGAGCCTTTCCCCCATGTGGCTGTAGAAGCTCCAGCATGGCAGGGTGAAGAGTCATGTAGTCGCCAGAAACTTGCTGAGAAACACAGAAGCCTGGGGTGCCTCTGCCAGTATTTTTCAGCAGTGATAGTGAATAATGAACATTTAGTGTCAGAAAGACTTAAAATTGAAACAGCTTCTAACATTGCTACAGTATTTTTACCACATAATTTTATGTGGGCTGTGGGCATAAAAAAAAAAAATACAGTTTTAATTACATCTTGTGCTGCAGCAAAAGAAAGAAAGGAGAGAGAGACAGAGAGATAGAGAGAGAAGAAAGAAAGAATGAAAGAAGGAAGGGAGAGAAAAAGGAAGAAAGAAGAAACGAAAGAAAAAGAAAGAAAGAAAGAAAGAAAGAAAGAAAGAAAGAAAGAAAGAAAGAAAGAAAGAAAGAAAGAAAGAAAGGAAGGAAGGAAGGAAGGAAGGANGAAAGAAAGAAAGAAAGAAAGAAAGAAAGAAAGAAAGAAAGGAAGGAAGGAAGGAAGGAAGGAAGGAAGGAAGGAAGGAAGGAAGGGAAAAGAAAAGAAAAGAAAAGAAAAGAAAAGAAAAGAAAAAAGAAAAGAAAGATTGAGAGAGAAAGCAAGAGCGAGAAGGAGAGAGAGGGAGGAGGGAGGGAGGGAGGGAGAAAGGGAGAGAAGGAGGGAGAAAGAAGAGAGGAAGGAAGAAGGAAGGAAGGAAGGAAGGAAGGAAGGAAGGAAGGAAGGAAGGAAGGAAGACCACTTCCCATCTCACGTTCTATGCACATCTTTCACGCCCAGAAGAAAGTGGACTTCTAACATCATGAGCCCTGGTGGAGGGGCTCTTGGTCAGGTGGAGCTGGCTAGCAAAGCCCACTGTTGTCACAGGAAATGAGTGCATTGTGTTCCAGGATATTTTTTGCTTGCTCCATTGTTTCCCAGGCACGGGCCTGTGTGGGAATGTTTGTCCTCTAGCACACACAGCAGCCACTGTGTCCTCTGCAGCGTCCTACATGCAGCTGTGAACACTTGTGCCCGGGCCAGCTTCTGGGCTACGGAACTCACTCAGAGAGGAACTCTGTGAGCCACATACCAAGGCCCTGCTTTTCTTTGGGAATGTCCTGCGCTTTCCAACATTCCTCCTTCTACTTGGCCAAGAACAAGTAAATAGAAGGTCTCTTTGAAGTGTGTACCCTGGGATATTCAGAGGTGAGACTGCAGGGGAAGCAAGGTCCAATCTGCACAAAGAATCTCCATTCACAACTTTCTGACCGAAAGCAGCGCTGGTGATGCCCACGTGGCCGGGTGTGGCTCTGGCCTAAGGCAGCCAAGTTTACTTTATAAAGTGCTACTATCTCTAGGGCCATGTGGTATCCCTATATAAACAGCATCTACCGGATGCTCCTCCTGGTCATTTGATATCATCATAGCCAGAAGTCTAAAATATTCTGTAACTATGTCGTCCCTTTCACAGTTCTTTCAGCCCCTCCAGCAGGAATCTCATATTTAAATCACAGAACAAGAAATATTAGATTCCGGAGTTTGAAATGTGTGTCCAGGAAGACAAGACTGAGAAAACAACCATCGGCTGCCACCTCCGTGGATGAGACTGCAGCATGGATTAGCAATGGCTGTCCATTAAGAACCCTGGGCATTTCTCCTTAAGCACGGCACCCAGGACTTTAGTTGACAAATAGTGGTGCCTGAAGAACTGGTGGTTGTTATGTTCTAGATACAAAGGGTTTTCCTAAAAGGCTCATGAATTGAATGCTTGGTCCCCAGTTGTTTGTCAACTGAGAGGTGATGGGACAATGATGTCACTATGGTCATTCCTGGACTATTAGGAAGGACACTGACTGAGGGCCACTGAGGTGTCCCTTTGAATGAGAGATTGTGTCTCTGGCCCCTTCCTATGTTGCTCTATCGGCCTCCTGTCTACTGGCAGGTAAACTCCTTTGCTTGCTACATGTTCCCTGTCATCATATTCTGCCTCACCACACATGAGTTCAGAAGCTCCAGAGCAAAATGACCATAAACTGACGTCTTTGAGTCTGGGAGCCAAAACAACAATAGCACTGGGCTTTTGTCAATTTGACATATCTCCATCATATTGGCCTGTGGGCACATCTGCAAGGCAATATATATATTGTATCTATATATATGGTGTATATACACATATATACACTTTTCTTGGCTATTTTGTCAAGGTAGAAACACTGGCCACAGGACATATATGTGTTTGTATCCCTACATATGTATGTATATATCAAACTATGAGTACATTATCATCAGGATAACTCTCCAAGAATCACAATTTATCAAAAACTGGCAATAAATTTTGAGAAGACATCACTGAAAACATGACTTAAGGAAGCATGAACATACAGCCGTAGGTTTCTAGCTTTCATTTCAGATGTGACTGATGTTTACTACCAGGGTGAGGGAGGAGTGACTCTCACTGACTCCCAAGCACCTTCTTCAGGCCTGAAGCCTCTCTGGGGCATATGCTCAGCTCCCTCACAGCACTAAGGCATTCAAGGTTCCCTCAGCCACTGGCGTACATAACCCGCTGACTGATGCTCGCTGCTTCTGATGAGATTGCTGACTTTGGCTGCGAATGCTGAAAACTCCAATTCTCTACAGTTTATCCTAAGTGCCTCTCTACCTCCAGGCCTGAATGCTGGATTTCTCTGACCACCAGCAATGCAGAGTATAAGGATGCTCATGGAAAGCATGTTCCTGTAAGCCACCTTCCTTCTCCATCTCTCTTCTAGTCAGGAACGACTTCTCTCGATAACTGAAGTCTCTGTCTTACCCACAGTTCTTCCCTTGACCCTGGGAGCTTGGAGAGGCAATGAGGAAAGCCACACCGAGGGCGAGCGCTGCTCTCTTCTCATCCATCCCATCCTCCTCATCAAGTAATCCTGGTTTCTGCCACTGACTTTTAACAGTAAAAAGCAGAGCAGAAAAGGAGGAGGCAGCAGAGGATGAGGCTAAGTGTGCCTTCAAAACAGAGGTGTTGAGATGGCTCTGTACAGGAAAGGCTTCCTGAGTGGCAGTCGGCCTGCTTTCTGGAGGGAGGATTCCCCAGCAGCAGACTGAACTGCATATAAAAGGAAGGAGGGGCCAGGCATCAGTGGCAAATGCACGCCTCTGATCCCAGCACAGAAGGCAGAGGCTGGCAGATCTCTGAGTTCAAGGTCAGCTTGGTCTACAGAGTAATTATAGGACAGCAGAGAGGCCAGGGCTGCACAGAGAAATTCTAGAACAAAAAATAACAGCCGGGTGTGGTGGCGCACGCCTTTAATCCCAGCACTCCGGAGGCAGAGGCAGGCGGATTTCTGAGTTCGAGGCCAGCCTGGTCTACAGAGTGAGCTCCAGGACAGCCAGGGCTACACAGAGAAGCCCTGCCTCGAGATGCTCCTGTATGCTTATATATGTGAATACTTAGTCACCAGAGAAGGAAAGTCTAGGAAAGGATTAGGAGCATGGCCTTGTTGAAGGAAGTGTGTTGCTGAGGGCATGCTTCGAGGTTTGCAAAGCCCTTGCCAGGCCTAGGCTCTCTCAGCCTATGGATGATGATGTAGCTCTCAGCTACTTCTCCAGCAACGTACCTGTCACCATGGTGATAATGGACTAAGCCTCTGCAATTGTAAGCCAGCCCCAGTTCAATGTTTTCTTTCTTTCTTTCTTTCTTTTTTTTAAGATTTATTTATTTATTATATGTAAGAACGCTGTAGTTGTCTTCAGACACTCCAGAAGAGGGCATCAGATCTTGTTATGGATGGTTGTGAGCCACCATGTGGTTGCTGGGATTTGAACTCCGGACCTTCGGAAGAACAGTCGGGTGCTCTTAC